>NW_027176307.1:9733365-10103365 GCF_023349555.1 Cebidichthys violaceus | reverse complement strand
GCCTCTTCCAGTTTTTTACTACCAAAGACATCTGCTGCCTGAGGTGACACGTGTGGATACAGCTCTTACGCTGATAAAACAGCACTGCTGGGAACGTGATCTGCACCAGCGCAATACCGTCACAACGGAGAAGCAGAAAAACTACAATAGATCTGAACCGTTGAGGTCATTCTGCTCCTTCAGCGCAAATCACTGCCAATTAAAGATGGGAACTATTTTCCTATTGCCCTCTGGTTAGGGTTTGATTTGTTATTGTTGTAACACCTATATATAGCATGTTGACTTTGCTACTGTGGTAAATAATAAATGAGACATTTTAATATTGCACTTTTATGAAGTTGGGAGACTTGCGAGGGAAGAAGGGGAATGGTCTCAGCGAATTGGTTTGAACAACTTTTAAAATGATTGTTTTCTAAATGAAGTTTGGATCGATCGGTGCTAAGCTATGCTAACATTGTAGCTGCTCCACTAACACTCAAAATATCGCCATCTACGCATTAATATGGCAGCGACGTTGCTGTTTATACCATAGAATGTCTAACACATACATATATACACAGAGATCTTCCCTTTTTCTTTTTTACTTTTAGCAGCTGCCCCGACAATTAGGATACAATTAGAATACTACTTCGTCATAAGATTGCAACTTGAACTTTGACCTCTTGTAGCATATTGTGGGTGGGAATAGCCTGAAAAGCATGCTTCAAAAGATGCAACCAGATGCAGTAGGACATCCTGGTATTTTTGGCATACTGAATTTGACTGTGGCTGAGTGGAGCAGGGTCGTCCTTCAATCAGAGAATCAGCGGTTCGATCCCCGGCTCCGCTAGTCCATGTCGCGTCCTTATAATATACATTTTTTTTTCTCAAACTGTGGAGTACGCTGCAGTAGTGAAACTGAAAAAAATGGCGGAGTGCCCCTTTTAAAGGTCAGGTGTCATTCAGGTTAAATGCTATTTCATTGTCAAGCACATCTTAACTAAATTGGATCGGCTTCACTCATTTCCGCGTGCTTGAAGTGCGCTCAGTGCAGCTGCAGGAGACCAAATTAGTGCGGGGCTGCCTATTGGATTGTGAGAACATATAAATAAATGGCTGGGTGCCCCTGCTGAAGTGTCCATGAGCAAGAAGACCCTCCCCGGCAGCTCAGATATCAAATAGCGGTGATGGTGGAAGTGAAAAAACACGTGGCTGAACCACTGGTATTGAAAGGTCGAGTGTGTAGGATCTGACAGCATCTAGCTGAAACTTCTCCCGTGTGCCAAGACCCCAGCGTAATGAAAAGACAATGACTCGTTTTCAGAAAACATATCGTCACATTCCATTGATGCCGATAGATCCCCCGTTAATGCAGCACACTGTACCTTTAAAAGACAGCGAGGTGAGGGCTGTGCACAACAGATTGAGGTCTAGTCCAGGTCTCTCCTCTCTAATCCCACCTGACTGCCATCTGAACCCCTCCTTCATGCAATAAAAACTGAAGGCTCATGTGCGCAGACGCCAGCGGCCTGCAGTCACTGATGTGCGAACACTAAAGAAACACATAGATTAAACGGCAGCCTTAACACACACACACACACACACAGCTGTGTGTGTGTGTGTGTGTGTGTTCTCGGGTGTCGACAGGTGATGAGCGGGATGCTTTCTGAGCAGCAGCTGTGTGGATGTCAGGGGCCCCGTGGAGAAAGACCTCTGAAAGTTTAATAAGTGTCTTGTTGCTGCAGGAGGAGCTGAAGGCCTGTGAACCCAGCTGGCTGTCGGTCCGTCTGTTACCGCACGCTCCGTTGGTTCTGTGCAGCGTGGCTCTCCGATCAGATGGAAGCCAGCTAACAGGTGGATGGAGGGATTTCCCTCGGTGTGAGCGCTCCAGGTACATTTTTCACTCCAGACACACGTGTCAATAATGCACGATTTTATCCTTAACACGACCAATATCGTCAGGGACGTAATGAGATATACGTGTATATTATTATATATATATATATATTATACTTGTACTATATTTCAAATAGTTAGACAATATTCAATCAGACCAATCGGTCCGCAGATTACAGATCAATCACGGACGCTTACAATGATGACCATTGACTGTTACATCATACTAATTCATCAGAATATTGTTCACAATACAAAACATGCATTTAAGCACAGACACTGGAGCTGTGAGGGTTCATGCGTCTGTGCTGAACCGCCACGGTACCGGGGCCACACAGTATGTAGACTGATGCACGTGATGTGGAACAAAAGTCCAAAGAGTTTGGCCCGCAAACTTTTAGCCGTGCACCGCTAGCAACATCACACCTCCAGCTGTAGCCGATAGCAAGACCACTTTGAGATGGTTCAGGAGCTGGTAGTCTGAGCAGAGAGGGGCCAGACAGGACCACCTCATCAGATCTCACACACACACACACACACACACACACACACACACACACAACGCTAAGCACATGGAGCTGACGCAGTCGGTGCAAATAGAACCCGCTGATGGTGTTTACTGTGTCGAAGGTCATGTAGCACTCAAACAGCCCCAGTGGATGACAGATCGGTTATTTCTGTAGAGCAGTTGGAAAATAAAAGAGATGGTAAACAATGATTAACCACGTGGGAAAGAAAATGGTACCAAACTGCAGGACAGCAATCCAGCTTCTGTGTGTGTGTGTGTGTGTGTGTGTGTGTGTGTGTGTGTGTGTGTGTGTGTGTGTGTGTGTGTGTGTGTGTGTGTGTGTGCGTGTGTGTGTGGGCATGAACATTTTTACCTTCCCCAGCCAATAATCAGGAGAGGAAGGATTTATAATTTGAAATGCTGCATCACAAACCTAAATGGGTAAAAGAAATGCGTTGGAGATGGAAGTAAATACAGAGCTGCTGGGTGCACACGGTCAGGCCTTATCCAGCCAGAATGAATTATTCAGCACACACACACACACACGCACACACACACACACTGCTGTTCTCACGCTGCAACAGGGACCTGGAGTGCAATAAGAAGTAATTAGAAAACCTCCCTTTTACACCTTTTGCTGTCTGTTTTGCCTTCTAAGATTTAATGAGCAAACTCAGGGGGAAAGGGATATTGGAGCCATACCAGCTAGAAGTGCATATCAACTCTTTTCATCGTTTGAAAAGTTAAAAAGCAGGTCACGTTTGGTGCCAGAGAACGAAGCGAAGGATAAGCCGTCCTCCCTGCCAGGCCTGCCCCCCACACACACAGCTGACCGCGGGGAGTTCATGTGTCGGATGATTCTCCCTGCCAGTGCACAGCCATTGTCCAGGGGAACAAAGCTGGAGAGGTTTGTCCGGGGCCGAATGAGGCTGCGACGTGGATGACCTGTTTCACAGCTCGCGCTTCACCCCCCCGCCTGTCTTTTGCCTCCCATTCCTTCCTCCTGGAGCTGCGACTCTTATTCCTCCTCTCTGCTCATTCACCATATAGCGAGGCTACAAGTGGCTGGACAAAGGGTGTCAATTTGGCAGTGATGTGTTGCCGGGACGACCACTTCTGATGACGGAACTATTTAAAAAGGAGGGGGGGGCTGCAAGTTGTCATGGGACTAAGCAGGCCCGCAGGCCCGTCTGTGTGTGTGTGGGTGGGTGTGTTTTCTTACATGGCCTGAACTTTGTGACAATAACACGCCATCATTTTAAAGTGAAATAGTATTTTATATGTGCTGGTCGTCCTGTGGGCAGCGGGGGGTTAATGGAGCTCTTAAGTTGCTGCAGAACACATTAAACAAACACCCCCGCTGGGATCAGGGTGGCATTATTACTTTTATTTTACACTTTGAAGTGATTTTATAATGACTCCGACATTCAGGAGTCACCTTGTTTTGTAGGGCGTTGTGTGAACCCTTCAGCTTCACGCGGTGAGGCTTTGCATGCAGCCACAAAAGGCTAACGCTAAGCTAGCTGTCGACCAAAAGGTCTCATTTTCTGTCCACACATGTTCAGATCACAGACTGTATACAAAGATGGGCACCGCGTCTCCACCTAATGATAATGTTGAATTTCTAACTTGCACGCTGACAGAAATAGCATATCTCAGCATATTGGGACCAGTCACAGTCTGGGGCCCCGTTCTATTACACAGTCCGGGGCCCCGTTCTATTACACAGTCCGGGGCCCCGTTCTATTACACAGTCTGGGGCCCCGTTCTATTACACAGTCTGGGGCCCCGTTCTATTACACAGTCTTGGGGTTCAGAAATGTCATCTGTGTGTCCGCGGTCCGACAGTGCTAGCTATCAGTGGGAATGTCGCTAAGCCATCTAGTGACGCGATCAGTGACTGTGTGAACCACAGATGATCTTCATAAAGTCTATATAAATATCTAAAGTATGAATAGTTTTGATGACATATTAGCAGCCAAGTGTTTGGCATTTTTCGTGTTATTTATTCGTCATGATGAAGTGTGTAAAGGCCTTAATGACAAATGATTTTTTTTTTAAGTAACTTGGTAAACCCTGGTTCATCAGCCGATCTTATCAAGCCATTCTCTCTCTACGCTCCAATCATAGACTGTATATAAGAAGTGGACCCAGTCATCGTGACGGAGTTGTAGGAGGAAGGTGGCTGGTTCGTGGCGTGGTGTTTAGGTGGAGAAGAAATGACTTCTGAAATCAGACAGAGCGATGAGAGGGAGTGATCTGTTATGTTCGTGCTGTGTGAATCTGCCTTTAGGGAATAGGACAGTTCATCCCTTCAGCTCTGTTCGCTGTGTTCCTCACAGTCGACCTACAGAGGGGACAATGTGTGAAGAGGGAAATTGATTTTGAGCCGCTCAGCTGCTTGGTGCCTCAGCCACGTCCTCGGCTCCTTTACGGCATCGCTTCAACTGGAAGGATGTGCGGGGGGGGGGGGGGGGGGGGAGTGGTGCAGTGTCAGGGCCCCTGCACCTGGGGGTTTCACTTAGTCCTGAACAATCGATGGATCGATCAATCAAACGGTGCTGCTTGGCTGTGTGTTGCCGCAATGCATTGAAACAGGCATAGGCCTATATTACCAGTGTATGAGTATCAAGTAACGTTTACAGAACACTTTTTAAAATCACACCCCAGCCAGACTCCAGGAAGAAGAAGTGAATGATGGGGCAATTTCATAAAACAAAATTCATTGACTTAACCGTGCAATAACCTCAGAAAGGCTATATAACAACGACATAAGGATGCCGTTAAAACATTAATTCATCAGAGCTCTCACATAAGAGTCTACAGTGAGAACCCTGGCCAAAAAGTCAGCAACAAAACATAAATATCGTTTGTAATGAGTTATTGAAGGAGGGTAACGGAAGTGCGGAGTGTAAAGAAGCTAAAAATCAATCTCCTCCGCTCTATTTCAGTACAGACAGCACCGCACGCACACGCACACACACACACACACACAACAAACAGCGCGTCTATTTCTCTGAAACAACGTTCTCATGAACAATGCACTGGATAAGGTCAATGTCACCATTGCATCGTGGCGGTCAGTGGGTGAGGGTGACGATGACCAAAGTCGCTTGGCTGGTTAAAAGTACAACTTTTGAGCATAAAACACAGAAAGGATTCAGGCTTTTATTTTGTAAAAGTGTTATATCTCTATCACTGGCTCACTGGGGCAGAGCCTCCATTCATTTGACCAGAAACACCCGTTATAAAATAACAACAAATCAAAACAAAGTTTTCAGAAGTGTTACTTTGTTAAATGCCAAGAATGAGTTTTCACAATCAAACAATCATTTATCAAACCCGTCTCAAAGCGTGTTGTTGTGCACCTTCGTATCGGTTTTCTCCCCTCACTCATTTTACATTTAAACTCAATGAATAAATGTGCTTCCCCTCCTCTGCCATCGTCCCGTCCTTCCTCACAGCACGCTGACCGACATGAGCTGAAATCTCACAACAAGACAAGTGTGTGTGTGTGTGTGTGTGTGTGTGTGTGTGTGTGTGTGTGTGTGTGTGGGGCTGACAGGGCAAAGCGGAGAAGTGCACACTCATGAGCTGTCGTGGCTCATCGTGCTAGCCTGGCCTCCTGCTGGCAAATCACACAGCTGAGCGCACCGTGGGCACGCAGCTGGTCGGAGCGGCGCTCCATGCCCACAGGGGGGGCACCGTCGACTGGCACCGCCTCCGAAACAAAGCGGCAGGACCCCCGCCCCCCACACACACACACACACACACACACACACACACACACACACACACACACACACACAGACACACACACACACTGTAGAGCTGGGGAGGTTTTAAGAAACAATCTCACAGAAGACAATAATAAATATACACAGAGCTCTCAAAACCCAGTGGCTGTTTGGTCAAAATTCGGAGATTAACAAACGTTTGTCCAGATTGTGATGAATACATTTCTAATGGGCTTCCGTCGTGGGGCGGCTGGGCTCAGCCTTAGAGATAGGGGGAGGAGCTCAGACGTGACGAATGGGGTCGGCTGAGAAAGTTCAGACATCTGATCGAGAAGCCTGAATGAATGTTGTTGTTAACAGTTTGTAGACTCGGCACAGGGTTCATCGGTGGCAGATGTTTGTGAACCAAACTGTGGCTTCGCACCGGTCGGTAAGTGATGTCAGTGGCAGAGTGGTGAGCAGAACGCCTCGCAGGTTGAACACACAACCCTCCTGTCCGCCACACACACGCTGACGGAAGTATCTAGAGCTCAGCAAACACTATCAGCACTCGTAGTCTGTGACATTTACAAGTACGCACTAACACCGCTCAAATGAAGACTCCACTGTGCTACAGAGGCAGTAAAAAGGACCTATTTTGGTCGCTTGTTGAGACAATCACAATTCAATTGGTACTGCCAACGTGCTGAGATTGTATTATTAGTAATCATGAAACAAGTGTGGGTGTAAACTCGTGCTAATCCGGGATCACACCTTCCCTTTCCTCCCTCGGGTCACTTCAACCCGCTGATGAAGGTGTCATATGGTGGACAGGCTCAGGGCAGACAGACCCTCAACGTGACGCTAAACAAGAGTAACGACGAGCAGATGGGAATTTTTGGACGTAGACCTTTTTTTTGTGTGTTTCATTCCGTTCATACTTTAACTGTCCAATGACTGCATTCATATGAATGCAAGCGCTGCTTTTGAAGGGGGAATTCTTCAAGCATGCGCTGGATTAACACTGACCGTCGGGGGAAGCGGCCGTGACACGATCGATCCACAGTCAACATCTTTGTTAGGTCATTATAAGATGTTTGTCAACTCGGTTTTTACCAACACGCCAATGCCCTGCTGTTACAACAAAAAAAGAATAATGGATTTTAGTATTTAGTTATTACTAGGGCTGGAACCATGTACTTATCAAAATATCATGATACTCGATTGCCAATTTGATATGTTTTGCAATTCAATATTAGCTCTCCCCGTCAGCTCGATCTGGATCATCTGAATCAGTATTTGGCTGCAGTACAGTTGTAGTGACCACAGACCACTTTCACCACTGATATTTACGTTACTGCAATACTATTATGCAATACCACTATTGTACCTATCCATGACAGAGTTTACATGCAGCTTTAAGCCTCGTCTAGCTCTGCTTTTCCTGGCAATGTGTGAAACACAAAGTGTTTCCATACTTCACTGTATGTGTAGTTTTACACATACTTAAGATTTAAATATGAAGGTGCAGGTCGTATCGCCGCAGATCTCGGACCGTACGTTTCCTGCTTTCCCTCCTGCGCTGTGTGTTTTAGATTTAACTGTCACGTAACTCATAGATTGACCACAATAAAAGCTGTAACTTCTTTCCACCTCCACATATAATACAATAAAAGCAAATTAATTTGAATTACATCGCACGAGTCAATAAAAGTAATTTCTAAATAATTCGGTTTACTTAAGTGAATGCATTTTTTTCCACCCCTAGTTTTTACATTTGGGAAAAGTCGTAGTCAAATGAAATCTGTACTTGGTATCAGAATTGTGGAGCCGTTAAGTCAGATCGGTGCATTCGTACTTATAATGTCGACGAGGTAAAGATGAGGTGCTCTCTCTCTCTCTCTCTCTCTCTCTCTCTCTCTCTCTCTCTCTCTCTGTGTGCGGCCTGCTGCTCTCACAGACAGTGAGGCTGCATTAGCTGCCAGCCGTCCCCAAACAAAGGAACAATTAAGCCCCAAATTACACACCATGACGTCGGCAAAACACCACGCAACAGAAAGAATAGAGGCAGTTACTCAACCTGGTCTGTAATATCCTCCTGAGTGTCTATGTGGTGACCCGTGTTCTATCCTTCAACATGACTAAACAAGGAACACACACACACACACACACACACACACACACACACACACGGTGGTGGCCTAGAGATTAGAGAAGTGAGCTTGTGACAGGGGGTTTGCTGGTTTAATCACCGGGTCAACTGGGACACTCGAGTGTGATTAAAATGCGCTCCCTTCATAGCTACTGTTGGGACACCCTTGAGCAAAGCACTTAACCTTCAGCTGCACTTTACAGCACGTGACTTAGGCTGGTCTTTACCATCTAATGAGGTAGAAATACCATATATATACTTAAATCTGGTCATATTGGGACCGCAGTGACGACCGCTGCTTGTGGCTACGCTCGGAGCTCAAAGTCTCGTCTTTCACTCGAGTGAATCAGCAATAATCCGGAGAGAGAGCTGCGTCTGCCACAGGCTGCGGTTACTTTCCTCCTTGGGGCGACTTTACCTCCGCAAACAGCCAGTCAGCAGACGGCCGAAACGTGAGACGTGAGGGACGTGTTCCGGGGAACGGACGGAAATAATAATGCAAAAAGAGCTGGCCGGGAGTAAGAAGCCCGTAAAGCGGCCCTTTTTTGGAGCAGATTTGTGGGGGAGCGAGATTAAGCGAGATTGGCGGAGAGAGGCTGCACAGGGAGGAGAGAGGGAGATAAGGAGAGCGAGGAGCAGATGGTGGCGGGGAGCCAGACGCGATCAGAATCTTCCCGAAAACTTCAAAAGGGGGAAACTGGTGAAGCACAATAACGTCCTTCTCCTGTCCTAATTCACTCGCACGCTCAACGTTTTATAGCTCAATCCACCTTGAGATGGCTTCAGGAGAGCACATGCTCAGAGAGAGTACGGGAGAGGTGGCGTCTTCATTTGATATGAATTATTCAAGATTATAGTCAATAAATGGAATCAAAATACTGATAACTGTATCTTTAGAGCACTTTTCAAAGTGAAAAAGGAAAAAGGTAATTTTTTAATTTTAATAATAAACAGATCATTTTGTTAGTGTGTGTGTGTGTGTGTGTGTGTGTGTGTGTGTGTGTGTGTGTGTGTGTGTGTGTGTGTGTGTGTGTGTGTGTGTGTATATACAGTACATGGCTGCAACCCCCAATGTGTAGTGAAAGAGCATTGTATTACAGTAGACAGATTAATCGATTGTCAAAATATTGGTTAGTTGCAGCTGTAATGTACGTAATAGTCCATTCAAAAAGTTTTGAACCAAAACAGTTTATAAATGTCGGTGGAAAGTTCCATGACGTATCGTAGAATGATGCATAATACTGGCGGGCTTTTATGTAAGTGTATATGGAAGTAGCCATGTTGACAATTCAGTGGTAAAAGTGAAATACATTTAGGTCGGCTGGTACATCAGCATATTATAAAAATGCAAAAGAAAAAAAGAAAGTAATTCACTTATCTTTTTGTTAATTTGTTTGTATTTGTATATAACTCTGCACACACACACCCCACCCTCCACCCCCAACATGCACTGTTTGTCTTCATCAAACGACGCGTCATGTCTCCACGTCTCTGGACACAGTCTTGGGAACAGTTTCCTGTGTCTACTCCACTAAGCTCATGATCAGTCTGTGTGACACAAGAGGACAAGCAACAATATCTGACTGCAGGGTTCGCTACCAGTCCCATTGATTCAGCTCCACAATAACACAATAGGACAAAGCAAGTACTGTTATTGAGGCAATCTTCTACAAAGACTATTGAGAATGACTGAGAATTATGTCTGTGTGCTGCCTGGTGATGAAGTCATACTTCTTCTGATGATACAGCACCATGAGCTATTAATCTGCAGAGTGAAGAGGAGATGACTCAGCTCCCCACTGACTCTGTCTTTGCATCTCGTTCTCTGTCTAGACTCCGTACCTCAAGTCCTACAAATCAATGTACGGGTCAAATGTATTCCCATTTGAACTTAACCTCTGGCAGACCTCATTAACACCTTAATGTAGATGTGATGACCTAACTGTCCGCGCTCTATTTTTAACCTCTAAGTGACCACACAGTGCAGCAGTTCTGGAATAAAAACAGTTCCCTCAGCTCCTGTCAGTCATCTGTGGCGTGAACCTGCAGCTCGGGAGAAACCAGGTCTTTCAGCGGTTGTCAGGGCTCGTTACCGTGATGCTTCACAGCAGCACCCCCCCCTCCTCTCCTCCTGTCACCCCGGCGATGCCGCTTATCAAACGTGGCCCTGAGATAAGCAGACATCAGCGCTACGTGCCGCCTGACACAGCGCAGGGGAACGAACTGGCCGCTACGTCGTCGCCCTCGCGGCTCAGGAATGTGCTCATCGTATCCTTGACCTTAACTCTTCTAACTGAACAAACAAACGTGTTTTATTTTGACCACCCAACACAAATGTCTGTACAGTCTTCCTGCTGGAGGGAGCATTTAGCCCACTGGCAACTAAACTATTCCCATTATGAAAATAAGGAACATTTCAAAACACACTGTATGAACAATTTCCCACAAGGCAGCGGGTCACAACAGACTATAAAACTAAAAAAGCATCTCTTATGCTCTGAAAATGAATATACCAGAATAGAACATGTGCATTAAGAGAGTTTCAATTAGTTCCACCTTGTCTAAATGCCAATGTGAGGGACAATTACTTCTCTAATTGTTTTATCCGGTTCAGCTTTCCCATTTAACTGCTGCTTGAAAGCAGCAGGGGAGGTAGAGTTTGGTTGGTTCTTTTCCTCATCCTCGTGATCGGCATATCTGGGTGATGCATGTTTCCACTCGTGCCCCACTACGATGGAGCAACGCCTGCAACGCACAGTCCTCGTCCTACGCACAACTCTCTCTGTTTTACCGTTGCTGACCAGAAACCTGCAGGCGGGTCCTCCAAGCACCACTTCCCAGTTATTGGACAGTTCTACAGCTTATTTAAAGAGCTTAGAAGCTCCGGTTGGCTGAAATCAACTTGATGTCCGTCTTCCGCTCGCCAGACTATCGTCTATTGAGCAAAGCAAGGAAGTCTGATTCAACGCATGAATGATGACCATGAAATGTTCATCCATGACTTCTCTCAGCTTCCATTGTTCAGTCAGCTGTCCATAGAAATTAATGGACTTCTGGGAAATTAGAGCCACACAATGCGTGTGCTACACAACGCAGTCATGTGAAGTGAACTGATGACACAAAGTCAGCTGGTGTGATAGACTATATTTAAGATGTGGACACCGTCACTGTGACGTCACCCATTGGCTGGTGGACTATAGTGTTGAAACCTCAAGTTTGGTATTTTAGCAGTCACAATCTTGGTTTTTTTGGAACTAGAAGTGAGTAAGTACAACCAAACACTGATTAAGACATTTTTGGCCACCAAATTGTTACAATTATGAATTGAAAAACAGACTGTGAAAGGGTTGAAGTTCTAAGACAAAAACACGGACAACTCCCAGACAGAACAACACCTTGAAGCTACCTGTCAATCACAAGAGAGCCCTAAAGCATACTCTGCTTTATGGTCTGTTTGACTCTAAATAGATCATAATTTACTAAATGAACATCATGCTGTGTTGAAGAAGACTTGAAACTAGAGATTGAGACCATAAACTCATGTTTACAATGTTTACTGAGGTAATAAATCAAGAGAGAAGTAGAGTCATTTTCTCAGAGACTTCTATACAACCAGAGGAGTCGCCCCCTGATGGTCACTAGAGAGAATGCAGCTTTAAAACACTTCTGCAGTGGCTTCACTTTTCAGACCTTGTATGTTGCCACATCAGCTGAGCTGCAGCACTGAACAGCTGGTGGACCAATAACTTAGGGTGGCCACAACCTCATGAGACACTAACACACAGCCACAAGTGTCCTGCATGAGTCAGCTCTGTGCAGCTGGGGCCGCCACTCACACAGTCACACACACACACACACACACACACACACACACACACACACACACACACACACACACACACACACACACACACACACACACACCTGTTGCACCCCGCAGACACACCAATACCTCTCCACTGGTCCCTCATGTCTCCCATTGAATGACGGCGGGGACAACTTGCATTTAAAAACCAGTGATCGCGTCTTTAGTCCTGTCTGCTGCCGTCAGTGGTGAGCCGATGTCCAACACTGGACCCAGTTCAAGAAGAAATAATATAGAAAGTTGTTCAAAAAACAAAAAGTATGAGGAATAGGGGGGAGAAAATGAGAGATGAAAAGATTGTGGTTTCCATTCTGGGACATGGACACACCATGCGGCTCTTTGAAACAACCAAAGCTGTTGTTAACCACAGTTTGGCCAACAGAGAGATTCCAACAGCTGGATTCAATTAGGGGCTTTCTTAAAGGGGGGCCGGCACCATCCACACCGCATGTCTCACTTCTTAAAACACACACAAAAAGTTTGTTCAGAGATGGGAGCGTGCGCGCGTGTGTGTGTGTGTGTGTGTGTGTGTGTGTGTGTGTGTGTGTGGGGGGGGGGCCAACACATCCATAGAAGCTGATTTGGACATTTGAACTTCCTCCCCCGCACACTGAGGGAGGAAGTGTCCTGACAAAAGCACGCTGCGTTGGACATGCGTGGAATCAAGCAAAAAAACAACAGCCTCATCAGCAACCTCGGGCTGATTTTATTTCTTTTAGGACACATTCCTGAAGGGGGGGAGGGGATTTGACACAAAACTAACACAAACAGCTTTCACCAGGTCGTCTTTGATAAACAAGGACGTGTCTAGACCTTGACACCAAGGTGGTAACATAAACAGAGTGGTACTCCAACGGCCTGTTTTAGTCCAGTGTGCAACAACAATGTTACAGGAGATTTACAATAAACCCCAAAAAAAGGAAATGTATCATGCAACTGACTCCAAAGAGTGAAGTCAATATGTACAATCTTCAATAGAAGTCATCACCAGTTTCCTGCTGCCTTTAAGTACACTCAGCTGTGGGTCAGTCGCCCTTCAAAGGACCCTACAAAGCCAGCATCATGTTCACCAGGTGAAAACAAAGTTTCATCCGTGTCACACAACAGCCTTGAAGGGCAGCATGCGCGTGGGTGTCAAGAGGGTGCGCCTCCGTCACCGGGAGTTTTAAAGAGGTGTGTCCCCCGTACACCTCTGTCAGGAAGGTGTCTGCGAGCGTGTTCTTCTCATTAGCATTGAAGCACGGCTCTACTGTAAGTTTAGAGAGGCTGTCATCCCCCCCAACTGACAAAAGCGCACGAGCTGCTTTGAGGACCGAGAAGCACCAAGAAAACACAGAGCCTGTGCGCGAGTTTGCAAGAGTGTGTGTGTGTGTGTGTGTGTGTGTGTGTGTGTGTGTGTGTGTGTGTGTGTGTGTGAGAGTGTGTGAGACACTCGTAATGTGGCTTCAAATAAATGCTTCCCCATCACCAGCGCTGAGAGATTAATCCCTCTCGTGTGCAGTGTGGGAGTATAGCGGCAGGAACGAGCGAGCGCCATTCCCAAACCCGTGCACGTCCACGAATGCAGCACACATTCTGGAGCGCCGTTGAGCGAGCCCCTCCGGTGCGATAAAAAGCGGACAATGTTCAGCCTCTCTACGAAACACGCCGCGCGCCGCTCCGTCAGTACAACGGAGCGGCGCCACTGTATGCGACATGTCAAGCGACATGTTTAGCTAACATCTCGGTTGTAGTTTCCCTCGCGCTCCCGGGCGGCTCGAACTCCCCCCCCAACTTTCATCTCGTTATCTCCTCTGATATTAGTTCACATTTAAGACCATTTGGGGAAGCTTCTTACCTCATGACGAAAGTGTCGCCGGGCCAAATATATCACAAAGTTCCTCAGGTATCAACGAGGGGACTTGTAGTTCTGTTTCTCCCCAAAAGTTCACCGCTCGGTTCGAGGCTAACGGGCGACCAGATGAAAGGGGGTGCCGACGGAGTGACAAGACGCTCCACAGTCTGAAGGCTGTCCGGTAAAAAGAAGAAGAAAGTATACACAAAAAGAACAGGAAAAAAGAAAATTGGGATTTAAAAAAAAAAAAAGAAGAGCCAGTCGAGTCCTACATGGTCCAGAGCGTCGCGGCTCCGCTGGTGGTGAAGAGTCGCTGGGAGGAAAGTGGAGAATCGCAGCGTTTCTCGCTGTTTTCTGGCGCACTCGGGGTCGGCTGTGATGCGGCGCTGTGCGGCTCGGGTGCCGGTCTGCTGCCGCTGCCTGCTGGCTGCAACACGTTCTGCGTTCAGGGCCGCAGTGGAACCTCCTACTTTGAAGATCCACAGTCACACGGCCGGGAAAATAAAATAATTTATAAACGTTAACGCTACTTATTTAACTGTATGAGACACACTTTAGAGCTTATGTAGCCGGTGGAATGTTAAAGTCTCTGAATTCTGAGTGTATACTCGTAGCAAAGTGAACACAATTGCTGAATGGTGAATTATTTGGACAGCGTGCAGCTTTGATATATACTGACGTCATTTATTAAACAGAGACATTATTAGGTTAATACAGCGTCACCTAAAACACTCATCTAAATGTTGGGTTACATAAAAACTCTTTTGTTGGGTCTTTCGTGTGCGCTGCATTTATGAGTCTTTACTTTCCCACAGTACCTGAAGGCAGCAATTGACGCAACTTGTGGACGTAGCACGTACAGGTTGCCCCTGACAACTGAGTTGGCTCTCTTGATGTTGAGATGGACCACAGTGGACTGAACACACTACTGCTGTAAATACAGTAATCCTAGAGTACACTTCAACTGCTAATAGTAGTAGTAGTAGTAGTACTATTGTTATTATAATAATGTCATTATTAATTTACATGTACGGTCACTATAAACTCTCTTGCAGTATACAATCCACAGGTCAAAGTAAAAACACTGAAACTTTGATGAAGAATAACACCATATCACTGTTGTGTTGGAAACACAAAAGTTCATGACAAAGTAGGCTAACTATAAACTACTAATTTATTTATTTTTCATTTTAAGTAAAGGTCTTTTCCACACAAGCATCAACAACAATGTGCAGCCCAGACCAAGAGCTGGTGTCAGACCCACAGACGGGACCTGATGACCTGCCACAGGTGGCCCCTGACACCTGCTGTGTTATATACTGGTGTGTGTGTGTGTGTGTGTGTGTGTGTGTGTGTGTGTGTGTGTGTGTGTGTGTGTGTGTGTGTGTGTGTGTGTGTGTGTCACATGTCCACCGTGTGACATTGCACATCATTGAGCTATGACAGCACATCAGCTAATGAAGCCGGTACTATTATCCACACACACACAGCTCCGCTAACTCGAACCGTTTTACCGCCAAAAACTCAAAGCGCTGTTTCTTTATTTAGCTCTGGGGGGTACTATTCTCCAACCCCTGGCTTATGTTATCTGGAGATGAGTGCAATGCAACAACAAAAAAGAATGCATCATGAGAATGATTAGGAGAATGAAACAAACAGGTCCTCTCCTGAAGGGAAGCATTACCTCTGTTAGCCCCGCTGTTTGAAATGAGGCCTCAGACCGTATCTGACTTGTAGACTGAGGAACACAGTAACAATAAAGACAGTCCACAATAATACAATAAACCCAAATATAACACAACTAAGCCCCCTATAAGCTGATCTGAGTATGCACTGACTGTTGTTATGTTTAAAGGAAGCTCATACTTTTCTGACATTTTAAAAGAGGATTATGATCTTAAAAAAAAGAAAGGTGGAGGCAAAGCTCATAGTTGAGCTCTTCTGCCTTTATGTAACGCCACTGCACTTTGGAGCAAGTGTTCACCTCTGTGGAAAGGGCAGATTTGACCAAAACAATACCAGCACAATTTTAGCTTTTTACTATAGACTATCAGAGGAGTGACTTCATGCAAAAAAAAAATCTGTCTAGTAAATTGAATTAAAATGCATTGTGCAGTCATATGGGAGTACTTTTAAGGAGCAGACTCCTTCGTGTTCATGTTTGTGATCGTGGAATCTGAAGTGGATACAGGAAGTCATGAGGCGCTGGGGGTGAGCGAGCTGCAACTGACTCAGCTGGTGATGAATGAGCCGTCAGCTGCGATCCGCCCACTCCTCACCAGCGCTGTTATTGTGATCCTCTAAACGTCGTTAGATCCCTCCGCGATACATTCACTGTGAAGTCATCAGGAAGAGAAACGATGTTTTCATAAAACCTCCTAGTTCAGTCTTCTGAGTTCATCCAATATCGTTCAATAAAAAATAAAATACCTCAACTTTGTCTGCCATCTAGTGTACAAACTGTAGTATTACACAACCGGAGCGCTTCTTCTCAAAGCACCAGGTACATGTACCTGAGTACTGTACTTGTGAGCAGTTTTGTGGTACTTGTGCTATGTTTGTGCACTTTGAGATACTTATTCCAAGAGGTTGTTACACTTGTTACTCATTTAAATCTGTTTGACAGCTAGTTATGTTGCAGATTAAGATCGTATATACAAAACATGTCATCATTTTGTAAATCACTATTTTGGCGGATTAATGCCAGATACATCGAGCTACATTTCCACCACGTGCCGCAATGCTACTTACATGCCAATGCAACAAGTCTGGACTGATTGTATGGTAATCTTATTTTAATACAGTGCTTTTGCTACTTTAGAATGATCTGAATACTTCCGCCATGACTGAGCACCGCACATCCAATTATGGTTCTAAAAAAATACGTTGAGACAAGAAGAAATTAAGGTTTGGAAATCTTTAATCTCAAAATAATGAATAATTAATCAATCTGTCACATTCCGAGTCCTGTGGACCGTTCGCAGGGATTTGGGAAATGTATCAGCTTTAAGGGCAACCGTTAGAGGGCGACATGTTGACTTTCTCACACAATTCAGTACAGGATTATTTCCGGGATCATGTCAAAACAAAGGCTAGCAGACGAGACATTAGTTGCTATGTAGCTACGTAGATTTAACGCGAACCTGTTGATTCAACCCAAGATTAATAACTACAATCAACTGAGAGCATCAGCTGTTTAACATATAAAAACATGGGGCACGGGTTAGATGAAGCTGATGAATGGGAACTTCAGGTCAGTTTTGTCAGTGGGACATAATACATGTAGGGTAGTCTCATTTGTTATAATACATTTTAAACTTGGTAGGAGGTGTTCAAAATACAATACAATATTATCTAGTGGAATCAGCTTTTTGATCACTATTTGATATTACTCAATAATACCACAAACTTCAAAATGTATGTTTGACGTGCTTTTGTTTTGAAACCACAACCCGGAAGTGGTTTCGGCTTCATATTCCCTTCTTTCTGATTGGCTGCGTTCACGCTGGTGCTGATGTGGTGTTCTGAAGTTAGCACGCCTGGTCGACCGACTCTGACATACTCTTTGGTTTAATAGTAGCTTTGCTTTGTTAGACAAAACATAAACATGCCTTACTTTCAGACTTGGGAGGAGTTCGCCCGTGCAGCAGAAAAACTGTATCTGACAGACCCCATGAAGGTGAAAACACGTTATCACATAAGTGGGTTAGCATGCTAGCTGGCTAGCTCGCTAGTCGGATAGCTCGTCAGCGACGTGAATGCGCCAGCTGCTGGTGTTGATGTTTCAGTTGTTCTTGTTTCCAGGTCCGTGTGGTCCTGAAGTACAGACACTGCGACGGCAACCTCTGCATCAAAGTGACCGACAACGCCGTGGTGAGTGACGTTGAGTACTAAAGTATACCGAGTTCTGTTGGAAGTGATCCTGTCTACACGAGAGACTTACCAAACCGTCCCTTGCGTCCCCTACCTGTTTCAGTGTATCACTTGGTATTAACGTTTGAATGCTGGGAAAAACCCCAGTGCGTGTAAACTGAGGTGGGATTCTACTGACGTGTAACGTGGAAACAACTGTGAGGCTGTTACGTAGTACTTCCACACTCTCAGCTGTAGTTAGTAGTGTTCTAGTGATTGATGGAGTCAACTACTTTGATCAGCAGCATTACATCAGTCCAGTGTGTCTACAGACCATTGTTCATAAAGACAATGATCACGTTTGATAGACAGGGCTCAGCATCAACTATTAGGTGATTATTAATTGATTGCCAGGCTGACGTCAGCTTTTTGTGGCCATGCTGATAATAGGGTAGTTTCCTTTTTATACTAAGAGTAGGTCAGATTCAATGAATACCTCACCCTCAAAGTAACCATTGATATGTCAGCTGACCCCGATGCTGCCCAATGTTTGGGAAGTACTGAGCATGGGACCCAGACCGTCCTCAGCCAAAGACATTCTTAGTCCACTAACACTCGTCCCATTTTGTTGACTAATCGGTTAGTTGATTTAATCGACAGATCTGCAAAACTTGTGTTTTCTCCACAGAGAATCGCACAAACGCACAACTTTAAATGTAAAAAAAAAATCATAAAAACAACTAATAACCAGAACGACTGATTAGTTCACCAACTTACTAAGAGGGGGGGGGGGGGGGGGGGGCAGCTTAAATGTGAGAGATTTTAGTTTTTTAGTTCTCAGTTTTTGATTGTCAGTTCACCATGGAGGTATGCAAGAAAAACAGTTTTTCTCAAGAATTCAATGTAAAACAGGGTGCGTGATTAATATACAAATGATAATTTTGTGTGTGTGTGTGTGTGTGTGTGTGTGTATGTGTTGTACATGCTTTGCATTATCTTTGTCTGCTTCAGCTCAAAGATGCCGGGATGCTTCGCCTCCCAAGATGTCTCAAATGTCCTTTGTTTTTCGCGCAGGCTCCTCTGGTTCTTTGTCAGTTGCGTTGACGGGTCGGTCGATCTTTTCACCCCACAGTCAAACAACGTGATTTGCCTCACTTTTCATCTCTGAAACAGATTCCTCGCACGGAGCAAACACACGTACAGCGTTGTCACGTGCCGTGTTGTACGGTTCTGGCAGAAACAGCGACGTTTAAATATCACCAATGCAACACTTGCCCAGTACTAGTTATAATAAATAACTAGGTCTGTACCGAACAGTTCAAAGCGTTGCATTCATAACATTTACATTGAAATTATTATTATTAATAATAATGTACAGAAACATGGCCTGCAATAGTCCACCTTTTATTCCTCTCTCTCCGTCACTCTCAAACACAAACGCACTGTGAGCGAAGCAGCGTTCAGTAATTATATCCATATTTTTGGGGGGTTTAGCCTTTCAAAAACATTTTCAATGCAGTCAATACAATGGTTTACGCTCCTGCTCACATTTGTGTTAATGGGGCGGTCTAGCAGCAATCTAACAGAACCACAAATTACATTTATGTAACCACAATAGCACAAGATCATATTTCCATCATAATGTCATAAAATATGACGACAGACATTCAAAGCGTCTTTCAAAAACCTCAATAACAGCTTTGATTGTTCAAATCATCATTCATTGGCCCTTCTGCAGTGACTGCACAATAATCAGATGAAAGTCAAAAGCAGCTTTATTTCAAACACTGACTTTAAAACAACTTGTTTAACACTTGTTTGCACATAGACTAGGCCATTCATAAATCCCTAATGTCAACAGATGATGGATAGTAGACATTTAGGCCTGCAGATGTAAACTGTCCTTTTCTGTAATGAAATGTACAGGCTCTGACGACAGTAATAGTAGTAATGTAATAGTAACTAACCCTTGCCCTCATGCAGTCTTTTGTCCGTCCCTGCAGTGTTTACAGTACAAGACGGACCAGGCCCAGGACGTGAAGAAGATCGAGAAGCTCCACGGAAAACTGATGAGACTCATGGTGTCCAAGGAGACACACAGCGGGTCCATGGAGACGGACTAAAATGCTCTCCAGGCTCTGGCCTTCTAGAGCACCCGGACTGAGTTCAGTGGACGCACTGGTTGTTGAGAGCGCAGTACCACCTGAGTGCAACGTGGAGTCCGAGAGATGGGAATGTGGTGGGATTGATCTGGCTGCCTACACTGATCCAATACCATCAGGGACGTGTCATATATATACTGTATATATTTTATTCTCTCTGGATGTTTTCTGATGCGTTCTTCATAAACGATCCAATCATCTTTCCTTTTACTTATCAGGTGTTGTGATCTCATCCCTGATGGTATTACTATACAGTACGGTCAGTGTAGGCTGCTGGGACATTTTAGGAAATGTAGAGATGGGAAGAGGAGAGAGGTTGGGTTAATGTGGGACAAAGTGTCCAACAATTACAAATCCTCTGCTGCAGTGTAAGCAGCAATTTTTTTTTTTTTCCAAATAATTTTGACAGGAGCTTGTGTTTTTTATTTTCACTTTAAAGAGGACGGGCAATGAAGACATTGCATGTTTTTCTTTCTAGTCACATCTATGTAGCTATGTTGGATTCAATTTCAGCACAGTGAGTGTTTTCTTTTTGTTTTTTTCATCATGGACTTGAACATGAATGAAGCAGGACCTTCTGATTTCCTAACTACAGTGTGGAGGGGACACACACACACACACACACACACACCCCTACACCTTCAAATGCCATTTTATCGTCTGAGAATCAGTTCAATAAATGTTTATTTACCCCAGTACAGCCAGTATCTCTCCTGTATTCATCTTGTGTTGGTGTTGTATACAACGCCATGTCTGCATGATTCCAATGGACCTGTTCCTACTCCCTACTTGTGGCTCCTTTGCTAGGACCACACCCAACTTTGAACTTCATTTTGAGCTCAACTACACACAGTAAGGTTTCGTGACTGCACCGAAAACAGAGGAGTTTGAAAATGCTCTCGAGGAAGGATAAGTTTGAAAACTCCAGGTAGCGTATTCGTGTGGACGGACGAAAACGGATATGTTTGGAAACGATGACGCCCACACCCACGTTTGCTACTTGATTGGTTCTTAGCAGTCATGACGTGTCCTTCCCTGATTCGTCACTCCCCTGTCATGTGACTATGTCCCGGAAATCATAAACAACAACATTGATTACTGATCGACTACCAGGTTAATTCAACGTGGACAACTGATTACAGGTGTCGTTGACCTTGTTGTCTTTAACTGGACAACAGCTGCTAGTAAAGTCTGCATGTTTGTGGAGGAGGCAGTTATTGAAGTGATTAGTGAGCAGCGTGACCAGTGGCGTTATCAGACCTGCGGAGCGGACGTCTGAAGTCAAGGTTAGCGGCTTTAGGGAGCACGATGGACACAAAATGGAAGACTTTCCTTATTCATGCTTATTTTGTTCTGCACAACTATTGTGGAGTTTACAGATAAAATGTAAAGGAACAAAAGCAGTAATTGCTCTCCAGTAGGACAAATAGCTAAGCCTCCAGCAGAGCTAAGAGTGAGAACAGACGACAACGAAACAGTGAACGAGTGAGAGACGAGTGTTGACCACATTTATGGATCATAATCTGGTAAAGTTTTATGTGTAAGTGTTGATTTTAAAGTAAATTTAATGTGAGAGAGAGAGAGACCCGCAGCGCTGTAACTAAATCTGAAAAATAAAACTTCTAAAACTTTCCATGAAATGTCTGTTTGAGTTTATAGAGGAAGATCTTAAGTATCAAACACAACCTTTCATTATTAAAGACTATTTTATTACTGTCGGTTTTTTTTTTAACTAAGCAACCTGATTACATCGGCACCAGCATGCCCAGTGTACGTGAAGAGTCACGTGATATTCATTTTCAGACGTTTTAGTGTGGACGGAGATCATTTCTAAAACGATGCTGAAACGCTGTGTGGACGGAGGGAGTAGTGTGGATGTAGCATAAGTTAATTAAGCTATTTAATATTGTCTAATAGATGTTAAAAGTTACATCATATTTAGAAAAGTTAATTTGATTGTAACGGTGTGTTTGAGTGTGTAAAATGTATATACTCATGTACACATATATGTACATATACTCACGTACACGTGTCTATGTATATGTATATTTGTGTGTGTGTGTGTGTGTGTGTATATATATATATAATACACACACACACACACACACATACATACATATACACACACACAAATACAATTTGTTTTGGTGTGCATCTCCATGCTTCAAAATTGTCCACTTATGATCGCTTCTTCATACTACATATCCCATCATGCACCTCCGCTATTTCTACACAGTGTCCCTTGTTAACCTCACGTTTTTACGCATGAGAAAAGTGTAAACAGCATAACACTCGTATGAACACGTGTCCATCCAGCTGCACTCAAAACTCAGTCCAAGTTTAAAAACGTAATTTTAAGAGCGTAAGCTAACGTCAGTGAAACGGGTAGGAGGGAGCGGACGGGTCCGGCACACACACACCGTGAGTCCAGCAGAGCAGAGCAGAGCAAGACTGAAGTCCAACAACTCACGTTCCGCTGTGCTACGAGATTCACGAGGACAGGTAAACCGTTTAAGACTACTTCTACTGTTAACGTTTGAGTGACGTCAAGTCTTCGCCGTGTCGTTGTTCGACCCGCATCTGAAATAGTGATTTGTTTCACCAAGTTCTAGAAAAGTTGCCTGTGACGTTTAGTTTACTCAAATGCAACGTTACATTACAGCCTCGAAGTAACTGTAACGTGACACAGTTTACTTCAAAGAGTGCGGAGGAGAAATGGCTTTCGTAGTAAACAGCTTGTTCAATATTAAGTTAGATAAATGAAGTGAAGTCTGGCTGCTATTCACGTTAGCTAATGTTAGCAAAAACAAAATGTCATTATTGACTAATGCAGCCTTGTTCCTGCTGCTCCAACCAGACTAACACACAGACGTGTTCACCTGCTGGGGATACTGAATGTTCACCTACTGGGGACAATGGATGTTCACCTACTGGGGACACTGAATGAGGTGTCACAGTAGAGTCCTGAATGGGAAAAGCTCTGTCATGCAGGTCTCAGCAGGCTGAGGGGCCTTGGTGAGCCCTGTTCTTTACCAAATCCTGTCAGCTGGCCACACCAACAGGGACGCTTTTGTCTGCCCCCCCCCCCTCTAAACTCAGGCTAATAAACCCATTGTGTACCAGACTCAAACTGTGAGAGAAAGTCACCCTCATATTTCTGTTTGATTTGTCATTTCATAATTTCATTTA
The DNA here is from genome assembly GCF_023349555.1 of Cebidichthys violaceus. Classification (NCBI taxonomy): domain Eukaryota; kingdom Metazoa; phylum Chordata; class Actinopteri; order Perciformes; family Stichaeidae; genus Cebidichthys; species Cebidichthys violaceus. Next base: position 10,080,212 of record NW_027176307.1, on the reverse strand, counting down.
GTATGACAACATGTGGATTTTTGTCACATCTTGTTACAAAGTATTGATTCTTTATTATTTAGTCTATCAAGTCTAATAAGTAACTACACTATTACAATACAACGGCCAAGGAATACACACGTTATGTAATAGCACATTTATGGCCACTGTGATAACAGACAGCTCTGCTCTGTATACTTTTGATGCCGTCTTGGCCATGTAAAATAACTGTTGAACGTTTCCTTGTGTCATCGGTCCTACACGTCCTTTTGTTGTCTCACCCTCCCTCCCTCGCAGTCCAGTATCTCTCCATCCGTCCACCCGGCACAGACGCTGAGCGCCATGTTCACGGAGGTGCTGGTTGCTCTGGTGATCGGCGGGCTGATCTTCTTCCTGATTCAGCGGAGCAGGACCCAGGTCCTGAAGACGGAGGATGGCTGGTGGGGGGCCGGCGCGCCCCCCGACGGTGGGGAGGACGCCACCATTCGCCCCTTTAAAGTCACCAGCAGCGAGGAGGAGCTGGAGGTTAGATCCCCTCTTAGTTTGTCACACAAGAGTCGTCTCCACGTAGCGCTTACTCATGCTTCCACATGTCCCTCTTTGTCAGGACCTTTACAGGAGGATAGACCAGACCCGGCCCATCCCCTCCCTAGAGGACAGCCAGTTTAATTACGGCTTCAACTCCCAGTACTTGCAGAAGGTGGTCTCCTACTGGAGAAACGACTTTGACTGGAGGAGGCAAGTTGACAAGCTCAACCGGTACCCCCACTTCAGAACCAACATCGAAGGTGAGGCCGCACTGCTGACACCTTCATGAGGAGGAAGATGTCCCACCTCTAACCTGTTGTCCCTCACTGACCTGCCATCCAGGCATTGATATCCATTACCTGCACGTGAAGCCCAAGAAGGTGCCCGAGGGATCGACAGCTATTCCTCTGATAATGGTCCACGGCTGGCCAGGCTCCTTCTATGAGTTCTACGGACTGATCCCTCTGCTGACAGAACCGTCGGACCCCCAGGATCTTGTGTTTGAGGTGGTGTGTCCCTCCATACCGGGGTACGGTTTTTCGGAAGCACCACATAAGAAAGGTGAGTCAGGAGAGTTATATGTTTTCCTCTTCCCTTGAGAGTGCTAAAGTAGTACAATATAGATATGGAAACATTAACGTCAAGTGTGTGTGTGTGTGTGTGTGTGTGTGTGTGTGTGTGTGTGTGTGTGTGTGTGTGTGTGTGTGTGTGCGCGCGTGCGTGCGTGCGTGTGTGTGTTTGAACAGGTTTTGATTCAGTTTGTGCGGCACACATCTTTCACAAACTGATGAAGCGCCTGGGCTTCCAGAAGTTCTACGCTCATGGAGGAGACTGGGGCTGGCTGGTCACCACCAACATGGCTCAGCTGGAGCCCGGGTAAGACACACACAAGAACTTCCTCAACACCTGACACACTCTTTTTTTATTGTTGTGTAAATGTCTGTCTGTTGACTTTGGCGGTCCCTGTGGACGAAAGCGGCAGTGTTTCCGAGCACCAAATTACCTTTCGAAAAGCGCTCATTTTACTGCAGCAGAGTCTAACAGTCTGGCCCCGCGTTGTTCTGGTTCTGTCGGGCCTGGCTTTCCTCCAGCGGGCCCATTAATATGGCCCAGGTCTCCAGCAGCGTGGTGTCAGTCTTGGCTCCCAGTGGGGACCGGCAGAGCAGCGAGGCGAAGCTCTACCCGCTCTACTCGGAGCTTCCAACTGCAGGTCGAAGGCTGCAGCGTAGCCCAATCTGGTTCTGTCCGCCGTGGGCCGGGCTCTGCTGCAGTCTGAGCTGAAGGAGTTTAATTCATGCTGAAGGCATTAGTATTAAATTGAGAGTTAAAAGTTCCTCACAGAACTTTAAATAGAGTATCACTAGTCTTTTCTTTTTGTTTTGTTTCTTACCCAGGATAGTCAAAGGCTTGCATGTGAACTTTTCCCCGCCCTCCAAAGTGGGCCTGTCCATGCCTTTATCCATCATGCTCGGCCGTCGCTTCCCTAAGATGTTTGGCTTCACTGACATGGATATTCAGCGTCTCTATCCCTGCATGGAGAAGCTGGTGGTGGAGCCCATCAAGGAGTCTGGCTACATGCACATCCAGGCCACCAAGCCCGACACCGTGGGTAAGGACCTGGCAACATGAGACTGTGGACTGGACTTCCATAGAGTTTAAAGTGATTCATAGAACCTTAAATGGTATTATCATGTTAGGCTACGCTCACATTACAGGGCTTATTGCTCAATTAATGCTCTATTTCTTTTATCTTTCTGCCTCCACTGTTTCCGTTCATGGTTGCAGTGACTCATATATTTGTCTTTGGTGTTAACAGATCTCTGCACTGAAATGCCTCACATGCAACCAATAACGTCGCACACATGGGAGACTGACCATTGGTCTGAAAATACACATTGGAGTGAACATATTGCTAAAATTTTAAGATATGGGTCCCCTGATGAACAGATAATACTCCTAAACCATAACGTATGACTTTGAAGGACTAATTCCGACTGATAACTGAATTAAGTTGAATAGTAAGATGTGTAACTTAAATATCTGACATCCTGAAACACCTCCAGTCAGCATGTCCACGCAATTTCTGTAAGGTGATTTCATTAAATCAGAGTTGTGCTTTGTGAAACATGACACATTTATCAGAAGAACCGAGTGAATTGGGAAACTGTTTGATCAGTTAATTTACATTTTAAATGACGAGGCACATACAACCTTCATCTGTTTCCTAAAGTCGGAGGAAGACCTTCGTTGACATATTGTTTATCGTTATTTTAATCAAGAAAACTGCTTTCCCCCTCACTGCACACAAAGGGAGGCCTGCATCTGTATTAACAGCAATCTAACAGCACCATGATTCAGCCTTCATTTATACAACCACAATAACAAAACAAAAAAAAGTTTGTTTTCATGTAAAAAACACTGCCCACTCAGTACAGCGTGGAGAAACACATGAATTCTGATATGACCGTTCTCACAGCGGTCGCATGGACAGTGATCGGATCAGATCGGATTGGGGGGGGGGACTCTACTTTTTGAAAAAAATCTGATCTGTGACCTGAGAGCAAAAATAAAAATCAAACTGTGACCGTCGCCTTAGTCTCTCATCATGTGTGACTCATTTCCCCACAGGTCGAGGACTGAATGACTCCCCGGTGGGTCTGGCTGCCTACATTCTGGAGAAGTTCTCGACGTGGACGAGCCGCGACTTCAGGAACCTGGAGGACGGAGGGCTCACCCGGTGACTAGAACTCAATAGAACATTTCTATCACACTATCAAGTATACACATGCAATGAGTTCTGAATGCCATCAGTCACAGTAGCATATGTATTGAGTAACAGCAGATTGATCCAATGTATTCAGATTCAGACTGTATGGATGAATGAGGAGTTCCTGCGGTGGGTACCGCTCAGTAGCCTCTTTACTGTAACATTAGAGCTTGTGTGTGTGTGTGTGTGTGTGTGTGTGTGTGTGTGTGTGTGTGTGGTGCCTTGCAGGAAGTTCTCTCTGGATGACCTGCTGACTAATGTGATGATCTACTGGACGTCTGGCTGCATCGTCTCCTCCATGAGGTTCTACAAGGAGAACTTTGGCAAAGGCCTCAACCAGCCTCACTCTAGGTGAGTTTTAATGTGACCAAGCCAGTTGCTCAAAGAACACATGTGTGAAACTCAAAGTGTGAATTACGTGATTATTCAAAGTTTCTTTTTTAATATCATTCTGTAGCTTCCCAGTGTCATTCCTTATGTTTTCAAATCCAAATCTTCACAATTTGGTCGAAGTACGTTTGTTTTAGTGTGTTCTAACAACGTTTTCCCACGCGACCTGACTTAGGTTTCTGCAGGAACGCGTTGCTACTTCAATATACATAAATCCTTATCCATAGAGTAGCGGCACAGAAGTTTAGCAATGTACTGCTGTGGACCAGCACATCCTGTGTTCTGCAAAAGTAAAATTACAAGTCTGGTGGCTCTCGCACCGGAGACACCCGTGGCCGAAGGCCTTATGTGTTCGTGTCGTGGGAATTTAGGAGGTTAAATAACATGTGTAATGTGAAAGTCGTCCCCTGGTTAATCACTGACACGTCCCCGTCTCTTCGCAGGATGCCTGTGTACGTCCCCACTGGGTTCGCCTGCTTCCCCGACGAGCTGATGCACACTCCCAAACTCTGGGTCGAGCAGAAGTACCGCAAACTGGTGACCTTCACGCCCATGGCCCGCGGCGGCCATTTTGCTGCCATGGAGGAGCCCCAGCTGATGGCCGAGGACATCCAGAACTTCACGAAGACGGTGGAGAAGAAGAAGAAGAAGTAGTCAAAGTACAGAGTGAAGGTATCGAGAACCTGGAACACAGTGGCGAGCACTAAGTAGATGCGTCATGATTCGAGATTGAGATGTGAGCGCTGTGATTCTCTACGAGCTGGATCGCTAATATAGTCAGCTCTATCTAGTGAAATTCATAATCATATTCTTTGTGAGTGAGCCGGTCTTATTAGTATTATAACAGTGACTATAATGCATAAAGAAAAGATTATAATGTAGTACAACTATGGGAATTCTAACATACAAAATACCTGCAAAAGTGTGCCGGCAATTATGCAAATTAGTATTAAGTATTCCAATACATGACCATATAAGTCATTATGAAATACTTAATAATTTATGATTTTTGTTATAAAGCATTATGAATATTTAGGACTGCTTATACATATACAGTGCTTCAAGTATTTTAAGTATGTTTATAATGCATTGTAGACTAGACATAGCCCAACAGTAGTGACATGTCCCGACCAACATTTGACCAAACTTGTCACACGTCGGCATTTTCGTCGGAGTGGAAAGCTGGAAACGCACAGAGAGAGAAAGAGAGAGGGATCGCGTGTTGACCGGTGTTTGTGCATGATCAGGAGCAAAACTCAAAGAATTGCACACATTTGAATGATTTCTACGGCAAAGTAGTTCAAAAATGAAATTCATTTCTTTGTGGAGTTCATCAGTGATGATAAATAATATGAAGTCTATAGTTTAGGAACGTTTAGAGTCATCTATAACTGATAAGACTCAGTAAACTAGTATTTCCTTGATATGATTAGTCTTTCTTTGATTAATCTCTCAATGTTTCTGAGGGAGAACTATTTTCTGCTCGCTTTCGTTGTTTTTGCACATTTCAGACAGAATCACTGAACAGTTATTTTAAGTTGAGGTTTTTAAATGCAGACAAATGTCACAATCACTCTGTCAAAGTGGATGAAATAAAGTATGTGCTGATAACACCGTTTGATTCATTCACGGTTTGATCTGAAGTGTTCTCACTGAGAAGTTAGGAGGTAAATGTTTGTTACAACATCGACATCAGGCCTATTACCGTCGTCGTCATGTCCGTCGTCTGTCACCACCTTCATCATAGTTCATATCTTAACGCTCTTATGATACATCATGCACCCCACAGTCATTTTAAGTGCGACATCCTTTTCCTCTGAGTCTCAGCAGCAGTGTTTCTGAGGGGGAGAGTAACTCCCTTTGGACGTGGACTTCAGGCTTTGAACCTTTGCAGGACTTTTACATGAACACATATATAGAACACACTAAAGGAGAGGGAAACAGCAGAGAAGGTCCTCTTTAATGCATCAATAATTATATTACAATAAAATAATAATATTCTGAAATGCTCCATTGTGCACAATGAGTGCTTTTACTGTAACAGAGTATTTTTACACTCTCATATTAGTACTTTTACTGTAACAGAGTATTTCTACACTCTCATATTAGTACTTTTACTGTAACAGAGTATTTCTACACTCTCATATTAGTACTTTTACTGTAACAGAATATTTCTACACTGTGATATTAGTACTTTTACTGTAACAGAGTATTTCTACACTCTCATATTAGTACTTTTACTGTAACAGAATATTTCTACACTGTGATATTAGTACTTTTACTGTAACAGGGTATTTCTACACTGTCATATTAGTACTTTTACTGTAACAGAGTATTTCTACACTCTCATATTAGTACTTTTACTGTAACAGAATATTTCTACACTGTGATATTAGTACTTTTACTGTAACAGGGTATTTCTACACTGTCATATTAGTACTTTTACTGTAACAGAGTATTTCTACACTCTCATATTAGTACTTTTACTGTAACAGAATATTTCTACACTCTCATATTAGTACTTTTACTGTAACAGAGTATTTCTACACTCTCATATTAGTACTTTTACTGAAGTAAAAGATGTGAGTACTTCTTCCATCTCTGCTCTCACAGGAGAAACTTGATCAAGTTCAACAACAGTCAGTTTGAATCAGGAGTTCACTGAATCATCAGAAATAATAAATAACAAGAAACTATTCGCTGATGAGAAACAAGCAAACTGACATGCTCGCATGTGGTTTGGATCGCCATAGCAACACACAGGAAGGTTGCTCGATGTGCTCAGAGAGACTTTGATCTGTTGATTGGCCGTCAGACGGACCAGTCGGGTCGTGCACTAGCCTCTCTTAAACCATGGGCGGGACTAGAAGTGTTCATGCAGCAACACAAACAGAAGGCCATCCTCTTCTGGTGACTTGCAGTGTGGACCACATTCTGGAGTGTCATGTTCAACCTTTTTTAAAAATGTGTGCTTCCCTTCAAAACGCATCATCCACACATCTAGTGGGCCAAAGGTTTTCATCGTTTGAGGGGAGTGTTCAGTGAAATGATGTTTTGGACGAAGTTTGTAGTCCGGAAAAGTTTTCTGCAGTAACTCTCTGTGTTCTGAGATTTTGCAATCCAGGAAGTGGATAAACTTCAGTAAAGTGCGATGACAATACAGATTCCAGTATATCTTTTAGAAGGATCAGTATTTCCCATGCTTGATCCCCCTCAGGGATATTGTAGCCTGTCATTAATGGAAGCAGTCTTAGGAGAGACCAATTGTCATGGTCATTTCCTCCAATGGTTCCCTTAGAGATGAAGGTCTTTGGAATGACCAGCGGTTGGTCAGCGTTATCAGAGAATGTGTAAGGGAACTGCCTTATTCAAAGAGTCCAAAGAAACACACTTCTTGGTAATCAAAGTCTTAACACATAATGGCAATTCTGTTGGCACTATACCCTCCAAGAAACCATGCAGAATGTCAGGTGGAAAACCATCCACCACAGGAAAGAGTCTCCAGTTTTCATTCAATGGACACTCCCTTTTCACACCACGACCTTTGGTCATAGCAGGGTCATGTAGAACCTCTTGCACGTGTCTAACATGGTTCTCTCTGGTCCTTGGCTCGAATAGACCTGATCAGACCCTCTTATCCTGTATATCACCTCGCTCACACATACAAAACCGACAAAAGCTATCTGCTGCAAAACTCTCCTTGAATCCTGCCAAAGAGTGAGCCCCTAAGATGTCTGCTGCTACATACAGTACCTTTGTGCCTTCATGCCTTTAACACGTTCTGCTAGTTGTTCAACACACACACCATGTTCCTGAAGAGAAGCGAGATCCTCAATGACAGGACGAAGAACTTTTGGATAGCCATGCTCCTTTACGGTGCTAACCTTACACAAAGGTGCAAGTTGAATTAAACTTAAAAGTGTTTTAAAACTTTAAAGACCTTCCCTCGAATACACAATCAGCAAACATTTCATGACTTTCTATTACATTTTGAAATATCTGCTTTTCTTTGTCACCTTGATGTTTCCTGCTACCTTTGCATTTTCTCCTGAGTCTCTCGCTATTTGATCCAGAAAAAAACACTTCTTTTTGTGAGGATAAGTGACCGTCATACTAAAACACTTTAATATTCTGACCCAAGAAAGTAGGCTAGCACACACACATCATCACACACATCATGTATTGTTTCAAATGTTATCCAACCTGTATTCATCTGACTCTTCTGTCTAGTTCATTAGAAACTACTACTGCTCAGCCCTGATCTACTGGACTCCCAAATAAAGAACAGATTAGTCCTTTATTAAACAGCGTCTTAAAGCTACAACAGTCACACTTTTACCGATAACGTCCTGTGGTGGTGCTCAATAAAAAATCCCCACTATCAGTGTGTATCTCAAAGGATCATAAAAGTATTTTGTTTCAGTCGAACACATGTCCAGATCAATTTATATAACATATTAAGTCCAAATTATTATTCTCTTTGTCAAAATTATGAGTCGACTTCAGTTTTCTAAGACAAACTTCAGCCGAAAGAGAAGGGACAATAATAGATGGAAAGTTTTGAACAATAAAAACAAAAAATACTGATGTTCAATCAAAATGAGCAGTTTGATTTGATGTATTTATTGTCATGTAGATTACAGAAAAGCAGGCATTGGCAACAAACATCTTCAAAGTCAGGTTCCTTCAACAACATAATAATAATACATTGATTATGTATAAAAAGAAAATCACACAAATAAATAAAATAAAGGGATCAAATATAACATGTTTAAAATAAAATAAGATATATTTGTGATAGACAGTAATAGCATGAATGTACAAAGTCAGAATTTTGATTTTCTAAGTCAACATTATGACTCATAAGTACTTTGCTAAAGAAGTACTAGTACTGAATTTGTCTTTTTGTTTTTTTATAGTCATGAAACATGTTTTCATTTTGTCTTTAATTGGTTGTGAGCAGACGTCCAAAAGTGGCGTCGTCTCCACATAGAATAATTCTCTCATTTTATTCATGTTTTCATCTCAATGATTTCTGAATCTCCTGCTAAATATGTGTTCATATTTCATTCAGATTGTATAATTAGTTAGGAGGTTTTATTGTATCAAAAATAATTTAAGTACAAAATTAACAAAACATTTCAAAATTCTTTTTCACAAAGACATTTTTTTGATCTAAAAAAGTAATTTTTCAACAGAAATGTAAGTTCTTCCTTTAGAAACAAATTAATCAAAATTCCTAAATACAAAAATAAACTACATTTCTAAGAGATCTTTCAATTATTGAATACATTTGATGAACCCACAACCTCATATTTGTTTGATCTTTAGTTTTTTTGCTCACTGTTATCATAATATAAAAAACATGAATAAAAAGCAAAACAAGTAACACTCATGAAATAAGCAAATCCCTTCATAAACAAAATTGAGTACATTGTTATGAAATAAGCAAAATCCTTGGTTATAAAAAATCGCAAATTAAATGACATTCTTATGAAATCAGAAAATACAAAAATCAAGTAATAATTCTTTCACAAACACCAACAGATTGTCAACATGGCACCAGATGTGGTTCTCTAAACCTGATGAGCTCCTGATCCACACATCCAACAGTAGATGGCTCTGTTTTCCTTTTATATCAGGATTAATTTATTCATGTTTCTAAATGTGATTTTAACATTGAGTATTGTTGTACAGAATGTAGAAGATATATGTCAATGTTTCAGGTTCATTCTAATTAAATATATAACATTGACATTGTTCATGATAGTCTTTGGTTTCTAAGACACCGGCTGCTTGGAGTCTGGTAAACCTGCTCTCAAGTCTAGTTTTCTAATGAAACTTTATATCTGTGAGGTGTTTAAGATTCTTCAGCAGGAACACAATGGGCTTGGAGCTGAGAGCCACAGACAGGAAGTCAGCGCATATGTAGAGACCAGCATATTGTTGGTCTTTTCATGTTGAGAGTAAGAAAGATCAGCTATAATAATGTAATATAATATTCCAGCCTTCTTGTTTAAAGGGAACATGTACATAGAAGTGAGCTGATGGTGGTTGTGTGTCATAAATCCATCTGGATGTGAGATGAGCTCGTTGGAGGAGCTACTCTGCTCCCTGAGCTCCTTCTTCTTCAGCTGCAGAAACACCCAGGTTATAATAATCCAGCTCAGTGTTCTCCCGTCTGCTCCCTGCTGGCCTGGAGAGACACGACAGCGCAGTCCTGTCTTCAGTTCACTAAACACAGAGCGAGAGCTTCATTTCAGTCGCTGGTCTAAACAACAGACGTGTGTCAGTACCTTACAGTAGAAGTAAAGGGCAACGGTCACAAACGGCAGAGTCAGCGGCAGGACGACCACTTTGATGATTAGAGGTAATGGATCTGATAAAACACATGGACGGTCATTACATCACACAACATCATGAGTCCAACAGCTCCCATCAAACCTGAAATCTACAATCACTTATTGCCCTCCAATAAATGGCCACCGTAAACCTGGTGGAGGGGTTTGTGAGCCGGGCGGCAGGAAACCTAAGCGTGCCGACCCCCGGGCATTGCAGACTAGCTCTAGGGACGTGGAATGTAAACTCTGGCGGGGAAGGAACGGGAGCAAGTGTGGTTGGTGGAGCGGTACCAACTATATAGTTGGGCTCACCTCCACACATAGCATATGTCTGGAACCAAACTCCTGGAGAGTGGCTGGACTCCATGTTTTTCCGGAGTTACCCAGAGGGAGAGGCGCCAGGCGGGTGTGGAGATACTAACGAGCCCCTGAGGAACGGCCTGCCTGATCTGAACCCAAGTGGTGCTTTGTTATTGGACTTCTGTGCTCCATGTTCACGGATAGCGCGGCTCGTTAGTGTACTTGGTACCAGAACACCCTAGGCCACAGCTCTATGATCGTGGTCGTATCATCAGTTCTGCGGCCGCATGTCTTGGAGTCTCGGGTGAAAAGAGGAGCAAAGCTGTCAACTGATCCACACCTGGTTGTCAGTTGAATCAGATGGCGGGGAGGCTGCCGGACAGAGCTGGTAAACCCAAACATGTAGTGAGGGTGAACTGGGAACATCTGGCTGAGAAGAGGGGGGAGACTAAAGCTTTGTTCAGCTTCTTTCCAATCCACTGGACCACGCCCATTTCAATATGATTCACAGGCTAATTGACCCTTAGCTAAGTCCCGCCCCACGCTGCTACTCCATCAAGCTGTCAGAGCTACCATGGAGCCCACACTGCCACTAACTGATCTCCCTGAAGAAATATTATTTAATTTTTGTTCAAACTCAAAAGTGATTTCAGAGCAGCAGACAGACGGGTCTACTAATTGCGTCTGAAGGATTTATCAGGATGAAAACAGGTTTAAAAGATGAAGATTACATTACATTACATTACAGTCATTTAGCAGATGCTTTTATCCAAAGCGAAGATCGCAGCTAAAGTGTAAAAGTGAACCACCACATCACCTGGAGAACGAGAGAGAAGAACTGAAATGAAGGAACGCCACATTAAAATACATTCAGTTTAAGTGCTAATGCTAGTTAATGCTGTGCTAACGTACTCTGCTAATATTAACAATAGCTCCACTAATATTTTATAAACTAATATCTCCTTCCAACCTCTCTGGTTAATGAGTATCACTATTGAACAACGTTTAAACTAGCCTGAAACCTTTGATGAGAGTCTCTTGAGCAGAACTCCTGGTCAGAGCTGGACTATGCAATGCTGTGATTGGTTAGTCAGTGTTAGAGGGGCGTGACTTAGTGAAGACTCAATTGAAAGTGGAATTGCTACCATTAGTTGTAACAACCTAACAACTGTCTCAATGTTTGGTTTCCAGGATAACCCTGGTTCTCTGAGTGAGGTATCTGAGCACACCAGCCTTTTTGCTTCTGTTAGGTGGAGGAACTACACTTGAAAATGGAGAGTTAGGGGCTAAGGGGTGTTATGACCGATGTGGTGGCAGTGGAGTGACTTTTATGATTGATCACGTCAGAAGGTGCTTCTCATAGTGAAACGCCTCCCTCAGTTATCAGAGAACCAGAGTTATCCTGGTAACCAAACATGCTCTGCCCTACAGTGTATTTGTTGCTGTTGCCATTTATAGACTTTGGTTAAATTTACATGTGTAACACAATGACAGTACTCACAGTGTCATTTCAGAAACAACAACATGCACGGACTCTGTTGTCAGCTGATCATTTCAGTCAGTCTAGACCAATCATCTTCAAACCGGCATGTGAACAGTCAGCTTAGCTAAGACAGTGATGGAGAGCAGACGGCTCTCAGAAGAGAAGTCATGAGAAAAACATAGAGGTGATAAACACAGCTGTAGCTTTCTTGGTGGGCGGGCTCTGCAGCAGGAAACAGGAAGTGGGCAGAGTGATTGACAGCTGGTTTGGTGTAGTTTTGTGCTGAGTTGGAGGCGGTGAAGGTGAGCTGGAAGGAGCCTCCTGGGTACTGTGGCTGGATGGAGCAGCAGATGGTGAAGGTGGAGCGCCTGAGCACCTGAGCCCCCTGCTGCTGGGCCTCAGAGACCCTGTACATTGAGGACACAGAGATGATTGGCTGAAGCAGCAGGTCTATAAACACAGAGAGATGATGAAAGTTCACATTTACCCTCCATTAATCAAGACGGACCCTGAGAAAGGATGTGATGTCACAGGTCTGACAAACACAGAGACAGACAGACAGACAGACAGACAGGTGTGTCCTCTCAGTTGGAGCTCAGTAGTCTATGGAGGGTTTGAAGCTTCCAGAAACAAGCCCACCTCTCTACTTTAGGATGTCGTTGTCCTGGATAACTTTACAGTTCAGTCCAATGGAAAACCACTGACTGTCACTGTGACAGAGGAAGGAACATACTGGAAAAACTGCTGTCAGAGATGATGTCATAGATGATGTCACTGATGTGCTTACCTGAGCAGGTGAGATTCATAATGAATGAAGAGGAATCTGGTATTACACACTCCCTCAGAGAAGATCCAGACTGAACACAGTCAGACTTGATCCTCCACACAGATCTTTCTGAGGACTCCTCTCTCCATCCTATAGAAACAGCAGAGCCACAGTCCAGCTCTCTACAGGCAACATCTGCTTCCTTCAGGCTCCAGTAATAGCCATACACTGGTCTCCAGTCTCCTTGATGTTTCAGCTCTAGTGTTCCTGCACAGCGACTGTCTCCTCCCACCAACCTGACAGGTTCTGAACAGAAACAAGAGAGTCGTCAGTAAAAGAACAAAGTGAGTTTCAGTAGAACAGAAATGAACCAGATCAAAGCTGCAGCTCCTCTTCTACCTGAGCAGGTGAGTCCAACAGCTTTGCCAGGTGAGCAGATGTTTCTAGCTGAGCCTGAGCTTCTGCAGTCCAGGAGAGCAGACTCATGGCCTCCACACTGGAACTCTTTGGTCCACATTGGAGCCTCCACTTCTCCATAGAGCGCCCCCTGGAGGACTGAAGGAGCCCCACAGATAAGCTCCCTACAGACCACCTCTGCATCCTGTTGGTCAAAGTCATCTTCACACACTGCAGCCCAACGTAATTGAGAATGCATTTTAGTTTTGGGGGAACGTAATTTTTAGGAGACAGGGTTGAATACTGAGGACCACCACTGGTTAGACTTCACCTCCAGTCTGCCTGAGCACAGACTAGTCCCATTCACCAGCCTGACAGAGTCTGGAGAGATGATAGAAGATACAAGAGAGAGATAAAAGACACCACACACTAAATAAAAAGATGTCATGAAACAACAATTCAGAGGTGTATTTCAGAAATAATATAAGTCAACAATACTACTAATAATAATAAGCAATAATTATAATAATACAAAACATACCGTAACATAATACTGGTTCAATAGATACAGTACATTGACTGAGGAATTTTCATAACTACATATGTCATGAGTAGAATGGGTCACAATGGTAAAAAAACACTAAAATAACTGTGGGTCAGACACTGGGTCTACCAGAGGTGTCCAACCAATTGATCTGTCTGATTTCCAGCTGATCACAAGAAGCTTACACCCAAAAATGGAATGATGAAATGAATGATTTATGTGGCTCCTTTGTGAACACTCCGATCTATAACTAAAGAACAACACAGGTGTCATATTCTGACAAATATCATTCAATATGAGGCCTGAGGTCGAGGGTGCCGAGTCCTTGTAGTCCTCTTCACTGGTCCAGGTTGTGGAGTCTTCATGGCTGTCCTCACCGTTCCGCCTCTGCCTCTGCGTACTTACCTGCTCCATGAGGCTCTCTTCCCTGGTCCTCTTCGTGCGTTTTAAAAAACGGAATATTTAGCGAGTGGACTGAACGATAAGACTGTGGGACACTCAACTCACACACACACACCAACTGTTTAGCTCCCTTGGTTGAGTTCACTTCTTGAGAGTTGAACTGAGTTGTTGTCTATTTGTTTTTGATGACATATTTCATTGCTACTGGGTATTTGCTTTATTGTATTGTATGGTTTGACTGAACTATTCCTATAAACAAGGTTATGCTTTCTTTGAGTTTCACTTTGTAAATAATATTTGTACTAGACATGTTTTTATGCCCCCCCCCTCTTAAAATGTGTCCCCACCAATGTTGAAACCGAAGCTATAGGCCCTTGCTCAGAACGTCCCTCAGCCTGGTAGTATTGAACAGTTTAAAAGCAGCTGCAGATGGTGGAGGTCGGGGATTATTGTGTTGACAGCCTGGACAAGGTGCCAGACATTCCTCTAACTGATAACACCAAACCTCTGAGCATGAAGATGCTGCCACGTTATCGCCTTAAACCTCTGATTCATGCTTGATTTTACTGTGTTGCTCAACGATAAATGTGTATATATATATATATTTATTGATGTAAGCCTCAGGTAAAGCTTTGACGTTGAAGGCCTTCAAAAAGTTGTTGACATTCAGCACTTTGATATGAATGCATGGCGACTGTGGCTCAGTGGTAGAGCAGGGGCGTCATGCACTTAGAGGATCGGTGGTTCGATCCCCAGCTCCGCTAGTCCATGTGGACGTGTCCTTGGGCAAGACACTTAACCTTAAATTGGATATGAATGGTTAGTTAGTCCTGATGGTAGCTCCTCCCGTCAGTGTATGAATGAGTGAATGATGACATGTCTGCCATTTACCATGGTAACCTAAGACAAGTTGTCTGAAGATGATTTAATTGACTGATGAAAATGATTTGGTTATATTTAGAAAAGTGAAAAGACGTATAACTGCTAATGCCTGCAATAACCTTATAATTCACAAAAAAATACAATCAGAACTTTACCTTTTTAATTTGCAATCTAAAATATGGTGTGTCTCGGACATGTACTGTCCTTAATAAGAGCCTGTTGTTTGGAACAGTGAGGCCTCCACATAGCTCCACTGGCAAAGGCACATTGTGTTGTGTGTGTTTTGCTTCATTCACAATTCACTGTGTTTTTTGATCAATTCCCGGAGCTCATTCTATAAGAAACCCAGTCTTATTGTGAAAGAGACGGACTTCAGTTAACCTGAACAGCTGATTCTGGTTCAAGCCATTCCTGAGAATTGGAGTCTGCTGGGACCCGAGTTAAAAACTAAAGTTAACTTGTCTCATAGCAAATTAGCTTTGGGTCATCAGTTGCCATAGTGACAGACATGGACTTCCATTAAACCTGACTTCTGGAACAGGGGCAGGTGATCTTGGATTTTACAGATGGGGTTATCTGTTATTTGGCCACCTTTCTGGAATACCACCCTGGAGTTATTCTACATGTGCCCAGAATGCTTTTTAGCAAGTTGTGCTCCGTATCACATACGTCACTCACAGAATGGGCTTCATGATGTTCAACGTTGATGCTCAAGTGAATGCGATTTTGTGTGGGAATTCAGTTTTTTTTTTGTTTTGTTTTTTTACGGTTGTCCATCCGTCCCATCTCAGAAACCCTTGGAGAGAATTTCTTCAAATTTGTCCACTTGGACTCAAGGGTGAACTGAAGATCACTGTGACCTCACAAAACACATTTTTTGGCCATAACTCAAGAATGAATATGCTAATTGTGTCAATTTCCCACAAACGTATAAAAGGATAAAATGATGAATGACATGGTGGACAGACATGGATGTAAAACTGCAACTGTAGTTCTACTTTCTGTTTTCTTCATCCTCATCATCTCACCAGGTTGATAAGATGTCCTGAACGAACCAAAGGACTCTTGCGCCTCTCTTTGGTAATGTTCAATGTCGCACTGCCCCTGAGCTTCCAGTCCCACCCATGTCCAGTTGTTAGCAGAGCTTTTCAGTTTCCCAAGCCCCCCCCCCCCCCATAGTACCCTGGCTCAGGACACCCTTTCCCAGTGCTGCACTCCCCCGGGCCTGACTGCCTGCCCGCCTGCTCCTCTTGGCAGCCAAACAGCCAGGGGAGGATCAGGATGACCGGGGCGGCTGAGATAAGGACCACATGAAGTTCCCCACGTTACCTCACCCGATAAGGAAACAAGCAGAGACAGAGGGAGAGGCAGAGAGAGAGAGGGGGGGGGGGGGGGTCAGACTGGGAGGACGGTGATGCGCAGAGAGGCAGACGGGGATTGTGGGTTTTTTTGTGGTTCTTTTAGGGGAACCCACAGAGACCTGGGGAACTTTGGAGAGGACTTTGGAGATGCTTGAGCAGAATAGTCGGGAAAGCATGAGCACAGAATAGAATGTCTGAGATCAGATGAGTGAGTTCAGCTGTTGTCCAGCCAGTATTTATATCTCCATTTAAAATGCTTCGATGGAAAGATGACCTCAGGCTGTGCATCCTGTAGTGTACTACTTCCCAAAAGCACTGAGTGGATGATATTTTCACAACCATCTCCAACACGGGAAAGCAAACTTCCATCCAGCCAATGAAAACAGACGGGTCAGAAGTGAACTAAGGTCTTCAGGACAGTCCGCTACAGCAGTCCGGTGGCACCTATGGCACTGAGTCCCCTGCAAGGTCTCATGTCGGTGGCGGCGAACCACCAGCTGGTCTCCGGCTCCGCAGCCGAGCCACAGAGGCAGCAGGAGCCTCGTGCGGCCGGCGGCCCGGCATCCCTGCACGGACACAGGCAGAGCACACGCAGCAGCCGGGAGCCCAGGAAGTGGGTGAGTCTGACCCAAAGAAAGATTTAGCAATTAATAGTGCTATACTTAGTTCATAATAAAACAGGGAAAATGGCATGGAAACCACCTGCTCAAAATTAGTTTTCTTAACAAAAGTAGTCAAATGTAATCTCATCCAGGAAGACTATGGGACGTCATGCTTCAGGATCAAAGACCAGCTCATAAAGTATTAGTGAGATCATGTAATACTTCCTCACAGATCGATACGCAGATTGTCAGACTATGCCACTGACTTATTAGTGTGATGTGGAAAAGTTGAAGTAAGAGAGTGTCAACAAGTAGAAGATGAATCTCGCTTCTTCCATTAAGGATTTGGTGGAAACATTAAGAGAACTCCACTCGAGTTCAGATAACTTGAACTACACTAATTATAGGAAAGAGCTGTGGAGGATGCATGACTGACACTGATTTGTATTTTTTGTTGAAGTTTGCACTTTTCAAGCACATTTGTCATGTTCAGAAGCAGTCCTGATGCACTCCTCTCCATCCATGTTTGTCCTTTTTCAACCATACACTAGAGAAATACCAATATTCTCTTCACATAACAATAATAATAATAATGATAATAATACTTAACTCAGATATATTGTACATATTTTGATGGTATTTATTCATATGTAATTATATTTATGTATTCTGTACATATTTTTGACATTATCTGTTTTCATATTTCTTTGGTATTTTTCTTCTGTTTTATATATTTTTTTCTTGTAAGTTCATCGTAATTTTTCAAATTTCAATTGTATTTTTCTTCTATTCTATATTTATGTTTCTATATTTTTGTAATACTTGCTTTCATTTTTTTATTTCTCTTAAAAACCTTGTTTATGTTATGCACCAATACGGCAAAGCAAATTTCTTGTATGTGTACTTGGCAAAAAAGCAGATTTGGATTCTGATAATCTCACACAGTGTAGATTAATACCCACTAATAATATATAACACTAATGCATCTAACAGCTAGAAAGACAAGTTATCCAGTTTCTTCATAATTTGTTTCTCTCAATACCATAACAACTAGAGATGTCCGTTTGGTAAATGTGTGTGTCGTAAATAACATCTCTGTCCTAAGACTCAAATGAAAAAGTGACAGTGATGAAAGAAGGTTAAAACATTAATTGATAAACTTAAGTGGAAAATGACTGATTTTCACATTACACCTTGTGCAATTTGCAATTGACTGCATGCATATAATACACACTGCAATAGAAAGTCTTATTGTAACATGAACCAATTAACAGAATGTGACATTTTTATTTTATCAAAGTAAGTAGAAGGAGCATTTTTAAATTGCTACAGTGTAAAATCAATTTAATGAATTCTAATGTCTTAATGTTTCAATATTGTCTAACTTCCCCATTTAGACAAAACAATCCCAGCGTGTTTAATTTAATATGATTTGATTTCACTGCCAGGCTCTAAACACGTCCTCTGCTGCAGGTGCAGTCTGTGTGTGGGTCCAGGTCCGGTTCTGGTTGTGAGTCTGCGGTCCAGTGCAGTACACTGAGGGGTCAGCACTCCCCAGAAAATGCAGCGCGAGAGAGGAGCCGCGTACGCAACCTACGACAGGCCTTCCACAGCCTGCAGGTATTTTCTTCAGTTCCCCACCTGGTCAGCCCAAAACATTTATTTGGTAGAAAAATAACCGCCTGCATAAAGAGGTACAGTACAACCTTGTAACCGCTAAAAACATGTAAATGCCACATTACAAATGTTTAGAATCCATCACCGCTCGTGAATTTTGCAGCTTTTACATGTCTTAAAAAAGGCGGTTGCTTATTGAGACGACAGAGGGGGTCTGGGACATTTGACATCATCACGCGGAACACATTTAGCGGGGGTGATGTTGGAAGTCATGTGACCATGGTGTGGTTTGTTTTATAGCCTAACGTTAGCTTTTTTGCTTCTGCCGATTGCATCCATGCTTCAAAAAGTGTTGCTCATTTTTAAAGATCATCGTGCTGGACAAAATGTATAAGTATCATAAACGTATTTACCCCAGAGCTTATTGATAATAGGAATATTGAAAATAAAATGTGAATTTTCCAACTTACATTTTTTGAACTGACTTATAATAGTGGAGTGGATAAAATAATACTGCTGTTTTGGGAGAAACCTAACCGTGTCACACTGATAAATCATGTAAGCAAGAATCCGTTAAATACCCAGCTTCCAGAAGCGTCACATGTACAGGTTCAGTTCTCATCATCTTGTTTGCTCCTGCCAGGCAGGACAATGGACGCGCCTTTTTCTCCCAGCAAAGGCCTTCATAAAGTCTAAAGTGCGTCCTGTAGCCGACCCCTACGTCTGTCAAATAAAATATAATCAACAACGTGCATTTCCATACCGTTGCAGCAATGTGGGATACTTTTAACATACAGACACATTGAACTTGTATGGCACTCGTATGGTAAACACTAAACAATCTTTCAACAGTCACAGTCTGCAGCCAGAAAGTAGGAGGTCAGTTGCTCACCATGCGGTCATCGCTCTCATATCTCTGTTGTGCTGTTCTCTCGACAAACTGTCTCTTCGCCGTTAACAATTGATTTGACTCAACTGAGTTAAGCTATTGCTGTATCAACTGGATTGGCTGTGTCCCCGGTCTATAGCGCTTTGCACCTGGAGAAAGGGTTAGAAATCGCATACGAACGTAATGCGTAGTACACACTCAATAAGTATGTACTGAATACTAAATTCATAAATAAATGCCATTAACAGCAGACTATTAACACTGAAGCATACTCAAGCAGAACGTCTTCTCTGCATCACTCGACAGCATTGATCACGATGTTACCGGTCCGAGCTACCGTTGAATACAAATGTGAACCAACGTAACCTCTGCCAGTGAATGTAATAATTAACAGTATTGTTTGAAGGCAAATTAATGTAATTTGATATTTCAGTAATGTTTTTTACAGTACAGTACGTTTTTTTTCTCTTAACTGTATCTTAATGTTGCTCGCTATCATTCGTAATTATTTTATCCAACGTGTAATTATTTAAACTGTCTTCCCTACAGTCAGCCATTGGACAGTCTTAAGAGACGCAATGCAATTTGGGCCAGTTGAGTATGTCCAGTAAGCTCACTTTGCATACTCAGATGTAGTATACAGGCAATTCTCACAAACACAAATTCCACCTACTATGCAGTCGTATGAATAGCATGTTTCGAATGCGATTTCAAACAGAGCCGTGCTCTTTGAGTTTATGTTGTGGATGACTCAAGATCATTTTATGCCAAACATGTATTTGTGTGTATGTGTTGCACACTTGTTTGCACTTATTGAAGAAAAAAAAAAAGTTTTTAAAAATAATATCTTTAAAACTTAATCCATCTTGCCACCCCTCCATTTTCAGTTCACTCAGTTAAAGATGGAACTAAAAAGTAGAAAATTGTTAAAGGTCTCACTCTTAGATTTGATAAGCTTGTCCGCCGTGCTTCCTCTGTCCTCAGGCCGCTCTGCCCTCAGTCCCACCAGACACCAAGCTGTCCAAGCTGGATGTTCTGGTTCTGGCCACTAACTACATAGCTCACCTGACAGAGACGCTGGACCAGGGAGCGACGCCGGCCGAGCACACCCTGCCCTCCAGGCCGGGCGGATACCTGCATCCTGTTAAGGTGAGGACAGGAAACAACAACGCACTGCTTGTCATGCTGAGTGCATTACACTAACTGTCAGACATACACAGGACATGACCCGCTGGAGATGATTATCACCCTATGTGACCGTTAGGTGAGACAGGCCAAGGGCCTGATCTCACTTTGGGGGCCCCAACCAGAAAGATTGGTTAAAGATTGAAGCAAAGACATTGAAAGTTGTAATATTATATGCCTACTGAAAAAACTAAGCTAACCAGCAATTTCCAGCTGAGCTGAGGTATTGTCTGTACAGTCTGGAGTTCGAGAACATTGAGCTGCTGTCTTCTCCCCTGACGGTTCCTTAACTCGGTTTATTTTGTGTTCCCAGCTTCGATGCTTTTGTCTGGCTTGCAGTCTATGCTTATTAAACTAAGAAGCTTCCTTTGGTTTGTGTCCATTTGTTTTTAGTGTTAGGTCAGGGTCAAGGGTTAAAGTTCCTCTTCTTCTTATTTTTACCGCCACCTTCTGGATTGTAGGGGGTTTGAAGTCCACGACATGACGTCACACTAATGGGCCATTTAAGTGACACTCCCACGGCGCCGCTCAACCCCGCCCTGAGCGCTGCAACACCCGATTTGGTGTGAATGTATAATATGTGGACATAGTCTCCATGACGCCGCACATTTCTGAAGTGCAATTGTGAAGTTCAAAGTGGTTGGTTACCGCTGTCACCATCTTGGCAGTGACAAACTCTCGGCTAATCCAAAAATGGGCAAAGAGGTGGATCGTGTGTGGAGCTGAGGGGCCACCGGGTGACACAGCCTGTCACTCAAAGCGGCCACACCCTCTATTATATATAACTTTAAGCCTTAATGTGATTCAAGTTCTCTAAAAATTCACCCCCTGTTATCATGAATGGGGGAACTAGACACCAAAACCGTTTTTGTACCAGCTTTTGTAAACATAGTTATTTCCACTGTAACGTTGTGCATTTTAATATGGGTGTTTATGGGGAGTGGCTCGAGTGTGGAGCTGCTGAAGAACTGCAGTTTTCGGCAGTTCCGCATCGGCTTAATTTCTCGGTCTTGACTGGTTTGCAGGTTCACCACATATCGCGGTGCTAATCATGTTAGCATGAGGAGCTAACCCAGTGTGCTGTCTCTCTCCTCAGAAGTGGCCCATGCGTTCCCTGCTCTACTGCGGCAGCGTGGGAGAGCTGCTGTCAGGAGTCCAAGCCAATCAGATGCCTCCACCTGGACGGGGGGTGACACACCCGCTGACCCCCACCTTGGAAGCAGAAAAAGAGTGATAGCGCGGGACATAACTTTCCCTCTTGTTAGCTAGCCACGTAGCTGCCATGGACAGCCAAAGAAGAATATTCATCTGGAGACAGTGATCGGTTACAAGAAGAAGCTGTTTTCAAAGTGACGGCTTGGTTACATAGTTGCCGAAGTTTAATTTCAGCAAAGCAGAAATTTTAGCCCACCAAAAGTAAAAAGTGAGGCGAAAACTTTAATATTTTGGATAGAGATAAAAATAATAAAGTTGCAGTTTTTGGTTTATCTAACAATGAAGGAGAGGGCTTAAATCAACATGCAGCTACAAAGACAGCGGCCATTTTGATCTCTGGCTGTCAATACGTTTATTTTATCTTTACATATCATAATAAAAACAGCTTCTTTGGTTACTGTGACTAGTTTGTTGTGTGTATCCGCAAAGGCCTTGAAAGTTGTTTTTTCCACCAGAATCACGTGTACACACACACACACACACACACACACACACACACACACACACACACACACACACACACACACACAGGTACACGTGTTAATGCACAAAGCACAGAGAGGTTTAGATTCACTCTTGTTGATAATATTCATTATTAATTAATCATTATCTGAGCTTCAGACAGATAGACGGATTTAATAAGAGGAAATGAAAAAGCTGCTTCTCTTGACTAACAACGCCACAAATCACCACGCGGAGGAGCAGCGTGTATCCTATTATCTTGATTTAGAGGTTGTACAGTGTTTCATTTTTTTCAGATATTACTTTTGCTGTCAGGAAGAGTTCGGTCAGTTAAGGAGATATAAAATGTATTTTTGTGAGGGTTTAGGCTTTTTTTATTTAGATGTTTGCGGTACCTCGTGAAGTCTGTGTGTGTGTGTGTGTGTGTGTGTGTGTGTGTGTGTGTGTGTGTGTGTGTGTGTGTGTGTGTGTGTGTGTGTGTGTGTGTGGGAGTGAAAGGATGGATAGACAGATGGGCAGTGAGGGAGGGATTGTTGTGGGAACACAGCTGCTGTCTGATCACTTCATATCTCTGCAGTAATGACCACTTAGTTCTCATTACAACCCTGCCACAGAATGTAACCTTCTACTTTTGAGTAAAACACCATCTACAATAACAGCTTGTGTGCATTTGTTATTTCTTACAAAGTGACAAACGCAGTGCGTTAAACCGCAGTGGGCAGTGTGAAAACATAGTTATAAATTAAAATGAACATCAGAAATGCCACAGAGCCCAGATCGTTTTAGATCAAAGCTTTGTGGACTGATAAATAATAAAAAGCCTATATATAAAAAGCCTATATTCTGGTTTGTTAAGTAGTTGCGAAACCATCATTTATTTTTTTCTTTGAAGAACCTCCTCTAGTTTTTCTTGTTTTCTTTGGCTGCATGCACCTGGCACTACGTATTTACTTATCATAAAATAACCCAGTACACATGAAACCCACCAGCCACCATGTATCTCAGTATACTGTAGTGTAGTGTATCGTAGTATATGTAAAAAGTAAAGAAAGATAAAGGAAATAAATTTATCCAACTGAAATCATTTAAAAAGCTATATAGTAGCACAGTTTAGCTGGACACCTAGTGATAACATCCAGGAAAAGCTTCTGGTTCTTCACAGTACTTGTAGTTTCTGTATTTCAACCTATAATTTACTAAGTATCTTAATTTTTTTGCTGTATGATTACACAGTAATTGCAGAAATGAGAGCTCAGAACTGAAATCCAGTCCAATAACTCATGTAGATATGTTTGTAGCGTTGATAGAAGAGACCAGACCGACTGAAGTCCTCTCCTCCTTGAACAAGATGGGCTCAGCTCCACAAGCAACAGCCCAGCGTTCAAGGCTAGCTCTATAAATCTGTCCAGAGGGGGCCGTGTGCAGCGATGACTAATTTGGAGCTGCTGGATTCTGAATACTAAGGCAGAGGTTAGAGAAGGACAGTTTGGTAAAGCAACTCTGCAACAGAGACAGACAGACATAAGCATAGGAAATATGTATAAAATGAAAACATGAAGCCACAATGGCACTGGTAGTACACCCCCAACTCAATCACAGTCAATCGATCACAAACACCTCAATCATTTCAACTGCTTTCAGCACTTCAACTTCTCTTAAATTGACACTTCAGCTTCAATGCTTTCACTTACGTTTTTGCAGCACTTACACTCTTAATGTTGCTTACAGTGCTTACACTTCATCTGAAACATCTTCCTTCTCTTTATCCATTGAAGTGGCACACATATATTGTAGGACACCTCAAGCTCAATTAATCACCTTTATCGCAACAATCCAACTTCTTTCAGCACTTTCACTTCTGCAGACCCTTCAGCTTCACTCAGCACCTCCACTAAACTGAAGTTTAAGATTAGTTCAGCATCTCCACTAAACTGAAGTTTAAGATTAGTTCAGCACCTCCACTAAACTGAAGTTTAAGATTAGTTCAGCACCTCCACTAAACTGAAGTTTAAGATTAGTTCAGCACCTACACTAAACTGAAGCTCCAGATTATTTCAGCACCTCCACTAAACTGCCACTTCAGCGTCCTTCATTACAACTCAGAACGGACTCCTCAAACCCTTACAGGTCTTCACTTAAAAAAAAAATTAAAATAAAACCAAAATGCAGCTTTTCTAACTCCCACAATATCCCCTGTTCATCCACAATGTTACTCCATGTACTCCACTTAAACAATTCCAGCTCTAATCATCAATGAACTTCAACTCCTTTCAGTGCTTTTGCTTCAACTTCACTCAGTGCTGTTGCTTTAATTGACACTTTCAGTGCTTACAATTGAACTGAAACAATTTTGACTGCCACTTACACTACTTTCAGTATTTTAACTATTTCATATGATTCAACTGCAAATTTCTCAATTAAATGGAAACAAAATGCTCTATTGCACTGGTGCACAAAAACACTCTATGGAATGTATAATTTATAGTGGCAGATATTTTAATAATTTAATTCAAATATAATTTCAACTAAATACACTTTTTTTTAAACTCTTTTATTGAATAATATTACAAATAGTATATCAGAACCGTTACAGGTGCACCAAAGGGAGCTGTGGCTTCCTTCAAAGTGAGCATGTGTGTGTTATTATTATATAATAATATTATTATTATTATTATAACGTGTGTTATTGCTCATGTCATGTTTCCATGTAAAGACAGATATTTATGCCACTGGAACAGACTCAAGAAAGCGTGTATCCAAACTGTCTGCCCCCTCATCCCCGCAGTGATGGGAGATAATCTGCATATTTTCTCTATCTCCTGCTCATTATGGCCGGGACACACTGATTACAGGCTGGATTTATGGAGCTCTGAGGCCGACTCTCCCCCCGCTTTGGCCCGCGGGCCTCTGCTGGAACTGGGTAGAAGTCGAGACAGAGGATGACAGCGGGGAGGAGGATGAGTAGGATGAAGAGGAAGAGGGGAGGGTGGTGGAGAAGAGAGAGAGAGAATTGGACTGTGGAGAAAATACATATAGAGAGAATAGGAAAGAATGAAAGGAGATGACAGGAGAACGAAGGAGAACAACAGGGGGAAGATGAGGGAGAAAGGGTCAGTAAAGGAAAAATGTGTGTGTGTGTGTGTGTGGGGGGGGGGCGGCTTTCATTTGTTATTGATAAATCATATCTGATCAGTCCGAGATAAAAAATTATGCTTGTAAGAGTAAGCTTGGCTAAACATTCGAACAAATTCAAACATCATTTATCCACTTTTATTGAGGTTGCTCAGTATGACATTTCAGTAAATAACAAGAGCATTAAAGGAGCAGTGTGTCATGTCTGAAGCAGGGCAGCGTTTCAACTCCTCTACTGGATCCATACAATCTAAATTCAGTCATCAGTCACAGGAGGGAGTGACTCATGTCTTTGTTTGGTCCTCCTTGCTGACGGGGGGACGGCTTTGCCAGGAGGGAGTATGATGACTCTGGAGAAACGGAGCTTCAGCTGCCGGCTGTGGTGGGCATGGGCCGTATATAAGAAGTGAACATAGTCATGGTGACGTCACCCGTTGGTTTGTGGACTGACGTTTTGAAGCCTCGAGTTCGGCGATTCCGCCGTCACCATCTTGTATTACGGCCGTCGCCATGTTTTTGTGCAGCCAATGAACAGAAGTTACATATTTGGAATGCGGATGACTGACGTAGAGACGCCGTATACGTCTCTGGTAGCAGCAGCAACCCGTCAATCACAGTAAGCCCCGCCCTAAAGCATACTTTGCTTTATGGTCTGTTTGACTCTAAATGGACCATAATTTACTAAATGAACATCATGCTGTATTTAAGAAGACTTGAAACTAGAGATTGAGAACATAAGCTTGTGTTTACAATGTTTACTGAGGTAATAAATCAAGAGAGAAGTAGAGTCATTTTTTTCATAGACTTCTATACAACCAGAGGAGTCGCCCCCTGCTGGTCAGTAGAGAGAATGCAAATTTTAAGACTGGCTTGGAGACTTGGCTTCACTCAGCAGAATAGGAGGTTGCTGCCTGGTGGCGGGTCAGATTTGGTTTGTAAAAAACCCAATGCCGGGAGATACAGTGGGCTGGTGGAGCACTAGGTTTAACCTGCGTCATGGCAAATACAGCGGATCTGGCAGGAGGATCAGACCTCTGGAGCTGGCTCCAACAAATAAGAATAAATGTCTGAGTAAACACATGTGGAAGTCTCATACATACAGTTTTTATTGGAGACGATCCATAACTGTGCACCATGATTGACAAATATTTCACTGATTCACAAGCATGTATTTTTTATTTTATTTGTGTTGTGTAAAGTCACATCTACACATCTACATTTTGACAGCAGTGACAGGACCAAAGTTGTGGAACTGACAAATAGATAGCAAACTCCATTCAAGCTGTTGAAAAGTGGAGACAACACCTAATACAGTATGTTTCACAGATTCAATGTTTGTGTTAATAGCTGTTGACCATCTAAATGTAGGGGGAGACGTTTCTGCAGCAATGGTGACTTTATGTTCATGACAAAAAAGTTCAGTCTGACATTGTGGAGATAAAACATGCTGTCACATTGTCTTCATCCACAGTGGTCGGTTTGTTTTATGCTGCTGTTTATTTGACTATAATTAAATACTCCTAAACTGGGAAAATAATGACGATGAAGACCAAAAATGAATAGCAATACAGAGGCATACATTTATTTCTAAGGTTCCTCTGTTGTGTCCATAGTTTGTAAAAACAACTAGTGCTCTTCAGTAAGGATTCTTCCATCTTCATTTCATCCTCTGGGTTTCACTTTTCAAACCACCGCAGTGAATAAAGAACACAGTACATGCAGTACAAACAGTACAGGGCAACTGCATGTGTGTTCACTGTGAGCGCTGTGTACAGTGGTTGAATTGGGGGGGGGGGGTCTCATATAATGAGTTTAATTTACTGGTGAATCATGCTGCTGTGTGTAAACATCCCCTTCGTCCATTAATATGTTACAAACATGAATATCAGTGCTGAGAGCTTTCTGTCTCAAGCTGCAGCATGAGATAAACTTGTAACAACATGGCTGCTCCTCTGGTGCCACCCTCAGGCTAAACTTCTCTTTTTGGTCTTTTTTTCAGCAATGTTTTTTCTCCATGTTTCTTTTCCCCCTATACTTCTTTTGATGTGTAATATCATTACATCCTCAACACCAGCATGACAATAGACTTTTAGATTTATTGTGTGTGGCGAAAGATACATTTTTGTTGGTTTTTCAAACCCAGAGTAATGCATGATTACTTCATGAAATAGCTTTATTACACAAAACTAATAAGGATTTATGTGACAAATGTGGTAGCAGAATAGGTGCTTTTTAAATGCATCGAAAAAGTGTTTATAATCCGTCCAATGTGTCGTCTTATTTCCCAGAACTCAAGGACACGTGGAAATGCTTCACATTGTATATGGACTCATTTAATTACTCCAGCTGACTCTGTGTAATCCTCTTGTTTAAAGATGGAGTTGTAGCAGATGTTTTAGCAACAATGTATTTTATGACTCCTGCATCCAATTCAACTTTTAAAAAAGCTTCACATAACTCAACATCACTGACGTCAGCTGTCACACTATATGTTAGAGTGTTTTATTGAATGCAACGCAAAACCATTGAAGTTGAATCTGAGGGGAACCCCCGCATTGCCAAAGACACAAGCTGCTCGAAAACCAGAAACACAAAGGTTTGTGCTCTTTGTATTACATAAGAATGTACTTGTTGACTGTTGCAGAGCTGCAGACTAAATCATTTCAAAATGTTCTAAATGAATGTGTAAGCTGTTTTTAGTCTCTTAAACACCTGTCAGTTTCATCTTTTTCTTTTGACTTTTGGACTATTCAAAAACAATATTTCTAAGAATCAGACCATGGCTTTAGTTTAATTCTAAGTTATATGATGATTTTCTTCAACAAGGAATGAAGTGCTTTGAATGAATGGCTTAGTCTGGGGAAAGAAACAAATAATAACTTTAAACAATGTAAACTCGCGACCTGTTGTTTTCTTGAGGAATTGCTGCCTTTTTGCACCGCACCTTACTGTCCCGCGGTTTCATTATTTAAAGTTATAGCTAATAGGCACTTCCGGGTTGGGACTTTAGCCAGGATTACAAAACTCCTCTTTGGCACTGGGAGTTGGAAGCAAGCCAGCATGGAGCTGCAGGCCATCAAGAAGAATGGGAACGATGGAGCAACATATTCTCCTAATGAACAGGTGAGTTAATAATGGGGTAAACAAGAGAGTTCATGTTTAGCCTGACTGATTCTAAGAGTCATAATAATAATACTAGTGGTGGTAGTAATAGTAGTAGTATTAGTAATATATTATAATAAAAAAATGGTGATAATATGCATACCACTTCTGTATGTATTGTTACTTTTATTTACTGTGAGGAAACTTTAGTGCAGGGGTCGGCAACCGCATGCGGCTCTTCAGCCCCTCTGTTGCGGCTCCCTGAGTCTACATCCACACTAATAAAAAAAAATAAACGCCTGTAATCAGTTGTCCATGTTAAATTAACCTGGTAGTCGATCTGTAATCAAGGCTGTTGTTTGTGAATTTCCGGGTAAGGGTCACGTGATAGGGGTGTGACGAATCAGGGAAGGACACGTTGTGACTGCTAAGAACCAATCAAGTAGTGAACGCGGGTGTCTACGTCCACTGTGTCACTGAAAATAAATTTTTTTATAATATTTTGTCAACTAAAATGTGCATCACATCAGCCCTACAAGCTCCTTGAAAAAATAATAATAATTCAAAACAGGATTATTCACATGATTCACACAATCTTTTTTGTTTCATTTTACAGCAAAGGAAATAGCAGCTCACAATATAAGCTAAGACTAAATTCAGTTAACATGCAAGTTCCTTTTTCATTATAAATAAGTATTTTATTATTAGTATTTATTATACAAATCTGAAATCAGCACAGTATCTCAACCTGTTTCCTTCTTTTCTCTTACTTCTGCACTCTTGCTCTCAACATATACATATACATATATATATGTATATACATATATATATATATATATATATATATATATACATATATATATATATATATATATATATATATATATATACATATATATATATATATACATATATATATAATCCAGAAAAAGGAGTCTCTCTCGGCCTTGACATCTCTGATGCAGGAGCCCGGCTCTCCTGAGGTGAAGAAGCCAGCAGTGACGGAGAACAACAGTAAGGAAGTCACTCAGCTGGTCAGTTACTCCATAGTCCTTGACATCAAGAGTACGGTGTGAAGACAAAAAGACTTTGGATTTCCACATTCTGCTTTGCATTGTGCACAAACTGGATATGAAGGCTTACTGGAACTGCAGCATTTATTATTTCTGTGTATTTTCATAGGAGTTCAGCATTAGAAGTGAAATAATCATTTTAATGTACTAAAATGTGAATTATTCTCAAGGTTTTTAAATTTTGACTGATTGGCATTAATGTCTTTGAAGCATTACCTTTGCACTTCATCTTACTTGAATTTTGTGTGTTTTTTTATGTACATTGTTGTCAATAAAATCTTCAGAATGCAATAATTTTCTGTTTTTGTCAAGTTGTTACCACATGACTGAACTAAAACAAACACATCTCCAGATATAGTAGAGATAACTGACTTTAGCCTCCCACCATCTGCCCTTGTGAGACCTTTGGTCGACTACATCAGTGAGGACCGTCTGCTGTGACAACCAGAGTTAGCCCTAGAAATAAATTCTCATAGTTTGTGAACCAGATGCAGACACACTCATCTCATCCGCCTCGGCCTCAACTGCAGCCCAAATTTCTTTATATTTTCTGGAGCCTCTCCCGTCTTCATTAATTCAAAAGAGTAGAAATGAGTGCTCTCTGTGTCCTATAGGAAGAAAAATACACAAATCACTCTTTACATGCAGTCATTCACTAGATAGATGTGTTATATATTGGCCATTGTGTGGTTAAAATCTTCAGAATGAGCTGTTTGAATTATGTACGTCTAACTTTAATACATTTTAAAAAGTTTATTGCCAACAATAAACCAGTTTACTGAATATATTTTCTCCCTGAGGTTTCCTGCCTAAAGAACCACAACCTCTAACTAAACATTATGAAAGATGCACCTCTTTGAGAAAACTGACGTTAAAAAGGAAAAAAATTAATCCTGATTTTATGACAATAAATATTATTGCATATTTTATATGCGGATCTCTTTTAATTCTGGTCTCGTCTCTCTTATCTTTTAAAGGTTAATCTGACTCAGATATCGACCCAGTAAACCGATTAAACGAGCCTCTCACTCAATCCTTGTAGAGAATGACTTTAAATATTGTGATGGAAAATGTAGTTGTGCTAATACATTTCTACTGTGACTTAGTTTATGTGCCTACTCACTAACAAAACTATGTGACATATGATTGTGAACAAGGAAATAATGTGTGCATGCATGAGTGACGGCAGATGTATGGTAAATAACCTATGGGCTTAGGCACGCATGAGTATAGTCTTCCTGTCTGAACTTACACTAGAGCTTCATTTGTTGGAAGGTTTGGCTGATCTCTCTGGCCTGACTGCTGATGCTGCTGCTCCAGCTCTCCCCCTACAGGACACAACACATAAGACATAATCAGACAGTAGTTCATAGTTAAGAGCTTGCGTCTCAAATGCAGCGGCATTTCACCCACCTCCACCTGAAGAGCAGCCATATGACTTGTCTTAAAAGCACCACAACACAGTTTCAGAGCTTGGGATTGCAACACTTCCAACTTCTTTAGTGAAGTTTTTGCAGCTGATCCAAATACCACACAACCATAATCAAGGACTGACCTCATCAGAGCGATATACATATTTTTGATTGCAGACCTGCTGGCTCCCCATTCTGACCCGGTTAGACACCTCATTACATTTAAAATCTTTTTATATTTTATAACTATCCTCTGAATATGCTCTTTCCATGTTAATTTATTGTCAAACCACACCCTAACAAACCAAAAAACTTTCACTTGTTCAATCTTTTGTCTGTACATCTTTATCTGAGATACTCGGTCTGAATGAGACAGACAGACACTCGTTCTGAGTGACACAGGCAGACACTAAGGTCTAAGTGAGACAGACAGACTCTGTCTGAGTGAGACAGAGAGGCACTCTGTCTGAGTGAGACAGACAATGTCTGAGTGAGACAGACAGACAGACACTCTGTCTGAGTGAGACAGACCGACAGACAGACACTCTGTCTGAGTGAGACAGACAGACACTCGGTATGAGTGAGACAGACACTCGGTTTGAGTGACAGAAACAGACAGACCGACACTCCGTCTGAGTGAGACCGACAGACAGACACTCCGTCTGAGTGAGGCCGACAGACAGACACTCCGTCTGAGTGAGGCCGACAGACAGACATTCCGTCTGAGTGAGGCCGACAGACAGACACTCCGTCTGAGTGAGACAAACAGTCCGTTTGTCTCACTCAGACGGAGTGTCGGCCGGTCGGTCGGTCGGTCTCACTGCCTCACTCAGGCGGAGTGTGTATTTGTCTGCGTCACTCAGACGGAGTGTGTGTGTGTCTGCGTCACTCAGACGGAGAGTCTGTCTGTTTGTCTCACTCAGACGGAGTGTCGGCCGGTTGGTCGGTCTCACTGCCTCACTCAGGCGTAGTGTCGGCCGGTCAGTCTCACTGTCTCACCCGGCGGAGTGTATGTCTGTTTGTCTCACTCAGACGGAGTGAGACCGACCGGCCGACACTCCGTCTGAGTTAGACAGACAGACAGACACTCCGTCTGAGTGAGACCGACCGGCCAACGCTCCGTATGAGTGAGACCGACAGACCGACCGACACTCCGTCTGAGTGAGACCGACAGACAGACACTCCGTCTGAGTGAGACAGACAGACAGACAGACAGACACTCCGTCTGAGTGAGACCGACAGACAAACACTCCGTCTGAGTGAGGCCGACAGACAGACACTCCGTCTGAGTGAGACCGACAGACAGACACTCCGTCTGAGTGAGACAGACAGACAGACAGACAGACACTCCGTCTGAGTGAGACCGACAGACAAACACTCCGTCTGAGTGAGATAGACAGACCGACACTTTGTCTGAGTGAGACAAACAGTCCGTTTGTCACACTCAGACGGAGTGTTGGCCGGTCGGTCGGTCTCACTGCCTCACTCAGGTGGAGTTTCGGCCGGTCTGTCGGTCTCACTGCCTCACTCAGGCGGAGTGTAGGCTGGTCGGTCGGTCTCACTGCCTCACTCAGGCGGAGTGTCTGTCTGGTTGTCTGTCTCACTCAGGCGGAGTGTCTGTCTGGTTCTCTGTCTCACTCAGGCGGAGTGTCTGTCTGGTTCTCTGTCTCACTCAGGCGGAGTGTCTGTCTGGTTGTCTGTCTGACCAGACAGACACCCCGACTGAGACAGACAACCAGACAGACACCCCGACTGAGAGAGACAACCAGACAGACACTCCTCCTGAGTGAGACAGACAACCAGACCGACACTCCGCCTGAGTGAGACAGACAACCAGACCGACACTCCTCCTGAGTTACACAGACCGGCCGACACTCGTCTGAGTGAGACCGACAGACCGACCGACACTCCGTCTGAGTGAGGCCGACAGACAGACACTCTGTCTGAGTGAGACCGACAGACAGACACTCCGTCTGAGTGAGACGGACAAACAAACACTCCGTCTGAGTGAGACAAACAGTCCGTTTGTCTCACTCAGACGGAGTGTCGGCCGGTCTGTCGGTCTCACTGCCTCACTCAGGCGGAGTGTGGGCCGGTCGGTCTCACTGTCTCACTCAGGCGGAGTGTCTGTCTGGTTGTCTGTCTCACTCAGGCGAAGTGTCTGTCTGGTTCTCTGTCTCACTCAGGCGGAGTGTCTGTCTGGTTGTCTGTCTCACCAGACAAACACCCCGACTGAGACAGACAACCAGACAGACACCCCGACTGAGAGAGGCCGACAGACAGACACTCCGTCTGAGTGAGGCTGACAGACAAACACTCCGTCTGAGTGAGACCAGCAGACAGACACTCCATCTGAGTGACGCAAACAGACAGACACTCCGTCTGTGTGAGGCCGACAGACAGACACTCCGTCTGAGTGAGGTCGACAGACAGACACTCCGTCTGAGTGAGACAGACAGACCGACACTTCGTCTGAGTGAGACAAACAGTCCGTTTGTCTCACTCAGACGGAGTGTAAGTATATATATTTGAAATGTGAAAAGTCATGGAAATATCAGTATATATGTTACAGGTTAACATAAGATTAAGATAGAACACAGCACAACTTGGAAAATTCTACAGCTCGCTGGGGAAAAACAGCAATTTCAGGATATTTTTTTTTGGAAATTATGGAAATCCAAGATTTAAAATATTCCCAGCTCTTATAACAACTGATAAAGGCTCTCTATACACATTTATACATAGATACAGTGAAACATTCCTAAAATATAGAGCATATAAAATTGCAAAACTGATGAAATATTCCAATATTTGAATAAAAAAATATTTTTTAAATTAAAAAACACTCTATATCACTTCTGTTTATCACTCCTGATGTTCAATGAATCAAAAGACAGAAGATTGGGCTTTTTTTGAGTGTTTTAAGCTCTTTCTAAGCCCTTTTTATGGTAATTTTATGGTCACATACTGCTTCAGATTCAGCCCACTCTCTCTGTTTAGGGCTGTACCTCAGCCCCCCTTTCTCTGATTTTCACCATTGAGATCTCCTTCGAACCGTAGGAGCCAATAGAATTGCCTGGAATTGAAAGCTAGATGATTGACAGCACTATTAGCCAATGGGAATGATAAACGTCCCATCTGATGGCAGATCTGAAATCTAATTTGCTGAGCTTCCAACCCTCCCAAGAAGCCGAGGAGTGTCGGAGAGACACGAATCAAACGGATTCACACGGAGCACATGCAGCTGGACATACCAAGCAGTGGAAGTACGGAGATATTTCATTTTTTCGCTGAGATTCGACCAAAAGTGAGTACAATATTTGATGAAAGCT
The DNA here is from genome assembly GCF_023349555.1 of Cebidichthys violaceus. Taxonomy (NCBI): domain Eukaryota; kingdom Metazoa; phylum Chordata; class Actinopteri; order Perciformes; family Stichaeidae; genus Cebidichthys; species Cebidichthys violaceus. The sequence goes on along the minus strand of NW_027176307.1, from coordinate 10,046,052 downwards.
GTGTGACTTTTTTGTGTTCGAAGCTGAATATCTCTGCGATGGTTTACCGGAGAGAGAAATGGAAGATATGTCCGTAATCTCCGTCAAGCGGACATGCTTTTTCATGCTGCATGTTGCTAATGGACAGTAGCAGCTGTTTTCTCCGGTCTTTTCCAGTCATATTGAGTTATGATTTATGATATTTTGTTATTTGTTTGCTTGGCTGATGGGAGATGTGTTTGTCTCATGTAGAAGTGACCTAGTTCATGTTGTTCCCAGGACGCTGAGGTTTCTGTATAACTATAACATCATTATATTCGTTCTTCGTGGGTTCTCTGCCAGTTACTTTTAACACAAAACTCTCTAAGTTTTTATGTACTACGTCCCCCAATTGGGGGACCCTCGGGCTTAAGAGACATGAGCCGAGAGACAGCCAGATCCTCCTTGTGGCACTGGCACTTCAGCGGCAAGCGCCAGTCAGGTGCCACAACTGTGGCTAGCGAGCGGCACTCGTTCGGCACCTGTCAATAAGCTGCCGAGCTGAGTGGGTGGAGCCACATTTCCTGAGAACACCTATTGTTGTCACGATAGGATTTTGATTAAACTATATTACGAACTGTATTGCATCGAACAATCCACAGATTAATCGAAAAGTTGATTATTGCTGTGTACATGGATAAATTAATATGAAATCGCATACTCCCATCAGCCCACATTTATTTATTTTTATTTATTTATTTTTCTTCTAATGTTACCCTGGTATGTGCTTGCACCATAGACTAACAGTTGTCTTGCATACGATCATTCACGCCTTGACTTTTTTGACATTTTTTTACATCCGGACTACCTGTCTTACTTTCCTCTGACTACTGGTGACAATCCTCTGACGCCTAGTGGTACCCGGCTGACGGCACCCGGCTGACGCCTAGCGGCACTTCCCTGACTAGTAGTGGCACCCGTCTGACGCCTAGTGGCACTACTCTGACTAGTGGTGACACTGGCAGCTTGTGGCACCTATGACACCTACATATAAGCAGAGGAAGAGTGAAGATATTACATATTTAAAAAAAATAAAGTATTCAAACATTTTGGCATAACCACTTGTCAGGGTCATTTGGCACTCTGTAGATGCTTGGATGTCACGAAAAAGTGAAAAATAAACTAAAAATAGTGAAAAATTTCTCACAGTACAAAGTGAGAAATAATTCTTGACACTAAAGCTGAAATAAACAGTTGTAGGTTTAACTTCATATCACACATTTTTCTACATTAATCTTCCAAGTCATGCACTGTTGATATATATACCTAGAATATATATATATATACAAAATATAGAAAAGTCTAGTTTTTATTCAGTACAAAGTGAGAATAATTATTTTTGAACTTTTGAACCATTTCAGAAGTTTGAACACTGAAAGGTTGTGAGCTTGTTATCACTCTTCCCAGCATGCTTTGCGTTTGGGTTCAAATTCTCCAGAGTCGTGTTCTCTCTAACTTGGGTAAAGTTATAATGGAGAGTTGTTATGTTATTTTTTATGAGTCACATGGTCCTCTCTATGATGAGAGTGAAAACATTGTAAACAGTTGAGCTAAATTCTTTGTCCACTGATCCAGATGTGGATGTGACTGTTAGCAGTACAGGAGAAGTCCAGTCTAGTGACTGTGTAATGTGAAGTAATCCAACATTCAGCCCTGAACATGCTTCACTAATGAAAACTGAACACAAGAGGAAAACATGTCTCACATTATCTTGACACTAAAGCTGAACTTAACAGTTGGAGGTTTAACTTCATTTCACAAGTTTTTCTACATTAAACTTTCAATTCACTGTTGATATAAAGCTGTAGGAAATAAAGGAACACAACGGACTATTGAGAAAAGGTTAAAAGTTGCTTTATGTAAAGAGAGCTCGGTCAGTACACATCTACAAAGTCCTGACAAGAGAACTAATTTAGTGAAGTCTGGTTCAACCACACAACTTCTTTCATTTGTTGTCTGTGTGGTTGAACCAGACTTCACTAAATAAACCAGAGGCTCATAAATAACAACAAATTACCAGTCTAGGTAAGGCAAGGCAAGGCAAGTTTATTTGTATAGCACATTTCAACAACAAGGTAATTCAAAGTGCTTCACATAAAACCATTAAAAGCATCAAAACATAATGCAAAAGAAAAGGAGATTTAAAAACAATCAAGAACATTCATTGAAACATTAAAAACAGTCATTAAAACACTAAAAACAGAATAATAGTTGCAGTGCAGTTTAAGAAATAAAATACAGCAGTAGTAAAATGCAGAAATTGATTAATATCCTTGAATCTGGTTCAATCAAAGGCAGCAGCAAACAGAAACGTCTTCAGTCTTGATTTAAAGGAGCTGAGGGTCTCAGCAGACCTGCAGCTTTCTGGGACTTTGTTCCAGATATGTGGAGCAGAAAAACTGAACGCTGCTTCTCCATGTTTAGTTCTGACTATCAGTCTGAATCAGCTGCAGCTTTCTGATTGACTTTTTACAGAGACCTGTAAACACACCATTACAGTAGTCCAGTCTACTGAAGATAAATGCATGGACAAGTTTTTCCAAATCCTGTTGAGACATAAGTCCTCTAATCCTTGATATATTCTTCAGGTGATAGTAGGCTAAGAAGTTTTGAATCCAGAAAAGGTTAAAGGGCTTTTTAAACCTCATCACACCTAAATTGAAGTGTCATGTTGCACCTTTGTTGTAGAAATGTTGGAGACAAAAGTAGTTCCAGAAACGTATTCATTTTATTCTTCAAATAAAGAAAATATGTCACATTGTGATCCACTTTTAAGCTACTCAGCCCAACTGTCTTGTTATTAAGCGTTAGAACAAGCATAACTTCTTTATATTTGAATAACAGATTGTGAATATAAGTTATTGTATCATGCAATCTGCTGACATTATGAAAAACATCAACTGTGCATGACTGTGGATGATACAAACTCATACTGAGCACACAGATGTTTAAAGATACGAGATAAAGTATTAGTCATTATTGAAATAAGGTTTTAGGTAAATCGTACAAATACTGATCAGCTTTCAACGTTGCAGCTGCAGGTTTTTTTCCATCATTAGATGCTGCTTGATCGTACACCCTGATGATGTCACGTTTGTAAAAACCCAAACCTCTCTGAACGAATAATTCTCTTGCCGGGTGCGGTGGCGCGCGCCTGTAATCCAAGTTACCGAGAGGCTGAGGCTGGAGGATCGTTTGAGCTCAGGAGCTCTGACCTGCAGCGGACTATGAAGATCGGGGTGTCCGCACTAAGTTCGGTATCGGTATGGTGCTCCTGGGGGAGCCCGGGACCACCGGGTCGTCTAAGGAGGGGTGCACCGACCCAGGTCGGAGACGGAGCAGGTCAAAGCCCCCGTGCCGCTCAGTAGTGGGATCGCGCCTGTGAATAGACGCTGTAGTACAGCCTGAGTAACACAGCGGGACTCAGTCTTTTCACACTCGTTCTACTGCTGATACATGTTACATGTTACAGCAGCTTCATCACTGCTTCTTTATATTCTAGTTCCCATGAAAACATTCAAAAACCAGTTGTTTGTTTGTCCTACAGCGCCTCCACCTGGAGGAGAGGAGCAATGAGCATCAATCACAGCAGTCAGTGCAGCGCCACAGATACAGCAAAGTAACGGGGCTTTCTTTGTAACATAATATTCAATGAACTTGATGGAGAGGTGAATAGTCACAAACAAACACTTTTATCTTTGTTTTTCTGTTCATATAACAAAAAGTTATAACAATCTGGATCACAAACATTTAAAAATGTGTTTTTCTATCTTGTTGTAAGTTTGTTGTTGTCATTGAGTGATTATTATATCAGCCTTAAGTATGAACAGTAGTTGTGAAACAATACAGAGAGCTCATGGTTCAACAGCACAAGACGTGGTTTACAGTTTGAAGTGACTGAAGCTCAGAGAGATGGAGTTACAGAGCAGGTCACACTGTCAACACATGTGGATATTATGGGATTAATCAATACATTACATTACATTACAGTCTTTTAGCAGACGCTTTTATCCAAAGCGACTGCGGGGGTGTAGGGCTTGACCATGGCCTGGAGATACGAAGGAGCTGTTCCTTTCACTGCCCTGTAGGCTAGCACCAGAGTCTTAAACTGGATGCGAGCTCTTACAGGTAGCCAGTGTAGAGAACGGAGAAAGGAAGTTGTGTGGGAGAACTTGGGGCGATTGAACACCAGGCGAGCTGCGGCTTTCTGGACAAGCTCCAGAGGTCTGATGGCCGACGCCGGGGCTCCGGCGAGTAGAGAGTTGCAGTAGTCCAGGCGGGAGATGACAAGAGCCTGGATGAGAACCTGCGCCGTCTCGTCAGTCAGGAAGGGATGAATCCTCCTGATGTTGTAGAGCAGGAACCTGCAGGAGAGTGTAACGGATGAAATGTTTGCTGAGAATGACAGTTGGTCATCCAGGGTCACACCCAGGTTCCTCGCAGTCCGAGTTGGCGTCACCACGGTATCATCAATGGTGATGGACAGGTCCCGGTGCGGGCAACCCTTCCCCGGGAGGAACAGTAGCTCAGTTTTGTCTAGGTTGAGCTTGAGGTGGTGTGTCGTCATCCACTTCGAGATGTCAGCCAAACACGCAGCGATCACCAGGGGGGTGCAGCTGTTCAGTTTGCTTCTGATTTTCTTTAGCTTGCAACTGAGTTTTGCGATGGTAAAGGAGGAGTATTTCTCCCAGCATGAAGCATTAACTCCTTTATTTTCTCAATGCATGTGATAGCATTGTAGCTATCAAGATTGGTGTATTGGAAGTATTGGTGACAAGGGATACAAGTGTCTTAAGTGTTTTAATGCAGAGACAAGGATACAGCTGCTCATAAAATGGTTTCTGTTTAAAATTGGGTCTTTATCACAACTTTACAGTATATATGCTGCAGGGTCATGTAACATCTGCCTCTGACGAGTGCATGTGTCTATATTACAGACACAGGGAGAGCTTGTGGCTAAGTGGAGAGCAGGGCAGTCCTTCAATCAGAGGATTGGCGGTTCGACCACCGGCTCTGGCTCTGCTAGTCGCATGTACGTGTGTCCTTAAGCAAAACACTTAACCCCAAAATTGCTCCTGTGCCTACGGTGTATAAATGTGATAGAATCTGAATTGTAAGTCACTTTGGAAAAAAGCGTCTGCTAAATGAATGTATGTATTATTTCATCTAAAATGAAAACAAGGAGAAAAGAAAGATTTAGTTTGCTCTTTGCACTAATTCCTTTTATTTTGGCACCTAGCTTTTCATTGGAACACCCATAAAAAAACTCTTCCTACAGTGAGTTAGGTTTTTCATGGATCCAGTGAAATAATACACATTTCCTTGAGAAGAAATGCAGCGTAGATTTATGAGAGTCCGAGGTGCCGTCATTAGATGGCAGTTAGTTAAGAACTGACTTGGACCTTAACAATTATTGCTTTAAAATTGTAATGGTTGGTGATGCATAGAGAGTTGAAATATGTGGATTAAGATGTGATTTTTACTGTATGTGGCTTTATTTTTTAATTATAATTAGGAGATTATCAAAAAGGTGTGGAAACAAAACATAAAAAGTGTAAACAAAAACATAAAAAGTTGAGTCCAGCTCAACTTTAAATTGTAGCGCGTCACGCCCGTCAAGCATTGACAAGTGTACACTGGCAATGGTAATGATGTATTATTACCATAACAATGGTAATAATATGTCAACTTGTTAAATCATTCTAATAAAACTGCTACAATCAGTAATTGGTGAATAAAACACAGGTACAGACACACAGAGTGTAGAGTAAATGAGGGATTTATTGCAGGGACAAAGTGCAATGAGGATGGTAAGAGGTTGAGGAGGAGCAGCGGAGGCAGAAGATAGCAGGACAGGCTGATAAGAGTGAGAGCGTGGCTGGTGTGAGAGCTCGGGGTTATAGGGTACATCCCAAGTCTCTTAATTGTCATTTCCTCGCTCGGAGCCACAAGAACAGTCTTCCAGGAAGCGTTTTAACGGCCGACACGCCCCCTCATTGTTCATCAGTTATGTGATTGGACACTGCAGCCAATCGGACTGATCAGATTTTACATATTTTTTAAATTATTATTAGATTTTAAATATCAGTGGAGTTTCATACCAGAGCGAAGACAGATCACAGATTAAACTCAAGTTTTATATTTGAATAGTTTTCTGATTCACCATCTGGTTTAAATATGTTCATTGTAGACTGAACAACAAAAGGACCACAAACAACTTTTTTCATTTGTTAGAAAGATTTGTCTTTTCATGATCTGATATTTCCCTCAATAACTTTTATTATGAATACAATTAAAGTGAGAGAGAGTTTTTTTACATCATTGATCATCATTTTATTCAGTCACGTGAGGCTGATCATTCCTGAGTGTTTGATGAGTTTTATCATTTAATTTTAACCTGAAACATTGAGCCTAATAAATTAATTCAGTATTCAAGAGAAACCATAATCATATTCTGGGTTAATTAATAATGACATCACAATCAGTTTCAAAACCTACAGATGCAAATAATTTATAAATAAGACACACTCATTCCACCGGTAGAATTCAATCCTGCGTTTATAAACAGAACACCGTTTATTAAAGAGGAAACAGACTACAGAGAGAAAACACCTCTACAGTGATGATTACTGTGTGTCTTTATTAGTTACTAGTATTATAAGTTATTGTTATTAAGTGCAGTGATGATTACTGTGTGTCTTTATTAATTATTAGTATTATTAGTTACTATTATTAAGTACAGTGATGATTACTGGAATCAGGAGGATTCGCCCCTTCCTCACTGACGAGCGGCACAGGTGCTCATCCAGGCTCTTGTCATCTCCCGACTGGACTACTGCAACTCTCTACTTGCCGGAGCCCCGGTGTCGACCATGAGACCTCTGGAGCTTGTCCAGCCGCTGTGACGTAACCAGTCTACGAATGCAGCCTCCGAAGAATGCAGCCCCTGAATTGAGACACACCTTTGGTGTGTACCTTTGGACTCTGAAGTGATGAGGGCGTGACTGCGTCCTCAGATCAAATGCACAAAGACACCAGGACTGACAGGAGGACATGAGCAGCTTCTTCTCTCAAGTGTTTCCTCCACACATGAAGGTGGAACGTATCTGTAAACTGACCTGAAGTGAGTTCAGGAGGTGAGAATCCTACCAGAGGAATCTGTACATGTTTGATCATCAGGATCACTTTGATCACTACGTGTTGTTTCTCTGTTTAACTGGAGAATAGAATGATGTTTCAAAAGATGTATTTGTTATATGCAGTAGAATTTCTCTCTGAGATCAAGAACAATGATTTTTAGAAATATAATGTTCATGTTTCTCAAGAAGTTTCAAAAGAAGTTTGTAATCTGGTTCAGCCTTTATGGCACTCAGTCAGCAGTCCAGGAAACACACCGAGCAATTACATGCATTGTAAATCATCTCACGTAACGCTACTCAGCCAATCGAATATGTGTATTCTGAAATGCATCGTGAGCCGAGTGACCTTTACACACACACAGAGAGAGAGAGAGAGAGCGAGGTAAAGAGAGAGTTAAAGAGAGAGAGAGAGAGATAGATAGAGAGAGAGAGAGAGACAGAGAGAGAGAGACAGAGAGAGAGAGAGAGAGGTAAAGAGAGAGAGAGACAGAGAGAGGTAAAGAGAGAGAAAGAGACAGAGAGGTAAAGAGAGAGAGAGAGAGGTAAAGAGCGAGAGAGACAGAGAGAGAGAGAGAGAGCGGTAAAGAGAGAGAGAGAAAGAAAGACAGAGGGAGGGAGGGAGAGAGAGAGAAAGAGGTAAAGAGAGAGGTAAAGAGAGAGGTAGAGAGAGAGAGAGAGAGAGAGCAGTGGGAGAAGTGAGTCGGAGAAGCAGTTTAACATGGCATGCTCTAAAAAGAGAGAAAGGACCCTGAAAACAGGGCTTCTAACAAAGAATGGACGGACTCTTATTAGTTCATTCTTCCTGATGGTGCTACTAAACCTCTCTGTCTCATATGTTCAGATATCGTGGCCATTAATAAAAGCACCAATGTGAAACGCCACTACGAGACCAAACATAAATCTTGAGACCAAACACTCCAGTCTGAACTGAGGGCAACATCTTGAGATGTGTAGAGATTGTTTAATTAAAAACGAGGCCTATTTGCAGGCCTCAGCTCGAATAAAGATAAGAAATACCTAATTAATTGTATAAAAAAAAAAAAATTTTTTTTTTTTTTTTTTTAATATATTTTTGAGATGAGAAAAATCATGGAACTATCAGAATACATGTTACTGGTTCACATAAGATAAGGATGGAACACAGCAGAACTTGGAAAACTCAAAAGCTCGATCTTGAAAAACAGCACTTTTAGGGTATTGCTTTTTGGAAAGTATGGGTATCCAAGACTTTTAATATGCTGGGCTCTTAGAACAACTGATATAGGCTCTATATACACAGCTATACATAGATACAGTGAAACATTTATGAAATATAGAGCATTTCAAATTAGAAAACTGATCAAATACTCCAATATTTGAATAAAAAAGTATTTTTAAAATTCAAAAACACTCTATATCACTTCTATGTATCACTCATGATGTTCATTGAATCAATAGACCGAAGATTGGACCTTTTTTGAGTGTTTTAAGCTCTTTCTATGCCCTTTTTAGTTATTTAGTTTAAGGTCAAATCCTGCTTCAGACTCTCTGTTCAGGGCTGTATCTCAGCCCCCCCTTCTCCGATTTTCACCATTGAGACATCCTTCGAACCGTAGGAGCCAATAGAATTGCCTGGAATTGAAAGCTAGATGATTGACAGCACTATTAGCCAATAAAGCTCAAAAAGGTCCAGCTCTGAAATCTGATTTGCTGAGCTTCCAACCCTCCCAAGAATCCGAGGAGTGTCGGAGAGACACGAATCGAACGGATTCACACGGAGCACCAGCAGCTGGACATACCAAGCAGTGGAAGTACGGAGATATTCCATTTTTTCGCTGGGATTCGACCAAAAGTAAGTACAATATTCGATGAAAGCTGTGTGACTTTTTGTGTTCGAAGCTGAATATCTCTGCGATGGTTTACCGGGGAGAGAAATGGAAACTATGTCCGTAATCTCCGTCAGGCGGACGTGCTTTTTCATGCTGCATGTTCGTAGGTAGCACGTTGCTAACGGAGTGTAGCAGCCTTTTTCTCCGGTCTGTCCCAGTCATATCGAGTATGATTTATGATATTTTGTTATTTGTTTGCTTGGCTGATGGGAGATGTGTTTGTCTCATGTAGAAGTGACCTAGTTCATGTTGTTCCCAGGACGCTGAGGTTTCTGCAGAACTATAACATCACTATATTCGTTCTTCGTGGGTTCTCTGCCAGTTACTTTTAACACAAAACTCTCTAAGTTTTGATGTACTCTGCGTCCAAATGGGGGACCTACGGGTGTATCTGGTTTTAAGGAGAAGAAAAAACTCCAGCCACTCTTTCATTTTTAATTTTCATTAAATCAAGCATTTTCTAAAATCAAGCATTTTCTTAAGCCCGAGGGTCACCCATTTGGACGCAGAGTACATCAAAACTTAGAGAGTTTTGTGTTAAAAGTAACTGGCAGAGAACCCACGAAGAACGAATATAATGATGTTATAGTTCTGCAGAAACCTCAGCGTCCTGAAAACAACATGAACTCGGTCACTTCTACATGAGACAAACACATCTCCCATCAGCCGAGCAAACAAATAACAAAATATCATAAATCATACTCGATATGACTGGAAAAGACCGGAGAAAACAGCTGCTACACTCCGTTAGCAACGTGCTACCTACGAACATGCAGCATGAAAAAGCATGTCCGCTTGACGGAGATTACGGACATAGTTTCCATTTCTCTCTCCGGTAAACCATCGCAGAGATATTCAGCTTCGAACACAAAAAGTCACACAGCTTTCATCGAATATTGTACTCACTTTTGGTCGAATCTCAGCGAAAAAATGAAATATCTCCGTACTTCCACTGTTTGGTATATCCAGCTGCATGTGCTCCGTGTGAATCCGTTCGATTCGTGTCTCTCCGACACTCCTCGGCTTCTTGGGAGGGTTGGAAGCTCAGCAAATTAGATTTCAGATCTGCCATCAGATGGGACGTTTATCATTCCCATTGGCTAATAGTGCTGTCAATCATTTAGCTTTCAATTCCAGGCAATTCTATTGGCTCCTACGGTTCGAAGGAGGTCTCAATGGTGAAAATCGGAGAAAGGGAGGCTGAGATACAGTCCTAAACAGAGAGAGTGGGCTGAATCTGAAGCAGTATGTGACCATAAACTAAACAACTAAAAAGGGCTTAGAAAGAGCTTAAAACACTCAAAAAAGGTCCAATCTTCTGTCTTTTGATTCATTGAACATCAGGAGTGATACATAGAAGTGATATAGAGTGTTTTTGAATTTAAAAAATACTTTGCTATTCAAATATTGGAATATTTAATCAGTTTTGCAATTTTATATGCTCTATATTTTATAAATGTTTCACTGTATCTATGTATAACTGTGTATAGAGAGCCTTTATCAGTTGTTATAAGAGCTGGGAATATTTTAAATCTTGGATTTCCATAATTTCCAAAAACCAATATCCTGAAATTGCTGGTTTTCCAGGGCGAGCTTTTGAATTTTCCAAGTTGTGCTGTGTTCCATCTTTATCTTATGTTAACCTGTAACATGTATACTGATATTTCCATGACTTTTCACATCTCAAAAATATATAAAACAATTTATTTTTTTATTTTTTTATTTTTATTTAATTATACACTTAATTAGGTATTTCTTATCTTTATTCGAGCTGAGGCCTGCAAATAGGCCTCGTTTTTAATAAAGATACAAGTTTTTAAAAAAATCTTTCTTGTGTATTTTATTTTAGATGGAGACCTTATTTTACTTGAAATGAGAGAGTAACATTTATTTATGTATTTCTATGCGTTATTTATAATCCATCCAGTTAAATGTGAACACTGAGAATAATAATGTATGTGTACTTTCTTTATTGGATTTGACAGTTGTTGACAAAACAGACACGTTGTTACTACTACTAGGCTTCTTGAATATATATATATATATATGGCACTAAATAGCACAAGTTAGATATTATTGTAATGTTCTGGACCTTTGCACGAGGAGATTTTCTCAATCTGGACCTTTTGGAATGTTAATTGAATACCCTCCCTTATAGGGAGCCGTTTTAGGTCACCGCACTCAGTTACTTGGAACTGAGCGCTACAATTGTCAAAGCAGTATCACAATAATTATATTATAATGACATGATTATGAAACTTTTTCCTGTCACAATGTACAGCATGATTATTATTCTTTCATCACATGATTTTAAAATGTAAAAATTGTAGTATTATGAAACGATATCTTTTCTATCTTGACAGAGGACAGATGGAGACCCCTATCGTGGTCTTCAAGAGAACTTTGGAGGATTTAGGAGCTGACCAGTTTAAAGAATTCAAGTGGTACCTGAAGGAGGAGGTCCTAGAAGGCTTCCCAGCAATCCCATTTTCCCGACTGGAGAATGCAGACCGGATGGACACAGTAGATCAGATGGTCAAGAACTACAGCATAAACACTATTAAAGTGATCCGGGAAGTTTTAAAGGAGATAAATAGGAATGATCTAGTGGAGAAACTATCAAAAACCATCTCAGAACCTGAAAGTAAGTCATCGTATGAAGATCAAAGTGGCATATTACAAAGACTTCAACAAACATTAGCAAAGCAAGCAATGTCTCAATTTTAACAACAGTGACTCATGTCTTGTGTTGCACCTTGGCTTATAGACCAAGCTACCAAACAAGAAAATAAAATGTCTCAGAGAAGAAAAAGCAGCAATACAAAGGCAGGCAATCCTGTTTTTGTTGCCTCTAATGTTTAAAATTAGCACACTGGTGTGACTGTAAGACACTGCTTGGACGTCATTAATTCTCTCTGTAATAAAGTAATAAACCTTCTGGTTATTTGGAGAGCACAGAGTTCATGGACACATGAAGCACAACATGTCAGTTGATGTTAAATTATACTAAGACATTTCACATTCAGAGCCTTTAGTTATCAAATGAGTTGAATACATTTCATTAATACAAATATGTGTACACTTTTTAGAAATGACTCACATTCACTGAAACAACCTCTCATTGATTTTTATCTTTGTTTCATTCATGCAGATATTCTTATTGAGTGCCAGCGAAAACTTAAATCCAACTTTCAAAATAAGTTCCAGAGTGTGTTTGAGGGAATCGCTGAAGCAGGAAACAAAACCCTTCTGAATCAGATCTACACAGAGCTCTACATCACAGAGGTAGGGACTGCAGAGGTCGGTGATGAACATGAGTTCAGGCAGATTGAAACAGCATCCAGCAAACCAGACAGACCAGAAACAACCATCAGACAAGAAGACATCTTTAAAGCCTCACCTGGAGGAGAGGAACCAATCAGAACAGTGATGACAAAGGGAGTGGCTGGCATTGGGAAAACAGTCTTAACACAGAAGTTCACTCTGGATTGGGCTGAAGACAAAGAAAACCAGGACATACAGTTCACATTTCCATTCACTTTCAGAGAGCTGAATGTGCTGAAAGAGAAAAAGTACAGCTTGGTGGAACTTGTTCATCACTTCTTCAGTGAAACCAAAGAAACAGGAATCTGCAGGTTTGACGAGTTCCTGGTTGTGTTCATCTTTGATGGTCTGGATGAGTGTCGACTTCCTCTGGACTTCCACAACAATGAGGTCCTGACTGATGTTACAGAGTCCACCTCAGTGGATGTGCTGCTGACAAACCTTTTCAGGGGGAAACTGCTTCCCTCTGCTCGCCTCTGGATAACTACACGACCTGCAGCAGCCAATCAGATCCCTCCTGAGTGTGTCGACATGGTGACAGAGGTCAGAGGATTCACCGACCCACAGAAGGAGGAGTACTTCAGGAAGAGATTCAGAGATGAGGAGCAGGCCAGCAGGATCATCTCCCACATCAAGACCTCACAAAGCCTCCACATCATGTGCCACATCCCAGTCTTCTGCTGGATCACTGCTGGAGTTCTGGAGGATGTGTTGAAGACCAGAGGGGCAGGAGAAGAGCTGCCAAAGACCCTGACTGAGATGTACATCCACTTCCTGGTGGTTCAGTCCAAACTGAAGAAGGTCAAGTATGATGGGGGAGCTGCGACGGATCCACACTGGAGTCCAGAGAGCAGGAAGATGACCATGTCTCTGGGAAAACTGGCTTTTGATCAGCTGCAGAAAGGCAACCTGATCTTCTATGAATCCGACCTGACAGAGTGTGGCATCGATATCAGAACAGCCTCAGTGTACTCAGGAGTGTTCACACAGATCTTTAGAAAGGAGAGAGGACTGTACCAGAATACAGTGTTCTGCTTCGTCCATCTGAGCGTTCAGGAGTTTCTGGCTGCTCTTCATGTCCAACTGACCTTCAGCAACTCTGGAGTCAATCTGCTGTCAGAAGAACAAACAACCTCCTCTTGGTCAAAAGTCTTCAGGAACAAATCTAAACCAAAACCTCTCCACCAGATTGCTGTGGACAAGGCCTTACAGAGTCCAAATGGACACCTGGACTTGTTGCTTCGCTTCCTCCTGGGTCTTTCACTGGAGACCAGTCAGACTCTCCTACTAGGTCTGCTGACACAGACAACAATTAGCTCACAGACCAATCAGGAAACAGTCCAGTACATCAAGAAGAAGATCAATGAGAATGTGTCTCCAGAGAAAAGCATCAATCTATTCCACTGTCTGAATGAACTGAATGATGCTTCTCTAGTGGAGGAGATCCAACAGTCCCTGAGGTCAGGACATCTCTCCACAGATGAACTATCTCCTGCTCAGTGGTCAGCTCTGGTCTTCATCTTCCTGTCATCAGAAAAAGATCTGGACGTGTTTGACCTGAAGAAATACTCTGCTTCAGAGAAGGCTCTTCTGAGGCTGCTTCCAGTGGTCAAAGCCTCCAACAAAGCTCTGTAGGTGGATACACTACAGATACATTACCATTACTAAATATGTTTGATATTTTACTTTGATTCAACATTTTGTTTTGTATTAATCCCTATTCCGCCCCTAGGCTGAGAGGCTGTCATCTCTCACAAAGAAGCTGTGGAGCTCTGTCCTCAGTCCTCAGCTCCCAGTCCTCTAGTCTGAAAGAGCTGGACCTGAGTGGCAACAACCTGAAGGACAAAGGAGTGAAGCTGCTTTCGGCTGGACTGGAGAGTCCACACTGTACACTTGAAACTCTCAGGTCAGGATCAGGTGATTTACTACAAAGATGACTAAGTGGTCCAAGTGTCTGATCTACGAAGTTCATGGTGGTGTTACCAACATGTTACTGTGGGGTAACAATGTCTACTAGTGTCTCTGCTAATATGCATTTGGAAATAATGGTGTAAAGTGAATGGTGAACTGGCCACTATCCTGCTCGGGATCAAAGTGTTGGATGGCTTGTCCAACCAACATGAACATCCTTCGGCCCACCTGCTTTCAGGGAACCAGGACGGTTTAAGTTGTGCTTTTAGGTTGTTAGAGCAATCTACTACACTGGAATAACTTATTTCACTGTAATAATGATTTTAAAATGTCACAACAGTGACAGGATTTTCACTAAATGTCTGTTTACAAAAGAAGATGAAACCAAAATGAAAGCCACTCATGTTTATGATGAAATGAATTATTCATTGTGTATCGATATAAGAAACTCTGTGTGTTGTTTTGTGTGTTTGCAGTCTGTCACAATGTGAGATCACAGATGAAGGCTGTTCTTCTCTGGGCTCAGCTCTGAAGTCAAACCCCTCCCATCTGAGAAAACTGGATCTAAGTGGAAACAACCTGAAGGATTCAGGAGTGACGCTGCTGAGTGGTTTTCTGGAGAGTCCACATTGTAGACTGGAGACTTTGAGGTGGGTTCACTGTCTACTGCTAGTGTAGCACCTTCATGTTTCATCAATAACTATTTGATTTATCTACGTATAGATCCATAAAGTGTTACATTTTCTGGTTATATGTTCCACTTCACATCAGCTGCCTCGTTGTCTGCATGTCATTCTCTACAATCATGAAATGTACAACTTGTCTGGCTTCATCCTGCTGTTGGATGGATTACTGAAAAGGCCTACCGGGCACAGGCCCAGGGTCCTTCACCTACGAGATGTCACTCAAAGAGACACAAAAAGTTACTTGAATATACTATATACTATACTTGATGAATATACTTGTAGCCCTGGCATAAAAGTTAGGTACTAAAACAAGTTTGTTCTTAATAAAGTTGGATGAAATAACTCAGTGAGGAAATTAAACTGAAAATAATTTAGTTTAATAAAGAAAAAGTGGCTTACTGAGAGGTTAAGATAATTTAGTCCTAAATAAAGTAGGATGTAAATAGGTGAGTAAGTAGTTGAAATAAACAGCTCTAAACAATATTGACGGCAGAAAATGGGTTAAATGAACTGAAAGTTAAAAAAATAAAAAAATATTTCAGTTTGAGCTGTGGTGTTTGATTGGTTACTTGAGGTGTCATTCAGACACACCTGCGGTATTTGGTCGTAGGTAAAGGAGAGAACGGGGTGAAGAGAAAAGAGAAAATGAATGGAGAAGAAGCGAAGGAAGAGAGAGTGTAATAAATAGAGAACGGGAGAAATGCAGAGACATGTGAGGGTAGATAGCTTGGTGAATGTTTAGGTTAGAGAACAAAACTGTTAGCTGTTGGACAGCACTGCTCATTTACTGCTTAATCTCAGTTGATTTTGCGCAGAGGTTTTGTGCAAGTGTGTCTGTGAAAAGCTAAAGTTGCTGAGTCACTGGACCAAGGACACCATTGCTGACCGAAAATGACTGTTGGTGTGTTCCTGAGAAGGACTTCACCGCCGTGGCCTTCACCTCCGCTGTCAACGTGTTTAATCTTTTGGACCACTAACTGTTTCTCCAACACTGATGATGAACTGTGAGTTAGACTTTCTTTGCTCTGCCAAGGATAAGGACTCGGGAGGCAGCACCGCACCCAAGCTACACAGGCCTGCAACTTTTGTTATTTTAGTGTGTGTGTGTTAAAGTCAATGTAAGTATTCTGTTTTACTTTGAGTCTGCTGTTGTGAAAAAGTAGAAAAAAGGAATAGAGATTTTTGCAAAGAAAGCTTTAGAAAGAAACATTTAAGTTGTGTTGATATAAGCTAATTCAGTTTAGTATATTTGTCCAAGCAATTTGTTGCCTTAATAACTTTTGTTTTCATATTATTTTTGAAAGTACTATTTCTTATGTTAAAGGATCTAATTTGTGTCATTGGTGTTTTGTTTTTTTGTCCCTCTAAAGGTTTAATATTATTTGAACATTCTAAAAAGCAGTCTGTAAACTTTTATTTACTTTTCATCCCAAAAGGTTGTCTGTGGTCAGTTACTTAAAATAGAGTGTGGTCTAAGTGACTAGATCTATTGCTAAGTTTGACAGTTTATTTGTTTATTAAGAGGTTAATATAAGTAATATAAATTTCATCCAAAATCAGGTAAACCTTCGTGGTAGCTACCTTAAGATATCAAACCCAAACACCCCATCATTCCAGTTTAAAAGGTAACTTAGGTCTACTCTATAGAGTGTTGGGGTGCTACATACTATATACTAGATGAATACTAGGGGTGACCGTGGCTAAGTGGAGAGCAGGGCCGCCTTTCAATCAGAGGGTTGGCGGGTCGATCCCCGGCTCCTGCTCTACTAGTCTCATGTCAATGTGTCCTTGAGCAAGACACTTAACCCCAAAAATTGCTCCCGTAGCTGCGTCTACGGTATATAGATACTGAATTGTAAGTCGCTTTGGATAAAAGCGTCTGCTAAATGACTGTAATGTAATGTAATGTAAATGTAATGTAATGAATATACTATACCTGATGAATATACTATACTTGATGAATATACTATGTAATCTCACCTCTCTCATCTTCAACTGCTTATCCGGCATCGGGTCGCGGGGGCAACAGCTCCAGCAGGGGACCCCAAACTTTCCTTTCCCGGGCCACATCAGCCAGCTCTGACTGGGGGATCCCGAGGCACTCCCAGGCCAGTTTGGAGATATAGTCCCTCCACCTGGTCCTGGGCCTCCCTCGGAGTCTCCTCCCAGCTGATCGTGCCTGGAACACCTCCCTAGGGAGGTGCCCAGGTGGCATCCTTACCAGATGCCCGAACCACCTCAACTGGCTCCTTTCCACGCAAAGGAGCAGCGGAAACCCATTTCAGCCGCTTTTACCCGCAATCTAATTCTTTCGGTCATTACCCAGTCCACATGACCATAGGTGAGGGTAGGAACGAAGATTGCCTGGTAGATAGAGAGCTTTGCCTTTCGGCTCAGCTCTCTTTTCATCACAACGGTGCGGTAGAGCGACTGCAATACCGCCCCAGCTGCTCCGATTCTCCGGCCAATCTCACGTTCCATTGTTCCCTCACTCGCGAACAAGACCCCGAGGTACTTGAACTCCTTCACTTGGGGTAAGGACTCATTCCCTACCCGGAGTGGGCAATCCACCGGTTTCCTGCTGAGAACCATGGCCTCAGATTTAGAGGTGCTTATCCTCATCCCAACCGCTTCACACTCGGTTGCGAACCGATCCAGTGAGTGCTGGAGGTCACAGCCCGATGAAGACATCAGGACCACATCATCTGCAAACAGCAGCGATGCAATCTTCAGCCCACCGAACTGTAAACACTCCTCCCCACGACTACGCCTCGATATCCTGTCCATGAATACCACAAACAGGATTGGTGACAAAGCGCAGCCCTGGCGGAGGCCAACCCTCACCGGAAACGAGTCCGATTTACAGCCGAGAACCCGGACACAGCTCTCGCTTTGGGCATACAGGGATTGGATGGCCCCCAGAAGTGGCCCCCTCACCCCATACTCCCACAGCACCTCCCACAGTATCTCCCGGGGGACCCGGTCATACGCCTTCTCCAGGTCCACAAAACACATGTAGACCGGATGGGCGTATTCCCAAGCCCCCTCCAGGATCCTTGCAAGAGTGAATAGCTGGTCCGTTGTTCCACGGCCAGGACGGAATCCGCATTGTTCCTCTTCAATCCAAGGTTCGACTATCGCCGAACCCTCCTTTCCAGAACCTTGGAGTAGACTTTACTAGGGAGGCTGAGTAGTGTGACACTGCGATAATTGGCACACACCCTCTGGTCCCCCTTTTTGAACAGGGGAACCACCACCCCGGTCTGCCACTCCCTAGGCACCGTCCCAGATCTCCACTCAATGTTGAAGAGACGTGTCATCCAAGACAGCCCCTCCACACCCAGTGCCTTCAGCATTTCTGGACGGATCGCATCAATCCCTGGGGCTTTGCCACTGTGGAGTTGTTTGACTACCTCAGTGACTTCCACTTGGGAAATTGATGATCCTCCCCCATCAGCCTCCAGCTCTGCCTCTACAGTAGAGGGCGTATTAGTCGGATTCAGGAGTTCCTCAAAGTGCTCCTTCCACCGCCCAATTACTCCCTCAATTGAAGTCAACAGAGTCCCATCCTTACTGTATAGAGCTTGGATGTTTCCCCGTTTCCCCCTCCTGAGGTTCCGGATGGTTTTCCAGAAACACCTTGGTGCCGACCGAAAGTCCTTCTCCATGGCTACTTCGAACTCCTCCCACACCCGCTGCTTTGCCTCCTTCACGGCAGCGGCCGTGGCACTTTGGGT
Source organism: Cebidichthys violaceus (assembly GCF_023349555.1). NCBI lineage: Eukaryota > Metazoa > Chordata > Actinopteri > Perciformes > Stichaeidae > Cebidichthys > Cebidichthys violaceus. Next base: position 10,027,369 of record NW_027176307.1, on the reverse strand, counting down.
CTGTCGGTACCTTGCAACTGCCTCAGGAAACCTCCGGGATAACATATCCTGGAAGGCCTCTTTCTTCAGTCGGACGGCTTCCCTGACCACCGGTGTCCACCACGGTATTCGAGGGTTAGTGCCCCTTGAGGCACCTAAGACCTTGAGACCACAACTCACCGCCGTAGCTTTGGCAATAGAAGCTTTGAACATCGTCCATTCCTGTTCGATGCCCCCAACCTCCACAGGGATGCTAGAAAAGCTCCGCCGGAGATGTGAGTTGAAGATCTCCCGGACAGTGGCCTCCTCCAGACGTTCCCAGTTTGCCCGCACTACCCATTTGGGCTTACCAGGTCTGTCCAGAGTTTTCCCCCACCCTCTGACCCAACTCACAACCAGATGGTGATCAGTTGCCCCTCCCTTCACGCGAGTGTCCAAAACACACGGCCTCAGATCTGATGATACGATAACAAAATCGATCATTGACCTTCGGCCTAGGGTGCTCTGGTACCACGTACACTTATGAACATCCTTATGCTCGAACATGGTGTTCGTTATGGACAATCCATGACTAGCACAGAGTCCAACAACAAACGACCGCTTGGATTTAGATCAGGGAGGCCGTTCCTCCCAATCACGCCTCTCCAGGTATCCCCATCGTTGCCCACGTGCGCGTTGAAATCCCCCAGCAGAACTATGGAGTCCCCCACTGGAGCCCCATACAGGACTCCAGTCAGGGTCTCTAAGAAGGCCGAATACTCTGAACTGTTGTTCGGTGCATATGCACAGACAACAGTCAGAGTTTCCACCCCCATAACCCGCAGGCGTAGGGAGGCGACCCTCTCGTCCACCGGGGTAAACTCCAACGCAGCGGCACTCAGCCGGGGATTTGTGAGTATCCCCACACCTGCCTGGCGCCTCACACCCTGGGCAACTCCAGAGAAGAAAAGAGTCCAACCCCTATCCAGGAGTACAGTTCCAGAACCGATGCAGTGCGTAGAGGTAAGCCCCACCAGATCTAACTGGTAGCGCTCCACCTCCCGCACAAGCTCCGGCTCCTTCCCCCACAGAGAGGTGACGTTCCACGTCCCCAGAGCCAGCCTATGCCGCCTGGGTCTGGTCTGTTGAGGTCCCTGGCCTTCACTGCCACCCATGGGGCAGCGCACCCGACCCCAGCGATTCCTCCCGCAGGTGGTGAGCCCACAGGATGGAGAGGAGGGGGGTGCCACGTTGCTGCTTTGGGCTGTGCCCGGCCGGGCTCTGTGACAAACCCGGCCACTAGGCGCTCGCTGTCGGGCCCTCCGACTGGGCCTGGCTCCAGATGTGGGCCCCGAGCTTCCTCTGGGCAGGGTCTCCTTGACTCTTCTTTGTTTTTTCATTGGGGTTTTTGAACCATTCTTAGTCTGGCCCTTCGCCTGAAACCAATTTGCCATGGGAGACCCTACCAGGAGCTCTAGGCTCCAGACAACATAGCCCTCAGGGTCATGGTGGCACTCAAACCTCTCCACCACGTTAAGGTGATGGCTCCCCGGAGAGGTTATAATATGTAATGACTTTAACAAATATCCATTTTATCTTTAAAGCCACTGGGGGGTGAACGGGAGAACTTGTTCGGACGCGTGTTCATGCCACAAACATTTCACTGTCCAGTGAGCTGTCTTTCTTTCGATCCGTATGATCCGTTTATTCAGTTTGTACATTGACACCATAGCAGAACACCACAGGATGCTGCAGGACAGTATTATACAACTCCTGGAGACGCCACGCTGACACGCTTGCTGACACGCCACATTGACACGGTCAAAAACTGTTAGCTTCCCGTCCACACACCTGATTCTCATCACCAGGCACTTCCCTATATGTACTTTTAGCTCAATGCGCCACCCCGTGTTCAGTGTCAGAACTGCTATGTGTAAATTCACCTTGTGTTACCCTCAAAGACAAAAGAAAACAACAAAACCACATTATGGCTCCAACATACTATATATACTATACTTCAGTGACTCAATGTTTATCATAAAAATAAGAAATTTTATTGAATCACTTGTAAAGAACCAAACCTTTTTTTAAGTTTTGGTGGAATAACTATTAAAGTAATTAGAAAAATATATTTAATTTCTGATGCTAACTGATACAACCTGTTGTGCTCCAGGTTCATTTGAACATTTCTTTTCATCATTTCTTCTTTATGCAGATTGAGTTACTGCAGTTTGACAGAGGTCAGCTGTTCTTCTCTGCTCTCAGCTCTGAAGTGCTCTGAAGTGATCTACTGCATACAAGTTCATGGTGGTGTTACCAAACTGTTACTGTGGGGTAACAATGTCTACTAGTGTCTCTGCTAATATGCATTTGGAAATAATGATGTAAAGTGAATGGTGAACTGGCCACTATCCTTCTCGGGATCAAAGTGTTGGATGGCTTGTCCAACCAACATGAACATCATTTGGCCCACCTGCTTTCAGTGAACCAGGATGGTTTAAGTCGTGCTTTTAGTTTGTTAGAGCAATCTACTACACTGGAATAACTTATTTCACTGTAATAATGATTTTACAATGTCACAACAGTGACAGAATTTTCACTAAATGTCTGTTTACAAAAGAAGATGAAACCAAAATGAAAGCCACTCATGTTTATGATGAAAATAATGATTCATTGTGTATCAATATAAGAAACTCTGTGTGTTGTTTTGTGTGTTTGCAGTCTGTCAGACTGTGAGATCACAAAGGAAGGTTGTTCTTCTCTGGGCTCAGCTCTGAAGTCAAACCCCTCCCATCTGAGAAAACTGGATCTGAGTGGAAACAACCTGAAGCATTCAGACGTGAAGCTGTTGAGTGGTTTTCTGGAGAGTCCACATTGTAGACTGGAGACTCTGAGGTGGGTTCACTGTCTGCTGCTAGTGTAGCACCTTCATGTTTCATCAATAACTCTATTTGATTCATCTACGTATAGATCCATAAAGTGTTACATTTTCTGGTAATATGTTCCACTTCACATCAGCTGCCTCGTTGTCTGCATATCATCCTCTACAATCATGAAATGTACAACTTGTCTGGCTTCATCCTGCTTTTGGATGGATTACTGAACAGGCCTACCGGGCACAGGCCCAGGGGCCCAAAGTGTCAGGGGCCCCCCTGACCTTCACCTACGAGATGTCACTCAAATTGACACAAAAAGACTACAAAGAGACATAAAACCACTATAGAGACATAAAAAGACTACAAAGACACACAAATAGACAACAAGGAGACACAGAAAGACTACAAATTGACACAAAAAGACTACAAAGAGACATAAAAAGACCACAGAGACACAAAAAGACTACAAAGAGACAGAAAAGTTACTTGAATATACTAGTTATGCTATACTTGATGAATATACTATATACTTGAGGTAGCCAACACAGTCCCAGCGGGCACCTGGTCGCCCGCAGGGACCACGTGAGTTGCCCGCAAGGCATGTTCTAAAAATAGCACTAGTATGAAGGCTAATCACTGTCAAAATCCGAGAGCGCAAATAAGATCCACGCACGCGCGTGCGTAGAGGTCTCGTGCGTGCAAATTAAACAGCAGCGCACGCATATTACTTTGACGAGTGCTTCCACATCACTCCACGCAGAATATCTCTACTCATGCTCGCAAAATTGCAGCCTGCGAGTAGAAACCCCTAGCGCCCCTAGCGTGCGACTATCACTGCTCTTCTGCTTGCAAAACTTTCACCTATTTTTTCTTTTTGACACTAAGTGGGCGGACCCAGTCACCATTGTATGACTACATTTAATTGGTTACAATCCTCGTCTTTGGATTGGCCGGATATCACTCAGATAGCAATCTTACATCACTGAGAATTTGTATAAACATGGGACAGAGTTCATCATTTGTTCAAAAATGTTACAAAGGTAGTAGTTAGTACAAATGAGACATGATTTGAAGATATGACAGTTAATGATTTCCTAAAAATTTTTAGAAGTGATAATTTGTACAAAAATATAACAGATGTGATTTTGAACAAAATACACAATCATTGTTAATAATTATTTTGAGGAATAATTAACATTGACATGTGAGCAGACAGTCTCTTCACATGTTATTATTATTATTATTATTATTAAAAGATTATCTGTGCAACTTTGTTATTTAGGAAGTTTGTATCAAACAAGTAGCCCTTCATACTACTCAGGACCCTTGAAGTAGCTCTTCATTTCAAAAAGGTTGGTGACCCCTGCTATATACTATACTTCATGAATATACTATATATACTATATTTCATGAATATACTATATATACTATACTTGAGTGACTCAATGTTTATCATAAAAAAGGAAATTTTATTTAATCACACGTAAAGAACCAAACCTTTTTTTTTTAAGTTTTAGGAAAATAACTATTAAAGTAATAAGAAAAAAACAAACATTTCTGACACTGACTTTTTTTCAAAACATTTTGAATTCCTTTTAAACTTTGTTTTTATTTTCTGATTTGCTCTTTAGAATCTGGATCAATACTGATCAATACATGTTGTAACAGATGTCTCAAAGTTCTATAAAGCATCATCCATTTCGCATCTGTTATCAACCTGTTGTGCTCCAGGTTCATTTGAACATTTGCTATGTGATCAGTTTGTCCTGAAAATTCAAATTATATTTGAAACAAGTCATGAATTCTCCTGACTTAAGCTGCTTTTACACGTCTGCTACGTCTCCTACGCTGCAGGAAACCCTGGTGAAGTTGAGTTCCACATTTAAAAGCTGAACACATCTGATTGGATTGTGAACAGATTGTTTCTCTTCATCATTTCTTCTTTATGCAGATTGAGTTGCTGCAGTTTGACAGAGGTCAGCTGTTTTTCTCTGAAGTCTGAAGTGCTCTGAAGTGATCTACTGCATACAAGTTCATGGTGGTGTTGGGCCTAGGTGCTTCCTTGTCGTCATCATGTGCTATCAGACAAAGAGAACATCAGGCCTCCCCTTTGCAAGCAAGGGTTCATTCTGATTCGAGTTTGATAGTACCAAACCCCCACTACTAAGAAATTCACACTAAGGTGTGAACTCATCACCCAAATGCAACAAGGCGATCTAATTGGCCGAGGGCCACAAACACCCCAGGACCCCTGCAGTTCTGCTTTATTTCTATAAAACAGCCTTGCTCTCTTTGCTCTTTGCTTTTCCCCGACCTCGGTCTTAAAGGGAGCACATGCAACGTTGCTGTCCTAGGTTAAACAGTTTTATATTCGCTGGACGAAGACTGGACTGTTTATTTGTTTGTTTTTGTTTCGCTTCCTGGAGGAAGAAGTGAACCATTTTCCTGCAGAAGTGAAGAAATGGACTTCTTCAGAGAAAGAAAACAGATTTCTATTTCTCCTCAAATCGACTTTTGTTCCAGCCGTAAGGACGGGAAATTCCCTTACCGAGCCGAATAACTCTCTGACGCACAGAGTTTAATCACAGCGCCGCACGGAGCCGCGCTACCCGAGTTCCACCGACAACTCGGAAGAAACTCATCAATCGCCACGATTGCGACTCACAGTAAGGCGAATAGAGCCTGGGCAGATTTAGTCTATTGTGTTTCATTGTCTTGTTTCGAGTTGCTTAAGTTACTGCCATTTTTATAACGTGGTGTATGCATAATAATCGCCGAGATTAGCGATCGAGATCGTTGATGTTGTGAAGAAGTTATTGTGGAATTTTCATGCTACTGCAATCGTGTTAAGATAATTCACCGCTCGCCCGCCCGGAAGTTGTTCCTCAACAGTTCAGAGGTCAGAACCGCGGCTGTGCAATCAAAGAGTCGCCGGCTGTGCTCCTCTGGCTGAGAGAACAATCTTCCGTACTCCAGCGCGGCGCGGAGGATCTTAATCTTTGTTTTTGAAGGATTTATTTTGTTTCGTTTGCTTTCTCTCTTCTTTTACTAACCCACACACATACAGCTTTAAGCTAATGTAGCTCCGGGGTGCGCTAACGGCTGTAGACACGTGGAGCTAACGAGAGCTCTATGTTTACCGCCATCATGTGGTCTGGCGAGAGATGTCGCCACATTTCAGATTACGTCATACGTTATCTGAGCTGTCCTCTCTCTCCTTACACACACACACACACACACACTCTCACACACACACACACACACACACACACACACACACACACACACACACACACACACATACTACATGCACCCCCCCCTAACCCTTTTACCGCAGTCTGTTGATTTTAGATGGCGTGCTCAGGAATGTATAGTTTTGTTGTTAGTTTAGATATTAGTTGATTAGATCAGATAGCTGGATATGTGGTCTGTTGCTCGAACTTAAACCTTCACTTTCACTCTGAATGTGTAATAGTACTTTGACTATTGACATTGTGAGTGAACCTTAATTATGAGACTTAGTTTATCGTTTGGTTATTGGTCCCTGTTCGCAGGGTGGTGCCCAGTTATTATTAATCGTCGTTAATAATCTTGCTGACATTAATACTTGTATTGATGTCAATAATTTAATTTTCTTAAATGCTGATAACTCAAACACTCTCCTCTTCGTTTCCAACAGTGGTGTTACCAACATGTTACTGTGGAATAACAATGTCTACTAGTGTCTCTGCTAATATGCATTTGGAAATAATGGTGTAAAGTGAATGGTGAACTGGTCACTATCCTGCTCGGGATCAAAGTGTTGGATGGCTTGTCCAACCAACATGAACATCCTTCGGCCCACCTGCTTTCAGGGAACCAGAACGGTTTAAGTCGTGCTTTTAGGTTGTTAGAGCAATCTACTACACTGGAATAACTTATTTCACTGTAATAATGATTTTAAAATGTCACAACAGTGACAGGATTTTCACAAAATGTTTACTAAAGAAGGTGAAACCAAAATGAAAGCCACTCGTGTTTATGAAGAAATTATTATTCATTGTGTATCAATATAATATATAAGAAACTCTGTGTGTTGTTTTGTGTGATTGTGTGTTTTGTGTGTTGTTTTGTGTGTTTGCAGTCTGTCAGGCTGTAAGATCACAAAGGAAGGCTGTTCTTCTCTGGTCTCAGCTCTGAAGTCAAACCCCTCCCATCTGAGAAAACTGGATCTGAGTAGAAACTACCCGAAGGATTCAGACGTGAAGCTGCTGAGTGGTTTTCTGGAGAATCCATATTGTAAACTGGAGACTCTGAGGTGGGTTCACTGTCTGCTGCTAGTGTAGCACCTTCATGTTTCATCAATAACTCTATTTGATTTATCTACTTATAGATCCATAAAGTGTTACATTTTCTGGTAATATGTTCCACTTCACATTAGCTGCCTCGTTGTCTGCATATCATCCTCTACAATCATGAAATGTACAACTTCTCTGGCTTCATCCTGCTGTTGGATGGATTAATGAACAGGCCTACCGGGCACAGGCCCAGGGGCCCAAAGTGTCAGGGGCCCCCCTGTCCTTCACCTACAAAATGTCACTCAAAGAGACACAAAAAGACTACAAAGACACAAAAAGTTACTTGAATATACTATATATAATAAACTTGAGTGATTCAATGTTCATCATAAAATAAAGAAAATGTAATTTGATTACACATAAGGAACCAAACCTTTTTTTTCAATTTTTTGGGAAAATAACTGCTAAAGTAATTTATAAATAACATTTCTGATACTGACTTTTTTTTAAAACATTTGGGATTTCTTTTAACTTTGTTTTTATTTTCTGACCTGCTCTTTAGAATCTGGATCAATACTGATCAATACATTTTGTAACAGATGTCTCAAAGTTCTATAAAGCATCATCCATTTCACATCTTTCATCAACCTGTTGTGCTCCAGGTTCATTTGAACATTTGCTATGTGATCAGTTTGTCCTGAAAGTTCATATTATATTTGAAACAAGTCATGAATTCTCCTGACTTAAGCTGCTTTTACACGTCTGCTACCACGCTGCAGGAAACCCTGGTGAAGTTGAGTTCCACATTTAAAAAATGAACACATCTGATTGGATTGTGAACAGATTGTTTCTCTTCATCATTTCTTCTTTATGCAGATTGAGTTACTGCACTTTGACAGAGGTCAGCTGTTCTTCTCTGCTCTAAGCTTTGAAGTGATCTACTGCATACAAGTTCATGGTGGTGTTACCAACATGTTACTGTGGGATAACAATGTCTACTAGTGTCTCTGCTAATATGCATTTGGAAATAATGATGTAAAGTGAATGGTGAACTGGCCACTATCCTGCTCGGGATCAAAGTGTTGGATGGCTTGTCCAACCAACATGAACATCCTTTGGCCCACCTGCTTTCAGGGAACCAGGATGGTTTAAGTCGTGCTTTTAGGTTGTTAGAGCAATCTACTACACTGGAATAACTTATTTCACTGTAATAATGATTTTAAAATGTCACAACAGTGACAGGATTTTCACTAAATGTCTGTTTACAAAAAAAGATGAAACCAAAATGAAAGCCACTCATGTTTATGATGAAATTAATTATTCATTGTGTATCGATATAAGAAACTCTGTGTGTTGTTTTGTGTGTTTGCAGTCTGTCAGACTGTGAGATCACAAAGGAAGGCTGTTCTTCTCTGGGCTCAGCTCTGAAGTCAAACCCCTCCCATCTGAGAAAACTGGATCTGAGTGGAAACAACCTGAAGGATTCAGACGTGAAGCTGTTGAGTGAATTTCTGGAGAGTCCACATTGTAGACTTGAGACTCTGAGGTGGGTTCAGTGTCTGCTGCTAGTGTAGCACCTTCATGTTTCATCAATAACTCTATTTGATTTATCTACTTATAGATCCACAAAGTGTTACATTTTCTGGTAATATGTTCCACTTCACATTAGCTGCCTCGTTGTCTGCATATCATCCTCTACAATCATGAAATGTACAACTTGTCTGGCTTCATTCTGCTGTTGGATGGATTACTGAACAGGCCTACCGGGCACAGGCCCAGGGGCCCAAAGTGTCAGGGGCCCCCCTGACCTTCACCTACGAGATGTCACTCAAAGAGACACAAAAAGACTACAAAGAGACAAAAAGACTATAGAGACACAAAGAGAGATAAAAAGAGCCAAAAAAGTTACTTGAATATACTATATATATAGAAACTATACTTGAGTGACTCAATGTTCATCATAAAAAAATGAAAATGTAATTTAATCACACATAAAGAAACAAACCTTTTTTAAGTTTTAGGAAAATAACTATTCAAGTAATTTTAAAAAACAAAACATTTCTGATACTGACTTTTTTTAAATTATTTTTTTATTTTCTGATCTACTCTTTAGAATCTGGATCAATACTGATCAATACATTTTGTAACAGATGTCTCAAAGTTCGATAAAGCATCATTCATTTCACATCTTTCATCAACCTGTTGTGCTCCAGGTTCATTTGAACATTTGCTATGTGATCAGTTTGTCCTGAAAGTTCATATTATATTTGAAACAAGTCATGAATTCTCCTGACTTAAGCTGCTTTTACACGTCTGCTACCACGCTGCAGGAAACCCTGGTGAAGTTGAGTTCCACATTTAAAAGATGAACACATCTGATTGAATTATGAACAGATTTTTTCTCTTCATCATTTCTTCTTTATGCAGATTGAGTTACTGCAGTATGACAGAGGTCAGCTGCTCTTCTCTGCTCTAAGCTCTGACATCTGAAGTGCTCTGAAGTGATCTACTCAAAGTCAAAGTCAGCTTTATTGTCAATTTCTCAATATGTACCGAACATACAGAGGAGTTGAAAAAACGTTTCTCTCCAGTCCAAAATATAAAGTGAAAACAGATAAAGTGCAAATAAATAAAAAAAACATTGAGACAACATATATATTAAGAAAAACTCTCATTCTGTATTTAGCAGCAGTCAGACATAGGGAGTCTTAAAAGAGACTTAAAAGAGAGGAGGGAGAGAGTTCAGCTTCCTAACAGCCTGGTGGACGAAGCTGTTTGAAAGTCTGGTGGTGCGAGCATGGAGGCTCTGGTATCTTCTCCCAGAGGGCAGGAGGCTGAAGAGACTGTGTGAAGGGTGGCTGGAGTTGCGCACAATCATGGTCGCTTTGCGGGTGACATATATGTCCTGCAGGGAGGGGAGTGAGGCACCAATGATCCTTCCAGCTGTGTTCACTATGCGCTGCTGGGCTTTCCTGTTGTAGTTGGTGCAGCTTCCGCCCCACACAGTGATACAGTTTGTCAGGATGCTCTCAATGGTGCCTCGGTAAAAAGTGCACATGATGGGAGGGGGTGTTCTTGCCTTCTTTAGTTTGCGGAGAAAGTAGAGGCGCCTCTGGGCTTTCTTTGCCAGTGATGTTGTGTTGGCTGTCCACGCGAGGTCCTCACTGATGTCCACCCCCAGGAATTTGGTGCTGCTCACTCTCTCTATATCAGCACCATTGAGGGTCAGTGGTGGGTGTTGAGTGTGGCCTCTCCGGTGGTCAACAACAATCTCCTTGGTCTTGCTGTTATTCAGAAGGAGGTTGTTGTCTCTGCACCACATGGCCAGAAGGCTGACCTCCTTCCTATAGTAAGTCTCATCATCTTTGGTGATGAGACCTTCCAGAGTTGTGTCATCTGCAAATTTGACCATGTGATTGGTGCTGAAGGTTGTTGTGCAGTCGTGTGTCAGCAAGGTGAAGAGCAGTGGACTGAGCACACAGCCTTGAGAGGCCCCTGTGCTCAGTGTGATGCTGCTCGAGGTGTTGTTGCCGACACGTACTGCTTGTGGCCTCTTACTGAGGAAGTCCAGCAGCCAGTTACACAGCGAGGTGTTGAGTCCCAGCTGGTCAAGTTGGCAGATGAGTTATCTGGACCTGTTGCCTTGTGGGTGTTGATAGTGGAGAGTGTCCTCTTCACGCTGGCAGCAGACAGGCACAGAGCCTGATCGTGGGGAGGGGACGGAGTCTTGTGTGGACGTGTGCTGTTTTGTGTTTCAAACCGTGCAAAGAAGCTGTTGAGGTTATTTAGCAGAGAGATGTTGCTGTCGCAGATCTGTGCTCACGGGTTTGTAGTCCGTAAGGGTCTGAATGCCCTGCCACAGGCTCCGTGTATCTCTGCTGTCTTTAAAGTGACAGGTTATCTTATTTGAGTATTCCTGTTTTTGCTTTCCTGATGCCGTGGGACAGGTTGGCTCTCGCTCTTCTCAGGCCAGTTTCATCCCTGGCTCTGAAGGCGTTGTTTCTGGCCCTCAGCAGCCGATGCATTTCCCCTGTCAGCCATGGCTTCTGGTTAGCCCGAGTGATGATGATTTTTATATGGGTCACATCATCAATGCACTTACTAATGTAAGAAGTAACAGTGTCTGTGTACTCCTCAATGTCTGTGTGGTTGTTGTATGTGGCTGCCTGCTTAAACATTCCCCAGTCTGTTGTGTCAAAGCAGTCTTGGAGAGCAGAGGAGGCCCCCTCTGGCCACCCCCGTACCTGCTTCAGAACCGGTCTGGAGACTTTCACTCTTGGTCTGTATGCTGGCATTAGCAGGATGGTGATGTGGTCAGAGAGACTTATGTGGGGTAGGGGTGAGGCCTTGTACGCTCCTTTGTGAGTAGTGTAGACCAGATCCAAAATGTTTTCCCCTCTTGTTGGGAAATCAACATACTGCATACAAGTTCATGGTGGTGTTACCAACATGTGACTGTGGGATAACAATGTCTACTAGTGTCTCTGCCAATATGCATTTGGAAATAATGATGTAAAGTGAATGTTGAACTGGTCACTATCCTGCTCGGGATCAAAGTGTTGGATGGCTTGTCCAACCAACATGAACATCCTTTGGCCCACCTGCTTTCAGGGAACCAGGATGGTTTAAGTCGTGCTTTTAGTTTGTTAGAGCAATCTACTACACTGGAATAACTTATTTCACTGTAATAATGATTTTAAAATGTCACAACAGTGACAGGATTTTCACTAAATGTCTGTTTACAAAAGAAGATGAAACCAAAATGAAAGCCACTCATGTTTATGATGAAAATAATTATTAATTTTGTATCGATATAAGAAACTTTGTGTGTTGTTTTGTGTGTTTGCAGTCTGACACACTGTCACATCACAAAGGAAGGCTGTTCTTCTCTGGGCTCAGCTCTGAAGTCAAACCCCTCCCATCTGAGAGAACTGGATCTGTGGGGAAACTACCTGAAGGATTCAGGAGTGAAGCTGCTGAGTGGTTTTCTGGAGAGTCCACATTGTAGACTGGAGACTCTGAAGTAGGTTCACTGTCTGCTGCTAGTGTAGCACCTTCATGTTTCATCAATAACTCTATTTGATTTATCTACGTATAGATCCATAAAGTGTTACATTTTCTGGTAATATGTTCCACTTCACATCAGCTGCCTCGTTGTCTGCATATCATCCTCTACATCATGAAATGTACAACTTGTCTGGCTTCATTCTGCTGTTGGATGGATTACTGAACAGGCCTACCGGGCACAGGCCCAGGGGCCCAAAGTGTCAGGGGCCCCCCTGACCTTCACCTACGAGATGTCACTCAAAGAGACACAAAAAGACTACAGAGACACAAAGAGACACAAAAGACTACAAAGAGAGATAAAAAGACCACAAAGAGACAAAAAGAATATAGAGACACAAAAATACTACAAAGAGAGATAAAAAAGACTACAAAGAGACAAAAAGACTACAGAGACACAAAAAGACCTCAAAGAGACATAAAAGACCACAAAGAGACAAAAAAGTTACTTGAATATACTGTATATGTAGAAGCTACTTGAGTGACTCAATGTTCATCATAAAAAAAGGAAAATATAATTTAATCACACGTAAAGAAACAAACCTTTTTTAAGTTTTAGGAAAATAACTATTCTAGTAATTTTAAAAAACAAAACAATTCTGATACTGACTTTTTTTAAATTATTTTTTATTTTCTGATCTGCTCTTTAGAATCTGGATCAATACTGATCAATACATTTTGTAACAGATGTCTCAAAGTTCGATAAAGCATCATTCATTTCACATCTTTCATCAACCTGTTGTGCTCCAGGTTCATTTGAACATTTGCTTTGTGATCAGTTTGTCCTGAAAGTTCATATTATATTTGAAACAAGTCATGAATTCTCCTGACTTAAGCTGCTTTTACACGTCTGCTACCACGCTGCAGGAAACCCTGGTGAAGTTGAGTTCCACATTTAAAAGATGAACACATCTGATTGGATTGTGAACAGATTGTTTCTCTTCATCATTTCTTCTTTATGCAGATTGAGTTACTGCAGTTTGACAGAGGTCAGCTGCTCTTCTCTGCTCTCAGCTCTGAAGTCTGAAGTGCTCTGAAGTGATCTACTGCATACAAGTTCATGGTGGTGTTACCAACATGTTACTGTGGGATAACAATATCTACTAGTGTCTCTGCTAATATACATTTGGAAATAATGGTGTAAAGTGAATGGTGAACTGGTCACTATCCTGCTCGGGATCAAAGTGTTGGATGGCTTGTCCAACCAACATGAACATCCTTTGGCCCACCTGCTTTCAGGGAACCAGAACGGTTTAAGTCGTGCTTTTAGGTTGTTAGAGCAATCTACTACACTGGAATAACTTATTTCACTGTAATAATGATTTTAAAATGTCACAACAGTGACAGGATTTTCACTAAATGTCTGTTTACAAAAAAAGATGAAACCAAAATGAAAGCCACTCATGTTTATGATGAAATGAATTATTCATTGTGTATCGATATAAGAAACTCTGTGTGTTGTTTTGTGTGTTTGCAGTCTGTCAGTCTGTCACATCACAAAGGAAGGCTGTTCTTCTCTGGGCTCGGCTCTGAAGTCAAACCCCTCCCATCTGAGAGAACTGCATCTGTGGAGAAACAACCTGAAGGATTCAGGAGTGAAGCTGCTGAGTGGTTTTCTGGCGAGTCCACATTGTAGACTGGAGACTTTGAGGTGGGTTCAGTGTCTGCTGCTAGTGTAGCACCTTCATGTTTCATCAATAACTCTATTTGATTTATCTACATATAGATCCATAAAGTGTTACATTTTCTGGTAAGATGTTCCACTTCACATTAGCTGCCTCATTGTCTGCATATCATCCTCTACAATCATGAAATGTACAACTTGTCTGGCTTCATTCTGCTTTTGGATGGATTAATGAACAGGCCTACCGGGCACAGGCCCAGGGGCCCAAAGTGTCAGGGGCCCCCCTGACCTTCACCTACAAAATGTCACTCAAAGAGACACAAAAAGACTACAAAGAGACAAAAAGACTATAGAGACACACAAAGACTACAAAGAAACACAAAAAGACTACAGAGACACAAAAAAACTACAAAGAGACACAAAAAAACACAAAGAGACACAAAAAGACTACAAATAGACAAAAAGACTATAGAGACACACAAAGACTACAAAGAAACACAAAAGGACTACAGAGACACAAAAAGACAACAAAGAGACACAAAAAACCACAAAGAGACACAAAAAGACTACAAAGAGACAAAAAAGTTACTTGAATATACTATATATATAGAAACTATACTTGAGTGACTCAATGTTCATCATAAAAAAATGAAAATGTAATTTAATCACACGTAAAGAAACAAACCCTTTTTTAAGTTCTAGGAAAATAACTATTAAAGTAATTTTAAAAAACAAAACAATTCTGATACTGACTTTTTTGAAATTTAGTTTTTATTTTCTGATCTACTCTTTAGAATCTGGATCAATACTGATCAATACATTTTGTAACAGATGTCTCAAAGTTTGATAAAGCATCATTCATTTCACATCTTTCATCAACCTGTTGTGCTCCAGGTTCATTTGAACATTTGCTATGTGATCAGTTTGTCCTGAAAGTTCATATTATATTTGAAACAAGTCATGAATTCTCCTGACTTAAGCTGCTTTTACACGTCTGCTACCACGCTGCAGGAAACCCTGGTGAAGTTGAGTTCCACATTTAAAAGATGAACACATCTGATTGGATTATGAACAGATTTTTTCTCTTCATCATTTCTTCTTTATGCAGATTGAGTTACTGCAGTATGACAGAGGTCAGCTGCTCTTCTCTGCTCTAAGCTCTGACATCTGAAGTGCTCTGAAGTGATCTACTCAAAGTCAAAGTCAGCTTTATTGTCAATTTCTCAATATGTACCGAACATACAGAGGAGTTGAAAAAACGTTTCTCTCCAGTCCAAAATATAAAGTGAAAATAGATAAAGTGCAAATAAATAAAAAAAATATTGAGACAACATATATATTAAGAAAAACTCTCATTCTGTATTTAGCAGCAGTCAGACATAGGGAGTCTTAAAAGAGACTTAAAAGAGAGGAGGGAGAGAGTTCAGCTTCCTAACAGCCTGGTGGACGAAGCTGTTTGAAAGTCTGGTGGTGCGAGCATGGAGGCTCTGGTATCTTCTCCCAGAGGGCAGGAGGCTGAAGAGACTGTGTGAAGGGTGGCTGGAGTTGCACACGATCATGGTCGCTTTGCGGGTGACATATATGTCCTGCAGGGAGGGGAGTGAGGCACCAATGAGCCTTCCAGCTGTGTTCACTATGCGCTGCTGGGCTTTCCTGTTGTAGTTGGTGCAGCTTCCGCCCCACACAGTGATACAGTTTGTCAGGATGCTCTCAATGGTGCCTCGGTAAAAAGTGCACATGATGGGAGGGGGTGTTCTTGCCTTCTTTAGTTTGCGGCGAAAGTAGAGGCGCCTCTGGGCTTTCTTTGCCAGTGATGTTGTGTTGGCTGTCCACGCGAGGTCCTCACTGATGTCCACCCCCAGGAATTTGGTGCTGCTCACTCTCTCTATATCAGCACCATTGAGGGTCAGTGGTGGGTGTTGAGTGTGGCCTCTCCGGTGGTCAACAACAATCTCCTTGGTCTTGCTGTTATTCAGAAGGAGGTTGTTGTCTCTGCACCACGTGGCCAGAAGGCTGACCTCCTTCCTATAGTAGGTCTCATCATCTTTGGTGATGAGACCTTCCAGAGTTGTGTCATCTGCAAATTTGACCATGTGATTGGTGCTGAAGGTTGTTGTGCAGTTGTGTGTCAGCAAGGTGAAGAGCAGTGGACTGAGCACACAGCCTTGAGAGGCCCCTGTGCTCAGTGTGATGCTACTCGAGGGGTTGTTGCCGACACGTACTGCTTGTGGCCTCTTACTGAGGAAGTCCAGCAGCCAGTTACACAGCGAGGTGTTGAGCCCCAGCTGGTCAAGTTGGCAGATGAGATTTTGTGGGATTATGGTGTTGAATGCTGAACTAAAGTCTATGAACAGCATTCTCACATATGAGTCTTTTGTGTCCAGGTGGGTGAGGGTTGGGTGGAGAGCAGAGCAGATTGCATCCTCCGTGGACCGTTTGGCATGGTATGCAAACTGGAAAGGGTCCAGGGTGGGGGGAAGAATGGATTTGATATGTGACATGACTAGCCGTTCAAAGCACTTCATGAATGTGGGGGTCAGTGCCAACGGACGATAGTCATTAAAGCAGGACGGAGTGGATTTCTTCGGCACAGGTATGATGATGGTGGCCTTGAAGCATGATGGAACAACAGCTTGTCTCAGAAAAATATTAAAGACATCCGTGAAGACATCCTTAATCTCCTCTGCGCAGTCCTTCAACACACGACCAGGGATGTTGTCTGGACCTTTTGCCTTGCGGGTGTTGATAGTGGAGAGTGTCCTCTTCACGCTGGCAGCAGACCGGCACAGAGCCTGATCGTGGGGAGGGGACGGAGTCTTGTGTGGACGTGTGCTGTTTTGTGTTTCAAACCGTGCAAAGAAGCTGTTGAGGTTATTTAGCAGAGAGATGTTGCTGTCGCAGATCTGTGCTCACGGGTTTGTAGTCCGTAAGGGTCTGAATGCCCTGCCACAGGCTCCGTGTATCTCTGCTGTCTTTAAAGTGACAGGTTATCTTATTTGAGTATTCCTGTTTTTGCTTTCCTGATGCCGTGGGACAGGTTGGCTCTCGCTCTTCTCAGGCCAGTTTCATCCCTGGCTCTGAAGGCGTTGTTTCTGGCCCTCAGCAGCCGATGCACTTCCCCTGTCAGCCATGGCTTCTGGTTAGCCCGAGTGATGATGATTTTTATATGGGTCACATCATCAATGCACTTACTAATGTAAGAAGTAACAGTGTCTGTGTACTCCTCAATGTCTGTGTGGTTGTTGTATGTGGCTGCCTGCTTAAACATTCCCCAGTCTGTTGTGTCAAAGCAGTCTTGGAGAGCAGAGGAGGCCCCCTCTGGCCACCCCCGTACCTGCTTCAGAACCGGTCTGGAGACTTTCACTCTTGGTCTGTATGCTGGCATTAGCAGGATGGTGATGTGGTCAGAGAGACTTATGTGGGGTAGGGGTGAGGCCTTGTACGCTCCTTTGTGAGTAGTGTAGACCAGATCCAAAATGTTTTCCCCTCTTGTTGGGAAATCAACATACTGCATACAAGTTCATGGTGGTGTTACCAACATGTGACTGTGGGATAACAATGTCTACTAGTGTCTCTGCTAATATGCATTTGGAAATAATGATGTAAAGTGAATGTTGAACTGGTCACTATCCTGCTCGGGATCAAAGTGTTGGATGGCTTGTCCAACCAACATGAACATCCTTCGGCCCACCTGCTTTCAGGGAACCAGGACGGTTTAAGTCGTGCTTTTAGTTTGTTAGAGCAATCTACTACACTGGAATAACTTATTTCACTGTAATAATGATTTTAAAATGTCACAACAGTGACAGGATTTTCACTAAATGTCTGTTTACTAAAGAAGATGTAACCAAAATGAAAGCCACTCATGTTTATGATGAAAATAATGATTCATTGTGTATTGATATGAGAAACTCTGTGTGTTGTTTTGTGTGTTTGCAGTCTGTCAAGCTGTAAGATCAAAGAGGAAGGTTGTTCTTCTCTGGGCTCAGCTCTGAAGTCAAACCCCTCCCATCTGAGAAAACTGGATCTAAGTGGAAACAACCTGAAGTATTCAGACGTGAAGCTGCTGAGTGGTTTTCTGGCGAGTCCACATTGTAGACTGGAGACTGTGAGGTGGGTTCAGTGTCTGCTGCTAGTGTAGCACCTTCATGTTTCATCAATAACTCTATTTGATTTATCTACGTATAGATCCATAAAGTGTTACATTTTCTGGTAATATGTTCCACTTCACATCAGCTGCCTCGTTGTCTGCATATCATCCTCTACAATCATGAAATGTACAACTTGTCTGGCTTCATCCTGCTGTTGGATGGATTAATGAACAGGCCTACCGGGCACAGGCCCAGGGGCCCAAAGTGTCAGGGCCCCCTCTGACCTTCACCTACGAGATGTCACTCAAAGAGACACAAAAAGACTACAGAGACACAAAGAGACACAAAAGACTACAAAGAGAGATAAAAATACTACAAAGAGACAAAAAGACTACAAAGAGAGATAAAAAGACCACAAAGAGACAAAAAGACTATAGAGAGCCAAAAAAGTTACTTGAATATACTATATATATAGAAACTATACTTGAGTGACTCAATGTTCATCATAAAAAAATGAAAATGTAATTTAATCACACGTAAAGAAACAATTTTTTTTTAAGTTTTAGGAAAATAACTATTAAAGAAATTTTAAAAAACAAAACAATTCTGATACTGCCTTTTTAAATTTATTTTTTATTTTCTGATCTGCTCTTTAGAATCTGGATCAATACTGATCAATACATTTTGTAACAGATGTCTCAAAGTTCTATAAAGCATCATTCATTTCACATCTTTCATCAACCTGTTGTGCTCCAGGTTCATTTGAACATTTGCTATGTGATCAGTTTGTCCTGAAAGTTCAAATTATATTTGAAACAAGTCATGAATTCTCCTGACTTAAGCTGCTTTTACTCATTTGCTACCACGCTGCAGGAAACCCTGGTGAAGTCGAGTTCCACATTTAAAAAATGAACACATCTGATTGAATTATGAACAGATTGTTTCTCTTCATCTGGTCAGAGAGTCCTATGTGGGGTAGGGGTGAGGCCTTGTACGCTCCTTTGTGAGTAGTGTAGACCAGATCCAAAATGTTTTCCCCTCTTGTTGGGAAATCAACATACTGCATACAAGTTCATGGTGGTGTTACCAACATGTTACTGTGGGATAACAATGTCTACTAGTGTCTCTGCTAATATGCATTTGGAAATAATGGTGTAAAGTGAATGGTGAACTGGTCACTATCCTGCTCGGGATCAAAGTGTTGGATGGCTTGTCCAACCAACATGAACATCCTTTGGCCCACCTGCTTTCAGGGAACCAGGATGGTTTAAGTTGTGCTTTTAGGTTGTTAGAGCAATCTACTACACTGGAATAACTTATTTCACTGTAATAATGATTTTAAAATGTCACAACAGTGACAGGATTTTCACTAAATGTCTGTTTACTCAAGAAGATGTAACCAAAATGAAAGCCATTTCAATTATACACAATAATTATTCATTGTGTATCGATATAAGAAACTCTGTGTGTTGTTTTGTGTGTTTGCAGTCTGTCAGTTTGTCAGATCACAAAGGAAGGCTGTTCTTCTCTGGGCTCAGCTCTGAAGTCAAACCCCTCCCATCTGAGAAAACTGGATCTGAGTGGAAACAACCTGAAGGATTCAGGAGTGAAGCTGCTGAGTGGTTTTCTGGCGAGTCCACATTGTAGACTGGAGACTCTGCGGTGGGTTCAGTGTCTGCTGCTAGTGTAGCACCTTCATGTTTCATCAATAACTGTATTTGATTTATCTACATATAGATCCATAAAGTGTTACATTTTCTGGTAATATGTTCCACTTCACATCAGCTGCCTCGTTGTCTGCATATCATTCTCTACAATCATGAAATGTACAACTTGTCTGGCTTCATTCTGCTGTTGGATGGATTACTGAACAGGCCTACCGGGCACAGGCCCAGGGGCCCAAAGTGTCAGGGGCCCCCCTGACCTTCACCTACAAAATGTCACTCAAAGAGACACAAAAAGACTACAAAGAGACACAAAAAGACTACAGAGAGACACAAAAAGACTACAGAGAGACACAAAAAGACTTCAAAGAGACACAAAAAATCACTGGAATCGGAGAATTCTATATAAGACAATCAACTTGGTGCCCCCCCCCCCCCCCCCCCCCCCGTCATTTAATTGATGCCTCACAAGAGATGTGTGAGCAGTTTTTAAACTTTTTACAAACAGAGTCGAGGACATCAGGCAACACATTACCCCCCACACTGTGTTTTACATGTCAGGATAGATATTAGTTATCTTAGCAACTTTAAACCTATTTCTCTGTCCTTTTTAGCTGAAATCATATCCTGTTTGACATCAATTACATGCAGTCTGGATTTTATACCAACTACATTTGTTAAAGAGGCTATTAATACAGTTGGTCACAGTGTTTTATTGATTATTATTAGCTCATTAGCAACAGGAACTGTTCCATCAACTCTTAAACATGCTGTGGTCCAACCTCTTTTAAAGAAACCTAATGTTGATTCCTCTGTTCTTAGCAATTTTAGACCCATTTCTAAACTTCTGTTTTTATCAAAACTTTTAGAGGAAGTGGTTTCAATCCCACTTCATGTGTCTTAATAACGGCTTGGATAAGTTTCAGTTTGGTTTTAGAGCTTTACTTATTTATTTATTTTATTTGTTAATTTTTTTCATATTGACTGTCTCACTGAGCTTTCTGTCCTTTGGCCCACCTGCTTTCAGGGAACCAGGACGGTTTAAGTCGTGCTGGATTTTCACTAAATGTCTATTTACAAAAGAAGATGAAACCAAAAAGAAAGCCACCCGTGTTTATGATGAAAATAATTATTCATTGTGTATCGATATAAGAAACTCTGTGTGTTGTTTTGTGTGTTTGCAGTCTGTTCAACTCTCAGATCACAAAGGAAGGCTGTTCTTCTCTGGGCTCAGCTCTGAAGTCAAACCCCTCCCATCTGAGAGAACTGGATCTGAGTGGAAACAACCTGAAGTATTCATACGTGAAGCTGCTGTCTGATCTTAAGAAGAGTCCACATTGTAGACTGGAGACTCTGAGGTCAGTAGAGGGTTGGAGTCGGTCCGTGCTGGTTTCAGCAGTATTGTACCAAACAGAGATCCACAGGCTTCAAGATTGGACGAGAGAGAGAGCAGTCAGCCAATCAGATGAGTCAGAAGCTTGTTGTGATTGTGTGTTTGAGTCAATGTGTTGTTGTTCACGTCTACAGGAAGTGAAGCTTGTTAACAGCTGACAGCATCACCAGATGTTTAGAGACAATTATCCTCATTCATCAAACTATTGATCAGTTCATCTTTGTCACAGCTCTGAGATCAGTCTGACTGAAGCCAGCACATCACTGGCTCTCACTTCATAGAACCAGCATTACATTTAGTAACCAAGAACCTCTGCTGATGTTTTACTGCTCAGTCTTTGTAGGAACATGTGGAACCTTTAACATCTTGTAGGTATCTGTCCGTTTGTCTTTAGTTTTGTCTTAATATTTTTAGAACAGACTCCATATTTACATGTTTGACATTGAATATTTCACAGTAGATGAAATGTGACGGAGACTCTTTGAACTCTAATGCTGTGTTCACACCAAACGCAAAGCTAATGTTAGCATCGTGGTAGTTTGATCAAGGGGGGGTTACCTCCATGTAGCCAATCATCAATCATGGCTGAAATAAGCTCTAGTGCTGCTTTGTACAAGTTGAGGAAGTCCCAGATATCTTATGAAACCAAACTCCATCATGTCTGGTTCATAATATCATCTGGAGGAGTATTCACTGTATCTTTCCAGACACTCATCGGCTGGTTTACTACAGCTGCATGAACCCAGAATAAACAGATTCAGCTGTGATTTAAGTTCAAGAAACATTCAAAAGATCCTGAAATAACTATATATTGATGTTGATTTGTAAAAAGTCTGAATTCATGCTTTGTCAGGTCTGTCCACAAGATGACAAGCTAAGAACTGTTAAAATGGTTGTTTTTGAGTCTGGCTCAATCAATGCTAGGCTATGCTAACATTGTAGCTGCTCCATCATCTAGGCGTACATAGGTCAGCGTGGTTATTGTTTGTACCATAGACAGTCTGTGGTTCACACTCATACATTTATACACATAGTCTGGTCTCTGTACTAATATGAGGTATCGTAGAGCTCTGGGTAAACACAGACGGATACAATATGTTTATATTATATGTTTATCCTCCATTTTTGATTCAACAACGTCAGGACGTCAATCTCAACGCTGAAAGGCTTTAACGACACAGCCTCACGTGTATTTCTTACTCCATTGGAAATATTTCAGTTCACATCGCGCCTTTCGCCTCATTGGCTCAAATTTACATCTATTAGCGTCTTTGCATTTACTTTGTATGTAATGGCGTCGTGTTCAAAATCCGCTTGGCATTTGTTGTGAATGCAGCATAACAGTGTTAAATCCATTTTAACAGTGAGTAGTGAACACCTCTCTGGTTCTGCAGTCATGATGCGTTCAGGACTCTCAGCACTTTATTTCAGTGAAACCTGCAGAGTCAATAGACTGGAGGCCCAAAGTGTCTGCAGGTGTGTGAGCTTGGAGCTCAGTGTAGGTTAACATGAGAGCTGAGAGGAAGCTGCTCTTTCTACTGGATGTGCTGTCACTGACTGACAGCTGATGAAGGGAGTCTCTGTAAACACTCATTCATCTCTTCTTTTGTCTTCTTCTTCTCTCATCAGATTGCAGTGGTATGAATAAGCTGAGTCCTGATGATCCAGAGAGCATCTGGAGACTGGAGACTGCTCCACCACCTCCACCTGGATTTTATTTTGTGTATTAAACACCAGAAGACTTTAAAAAGACTAAAGTCTGACACCCTCTCACATGTAAAGACATTGGGCCTCATATAACAACATATTTACTCTTATTTAGGGCCCGAGGACCTTTTGAAATTCTGATTATTTTTGTTAGGGTTCTTATTTGTTGTCTGCTGCTTCAACTCAAACTCCCGTGAGCTGGAATGAGGTCAAAAAATGAAACTTAGATCAATAACTGGAAATGATGTTCATGTGCTTCTCAAGAAATATGACTCCGATCGGCCACATGGTGGCGCTGTAATTAACCTCCCAAAATGCGATTTTTGAAAAGCCACGCTCCTCACACCAGAAGTCCCATTGACTGGAAATTTGACACCCATGTCCAGCTCAGTCTGCTCTACAGAACAGTGTTTTGGAGTGTATGCAGATGTTTGCTATCTCCTCCTAAACCTTACCTCTGTTTGCTACCAAATGTTCTGAGGATCATTATTGCTAAAACATTGTCAAAGGTTACCAACATCTTGTGGATATCTTGGTAAACCTGGTACTATACCTGGTAAATCACCGTGGTAACTGATGCTGAACACGTTCTAGATGAGACATCAACTTGTATAAAAGCACCGCCTACTAACCAATCAGAGCTCAGTACGTGGATTGTTAGGAAATAGTGAAGAAATAAGAAGAAGTTAAGTCATAAAAGTAACACAGTTCAAACTGCTTCATGCAGAAAGAACAGCTGTCAATAAATCACAGACTGTGTGAATGATGAAATTAACACATTTATAATATCACTGTCTCGTGTAGAGCACAACATCTACTACATGTGTGTATTCTGTTACATTAATGTGCTGCAGATGTTTTCTGATGAAATGAATGACAATGTTTTAGTCTTCTTCTTTCAGTTGTAACCCCGGCACCGTGAAACAGACTTGGCTTGTTTTCTTTAGTTATATTTTAGACTCATAAAGTCATTTCAAAATTAAAGCCCTTCAAAATCTCATGCATTATCTAACTTCAAATCACATTCATGACAAAATTTGTCTAATTTCAGATTGGATTTTAGAGGAAATGGTGAATAGTTACAAAATCATTTCACCTCAGGTTGATAGTAGACCACCTCAACGTGTCACTCTAATCTGAAATTAGACAAATTGTCTCATGAATGTGATTTGAAGTTAGCTCATGCATGCGATTATTTATGATTATATCATGCACATATAGGCAAAACAAGCAGGCAGGACAGACGGTATATCAATGCTTGCACACCTGATTGGCAACACGCCATTCCTTAAGGCTATTAAGGCTACAATAAAGCATGTCGAAAAAAAGCATGATATAGTACTTCAAACAGTCATAATAATATTGTATGTCGAAAAAAGTCGAAGTCAGTGTAGTATGTTGGAAAAATATGTCGTACTAATAATATGTGGAAAAAAGTCATTAAAAAGTTGTGGTATAATAATAGGTTGAACAAAGTCAAAGTGTAGTACGTTGAAGTCATAGTACAGTAAAGTACAATATGTTGGTCATGTCATAGTATAATATATAAAAACAAGTCATACAAATGTCAGTATGGTATGTTGAAAAAAGTCATAAACAATTAGTCTAGAAGTTGAAAAAAGTTCTAAAACAGAAGTCATAGTATGTTGAAAAAGTCATGTAATAGTATACTACTAGATAATATATAAAAATATTAAAAAGTAATCCTATAGTATGTCAGCCAAGTCATAGAATTTAAAAAAATGGCACAAGTCAGTATGTAGTGTCAGAAAAGTATAGTTTTTCAAAAAAGTTCTAAAAAGCTCAAAGAAAAGTCATATTGTATATTGAAAAAAGCCAAAGAAAAAAAATCCTACAACGTAGTATAGCAGTTTGAAAAGTCATACAATAGTTAACAAAAGTCACAGTACTATGTCTTAAATAGTCAAAAGTATTAGTTTAGTAAAAAAAAAAAAAAAAAAGTAGTCTGCCGAAAAAACTTGTATAAGAGTATTGTGACGACTGTGAAGAATTTAAGTTTAGAAATCATTCCTAGTATGTTTAATAGCACCCCTAGTGGTGGATATATTATGCCAATGTTTCTTTATAAGTTTTAAGCCAAAGGTATTATTATATAAAATGTCATAACATGGTTAATTGTAGACGTGTCAAACCATAGAAGCATAACCGTTGAATATATAAACTAAAGGTATAGTATTGAGCCGTGAGGGAGAGACAGGGACCTTTGAGATAGGCTTTTCAGATTCGTAAGCAACCATATGGTGATGAGTTTGGAGAGGCCGGCTTCAGGAATGTGAGAAGGTGTGAACAGCGGGGGAAGGACAAGCAGAGATGTTGGTGAATACAGCCCTATGGAACGAGGGTGGTTCACTTCAGATGAGGGGGGGCAGACCAGGCCAAAGAGGTCAGCCGAGAGTGGACACTGTCCGAATCCAGGAGGGGACATTTGGATTTCAGCCAATCACAAAGCTGATAATGGACTTTAAAGTATAAGACATTGTTGCTGAGAATTTCTCTTCAGTTCTCGTTGCTGGCCTCCTTACAGGTAACCAGAGAGGTGGCCTGTTTGGTGGGGGCGTTAACTCTGATCTGTGGAACATATTCTATCGATAATGTACTTCAGTTTGTAATTTCATAGCTTCTGTTTGTTATTAAACACTTTTTGATTGTAAGCCGGAACCAGCTGATTTTTTTAGCACTGCTTTGCTGACGAAAGACGCAGCAGTGGGAGACATGCGGCCTCCCTTTGTCTGGGAGAGAGTTGAGACCCATAACACGACCCTCCTCCCATCATGCACTGGGTGACTCGTTATGTTTCATTTGTTACAGGTGCTGATCGGAGGCTCATCAGCTGGATGAGCCACACCTGTGCCGGTGCGGCTCTGGCTTCAATACCCTTGGCAGTTGGCAGCCGCGGTGGTTGGAAGGAAGGTCATTGTTGACGGGCTCACGGCTGTTGGTGCTGTTGTGGTGTAATCGGCTGTGAACATTGTGCTACCTGTTTGGCGAGACAAATAAATTGTTTCTTTTTGGCCGCTAGCTCGTTGTCTCCCATATGGGGGCTGTGACAGTATCGAAAGTTTCGAAAAAAGTAAAAATCCAAACTATAGTATGTTTAGGAAAAGTCATTAAAACGTCATAGTACATTATGTCTAAAACGTGAAAAATAAGTTATACTTTAGCGTGTGATAAAAATAATTATAGGGTAGTATGTCAAAAAAAAGTAAAAGTTATGACTTAAAAATTCTTTTTCGTGACCTTTTTTCCTCGCATACTACACTACGATGTTTTAACTTTTTTACATAATATACAAACTATAGTAAGTCTAAAAAAAAAAATGATCATAGAAAACAAAAAGTTTCCATTTGTTGAAAAACGTGGTAGTATAGTACGTCAGAAAAGTCACAGTATATTGTGGTAAAACATCAAACAACTGTAAATGTAAAAATCGGGTACAGAATGACAAAAATGTCACAGTATAGTACGTTGTAAAGTTATCTTATGTCACAAAATCATAGAAATATTCATAGTACGCCATCCTAAGAATATCTTTAAAATGTCATTCTATGACTTGCTGGGATTGTAGAAATTTAGAAGAGAACAAATCACATGTCTATTTTAAAAAGAAAAAGGCATACATTAAACTTATTTACAGATACAAAAAACAGCTGTTGTATATTTTTTAATATCATCTCAATCCAAGTACATCTAATTTATAAATCTAATAGTCGTAGATCCAAACAACATGAAACATGTCAACAGATTAAAATGCAGTCAATTTAGCTTTTCATGAAAGGTGCATCAGACAGTTTTGGGTTTCATACTCCATCACTTCATGAGACACAGGAGCACAGGTGATTAGATCATATTCACTCATACATCTGGACAGATGTTTGGGACTGGGCTTATATTCATGTCAATATCCTTTTATGAAAATGACATGAGGATCCAGAAGAAACTAAAAACATCACAAAATGAAGGCACAGCCAAAGCAGAGTCATCACCTCCACTTAAGTGCTTAGTTCTCTTTTGTTTTTGGAATGCTAACAGGAAGAATTCTTGTGGATGGGAGAACAAATATAATAAATATTGTTTTAAAAAAACAATATTTATCGTTGCTGGAAATTACTAAGTGCCATGCTTCTTCTTTCACAAACTGTATTCTGAGCTCTGATTTAAAAAGGCCACTAATGACTAGAATAAGCATGTATCGGACTTATTAAAATCAACATCATTGTGCTTTATTACGTGTTAGTGTTCATTAGGATCACAGTGCTCCACCCAGTCTGGGTCTATAAAAGGACATCTTTAACAACAACATGTCAGCACTTCAATTAAGTTCCCTCACGTTATCAAAAGGGGGCGGGGTCTATCTGTGTATCGTTACAGGCACACACTTCAAGTAATTTCAAGTATGAAGGCATCATAAATCATAAATAAAAGTACACAATGTCACGTCATTTCAGTTAAAAGGAACCGTTAAGATGTCTTGAAACGTGATTGTGGAGGCCAGCATATGAGATGTAGCACTAAAATAATAATTCATAATTCCCGGTGTGAAACGCTGTCGAAGGCAAAGGATGCTACTTCCCCAATGCTGCCGGATGTTCACGAGAAAGGAAACACTTCGTGGTTCTTGCATATAGAATTCCACATTTCAACAGATGAAATGTGGCTTTTACGTGAATTTACAAAAATATACACAATCTCAAATAGATCTTCTGTTGGTAAAAAAACAAAAAAACAAATCAAAATATGAAATAAATTCATATTCTATATGCTTTGGATAAGTCGAGGTATTTCTGAGTATGATGGCACAGACGTGATGGACCGGTGCTTGCATGCTTTAAAACGGGCTCAACGTTCCATCAGACGGGGAAGCTCGTGGTCCGGACACTTTCAAATCTTTAAATAAAAGAGACGTGCTAAGCGGTTCTTATCGGACACTAGACCAGGTCTACCTTGATCGTCTGACAAGTACCTCAAATACAACTCCAGAAAACTCTTAACCTAACCCTGGATGTCTGTTTAAATGAGAGGTAAACACCGGATCAATGCACTTCATATGGACTCTCTCTAAACTGTAGAACGCTCTTTGGAAACATGTCAGACTGGTTTTAGCCGGTACCAGCTTTAAGTAATAATAATAATAACAGATTTTCATTTAGATGTCTGTGAAGTCACCGAGGGTGTCGGCGCACGGTTAGTGAATATTTTCACCAACACCAGCAGGCGGCGCTAACGTGCGGTTATTTCCCGGTCTCTGCTAGTGTTGCTAGTTAGCGTGTTTCTGTGGCTGAGCGACGACTACAGACAATGAAAGGGACCCACAGAGAACACACCTGCGTCTCATGGCCACAGGGTGCCACTAATGAGTAGGAAAGGAATCCCAACTTTAACGTTTAACACAGAACAAACGCAGTGAGTCACACGGTCCATCGTCAACAGCACAGACGGCACTGATGCAGAAACACACACACACACACACACACACACACACACACACACACACACACACACACCTCTCTTACACGGTGACGATGGATGACAAACGCTAAAATGAGGATGGTCAAGAATTCTGGGATTCCAAAACACAGGACGACAATAATATTCAAACATACACACTATTAAGCAAATCACATACTGGCACTGACGACAACCTGAATGAGACTACAAAAATACCAGATGACTGAATCATATTTACCTTCAAATATATCAAGTCACTGCCTAATGGAACTAAAGGTAGGTCCGTCTCCTCGGCCCAAGACGGCTCCTCTGTGTGGTTCAGAGCGGAGCTTAGTTCAGTCACACCGGATGGGAGCAGGTAGACCTGTGGGTTCATGTTCACAGCCACTTGTGAGGTAAAACATATAAAGCTCATCAGTGAGGCACTTTAGAGCGTTCACTGCGTAGCAAATGTTCACTATGGCCATGTTTCAAAAAGGTTAAATGTGTTGTTGTTGATGGCAGCATATTGGTCTCTGTAGTAATTGTCCATATTTAGAATATTTTCACTGCTCAACATAACTGTGAGACGACAGTTTTCAGAGTGGGAGCTGAAGCTGTTTTCTATGCTCTCTCCAAAGACACCAAAAAGAAAAAGCATGAACATTGCAGCACACGGGGGTTGCTGGTGTACCGCTGACTCGATCGGATAGTTTGTGTTTTTGTGCGACTTCGGTGAATCTGAATTAACCTTAAAAACATCAAAGTCGCACAAAAGCACAAGCTATCCGATCGAGAATATTGGTCTCTTCAATGGAGTGTGGTGGAGAACATGGATGGATACAACGGCCTTATTTCCCTGTCAGAAAGGGCCGTCTGATGGCATAATATTGTAAACACTCAAAACCAATATTTCTTTTAGATGCTAAAGCATGTTCTGCTGCTGCCACCGTCCCCAGCAGTGCATCACTCTGTGGTAACTCCCGTCTGGGGTCACGCTGTTGTCACCAACTGGAGGTACTGCAACTTTTAGAATGACTGCGCTCCATCTGATTTAACTGCCACCGCAATACCACCCACACCCACCCACCCACACACCCACACACACCTTTGCTTCTGTATTTAGACATCTATAGCAGCAGCTAGAAAGTGACTATGACTACTGAACCGAGGCCATGTGAGGACACTACACCATCACAGTACCGCCTCCCGTTCAGGTTCCGTCCTTCTTTTCTTTTTATATTATATTCTTTTAAAACATATTCTGGGACTTTATGGCTCCGTCTTGTCTACAAAAATAACACATTTTGTGTGTACATCATTTACATCTCTTAATGACTACCTGATTCTTTTTTTTTTACTGTCAAACAGAAACATCTGGGTCCGGACACAGCGGAACCGCTCATTGTGCGTGAGAGCTACCCGCTCTGGTTCACATCCGAGTGTCTAATGGAGATCGACTGACTCGTTTCTTCTTCTTTGACTGCTGCCATTTGGGCTTTCAGTGCACAGTTCCAGCCTGGCAAAAGTTGATTTCCCCCAAAAAATTTTAATAAAAAAAGCAGGAGCAGGTACCAATAAAACACCTTCTCCCCATTAAAGTCCATACGCCTTTTCTAGAACCGGATTCAACTGATCATGACATTGTAAAAACACCCATACTGGGTGCTGCAGACCTTCTCCATAGTGATGGACTTCTATGATCCACCCCTGAGGAGCTGCAGTAGCTGGGAGGTTGTTTAGAAGTAGAGGATCAAAAGACCGTCTCCTCTACCGTGTGACCCGCCAGCTGGCACGAGGGCAGAGCCGTCCTCGTCTCCAAGTCGTCCTCCTCCTCTGTCTGGGCGCGGTCGCTCTCCATCTCTTTGTCCTCGGTGACCGTGTCCTCTTTGCAGAGGGCCGCTCCGTTGCTGTCTTTCTTGGCCATCTGATAAGGCTGGATTTCTTTGGACTGGTCAACAAGGATTCATTATTATGTGCTGCTGTTGAAAGCTCGTTTTTTTTTTATTATCAACAAACGAGGAAAAACCAGGCAAGGAAGAGTGTGAATACGAGGTTACCTTCTGAGGGGTGGACAGAGGAGTGACGCAGCAGAGCTTCTCCTTGTAGCGCTCGGGCAGGAAGAAGAGCAGCGTGCCCATGACTGGAAACACTGTGCCGGGGGTCAGATCCTTCTCCTTCATGGGTCCTAACATGTTGACAGAAACGGTTTTAAAGATGTGAGGAATCAAAAGGGCAGTTTTTCAATCTGTGTGGGCATCACGTGACCTGTTGTTCCTTCACTAGACACTGTATAAGGGACTTTCTGATTCAAGCACTCACTGTAGTTTCTATTCTCGCGAGTCCTACCGTGATGCAAATTCACAAAATGATTGAGGATAGACTCCTTTCCCATTGCCAGTGAAGAGCAGCCTCTCTGTTTGTTTCTGGTGTGTCACATGGGACGTAACAAAAGTCAAATGTTACGCTGGTCTGTTTAACAGCGCTTTATTTGTGTTACACAGAGTCCCACATGCTTCCTTCAAATGACCTTTTGTGCCTTTAAACCTTCTTATTCATCTGTTGAAATGCTTTAAATGACACTTAAAATTGTAAAATGCCTTCTTTCTTCTTGCCACTTTCATGTATTGTTAAATGTACAGCACTTTGAGCTCCATAGTCTGTATGAAATGTGCGATACAGATAAACTATTATTTTTCTTTATATCTGCTACTTTTTCAAACTCTCAAACCAGAGTTGGTGGTTTTTGTAACGGTGGAAAGACTCACCAAGGCTGTTTTGATGAGTTTTATATTGAATGAAGTGTTTTTTTCAATGATCAGTGAGGTAAAATGATGGTAAATGGAGTGTGGCAGCTTTGAGGAGCGAATATAACAGCTGTTTCCTTCACATGAAATAAAGGCGCCTTCGGAGCATTTCTATTGTCAACAATGCAAGGAATAGATCTGTTAACAACAACAACAACAACCACACACACAACCACACACACACACACACACACACACACACACACACACACACACACACACACACACACACACACACACAGAATGAATGCAGATTGTAACCATTCCCAATGAAGAGGGAAGCCAGATGTTAGTGGGTGTTTGAGTTTGTCATGAGCTGTGGGAGAGGGGCTTCAGTGTGTGTACCTGTTAGCAGGCTGACTATCAGTCCCACCACCACCACAGTGGTGGAGTTGTGAGCGCTGTACCACATGTACGACAACGAGTAGAGCGCCTCCACACCGGATGGCCTGAAGGAAAGGGGGGGGAGACAAAGCGTCGGTAAGACCTCTCTGAGGACCATCACGGGACATCTGCAGTCCACCTGTAGTGCTCACTGACGGCCTTTAAGGTCAGTTCTTTGGTTCTCGTGTGTTACCTTAGCTTGGGTCTGGTGGCGTTGACCAGTGTAGTCATGACAGTGGCGGTCATGTTGTCAAACAGGGGCAGGGCGGTGGTGTTGAGCGGCGGCACTGGGATGGAATCGGACATACGCATCAAAAAGCTCCCAATGCCGATCCAGAAGGCCATGGCGAGGCCTGCTACTAACCCCACCACTGCACCCTGAGGAGGTACAGGTACAGATGTTCAAACCTCAACTCAAACAGTGTGTAGAACATTTAATCACAAAACAAAAAAAACACTCACAGTAGAGTTTGCCCAGGGAAAGAACATTCCCAGACAGAAGAGGCCCAGCAGAGGACCACCCACCATCCCGAAGATGCTGAAGGCTGCCTGAGGGCAGAGGACACAGAGCACGGCACAATGTGTCACTCTTACAATTAAATACATTTTCTGTATTTGCAACCCGGGAGCATGTCAACAGCTTGTTTACCTGCAGCACAGATCCCATTATAGAGGCCAGGTAGGCCATAGCCAGACACACCAGGCCATAGACCAAAGCTGTGGGGCAAGGAGATGACAAAGAAATACTTAGTGGTTACACCCGTTACAGGGGGATATCAGAGGTGCCCCCGGAAAGTACAGTAATGGAACCATCTGTTGGCGACACCCCAGTACTCTTGAGATTCTTTAAGTCAAGCTACTATTTTAGTTTTTTAGAGGCTAGATCTATGAAGAACTGCTCTCGTAAGCAATTGAATCCAAAACACACTGGTTGTATTAATGTGAACTGTGATGACGCGGTAAAAAAGCAACGAGAATCGTTTTGATGCAGGTGTTTACAATCCTCCTGATGCAAATCTATAAAATACATTACAGCAATGCACTACCGTTTTATTTTGTCAACTTTGTTCTTGTGTGGTATATGGGAGACAACTGCATTCTTTTGAGCAAACCCTGTGTTGCATAATGAATTACCCCCCCACACTTCTTTGGAGCAGGTAGCTAGGCATTACACAGTGCACCTTTAAAGCAGCTGTCTTACCAAGTCCCTTGGATAGCAGCGTAGCTTTAGCCTCAGTCATGTTCGGAAAATAAGGTTTAATCAGGTCCTCCATGGTTACAGTTGCTAGGGAGTTAAAAGCTGACGAGATGGTGCTGGAGGGAGAGAAGATGGGATTGAATGGCACATTATAAAGCTCGTCTGTGCAGCACAGGCCGTTGGGATGGAGCACGAGGAC
This sequence comes from Cebidichthys violaceus, assembly GCF_023349555.1. NCBI lineage: Eukaryota > Metazoa > Chordata > Actinopteri > Perciformes > Stichaeidae > Cebidichthys > Cebidichthys violaceus. The sequence continues at coordinate 9,994,682 of NW_027176307.1, read as the reverse complement.
GGTAGTTATCAGGAACAAAAGCTGTGGGACAAGTTGAATCCGCTTCATTCAACAGCAGACGATCCTGTTCTTTAAAACCTGTTCTCTTACCTGAGAGCTCCACTGAAGAGACAGGCCACAAACAGTCCTGCGAGCCCGGGAAGATCCTTGAAGACGTCCATCACAAAATACAGCACCATCTGCACAAAGCAGCTAAATATTAGCCTTCACCTCCAGAGCCAAGAAAGAAGAAATGACACTGCATATACACCACAATTTAGGGAACCACGAAGGCAACTCAATGCTCACCTGGTCATTAGTTTTGACGTAGCCCTTGTCCAGAGGGCTGTCCTCTCCGTAGCGAGCAAACATGACGAGACCCATCAGACAACCTAAACACAAGACAATCTGCTGGCACGGGAAAACTACGTAGCAGGACCTGGAAGGACAATAGAGGCGAGGGCAAACAAAAACACCGTCAACACCGGAGCCAAGATGACAGACAGCATATAAAAGGTACAGATGACAAGGAAAGTATCTCTCTCTCTACTCAATTGTCTCAATACTGAAGTAAGACAATAGTTACAAATGAACACCCAGTTTGACTAGGTTCTACTTATCTCCGAAAAGAGATTATGCATTCGGTCGCTAATGCGCGTGAGTTTGTGCGTCTGTGTCCGTCTGTCTGTCTGTCTGTCTGTCTGTCTGTCTGTCTGTCTGTCTGTCTTGCATTCTACAGGTCTAATATCTATTGTGCTCATCTATGACCGCATGCTCAAGGATCTGTCGTGGTTGCAGTGATTCACTTTTTGAAAACATATTTTATGTATGCATCCAACTAGCTTAGCACATGACAAACTGAACCGCGCGCTGGCTACTATCTAAGGACGATAGTAGGAGAGCTAGTTAGCCGTTAGCAGCCGTTGTGCAATTGTGGTTTGTATTCATTCAATCAAACTTTACAGTGGCGGTGGTTGCAGACGCACCTGGTGGAGAACAGCACTCTAGTGAGTGCACCGTTCTAGTTTTGTTTTATATTCAGTGTTTTTCACCTGATATGGGTTCATACTCCATTATCAAAAACACAACAGTCTTTGCATTGTGCCATCTAAAGCAAGGATTAGCCAAGTATGTTGTGAGACTTTGACGGTACTCACATGACTGCCTCTTTCTCCGTACGAGAACTGAGGTACCTCTGGACCTGGGCCTGGTTGACCCCGTACAGAGCCAACATCAGGAAGACTCCTCCCACTCCCAGCGTCCAGAAGGTGTGGCGCTCTAGAGGGTCCGGGTTCAGACTGCACGGGCAGAGAGTGAACAGTATGATCAGCCCCTACCTTCATGCACTACAACATGTAAAGGTACTGAGGAATGCTTCACTCCACAACTCACTCCAGTCCAGAAATGCGGCTGCCATTAACTGCTTTCCTCCACACCTCTGCCATGCCCCCTGCCTGACTGGCCCCCACCACGATGACCGCCAGCTGGCCCGCAAACATCACCACCGTCTGGAACACATCGGTCCAGATCACCGCCTTCAGACCCCCCTGGGACAGAGCAGCAGTGGATACACTTTAAATTCTATAATAATCAACAATAAAAATCAGTAAGGCTTCACACACTGACAACAAATGGAATGAGTGACACTTATGATCCTAGAATGACCAGAGATGACGCTAGGAAAACAAAATAAAGACATCAGAGCTAAGAGAAATTGATGAAAGGAGGAGAATTTCAAGTCAAGTGCAATATATCACCGTAGCCATTGATGAAATGAGGTGACTCATTGATGAAATGAACACTGGGTTGAAGAAAGATTTAGGGACTCACCAGAGCAGTATATAGAGTGCACACCAACCCCATGGCCAGCACCGCCCCCCACAGGTCAAAGCCTGTCACTGCAAAAGAACAGAGTAGAAGCATTAAAAAACTCTGCACACAGGTTACTCAATCTTCTATCTAGGCGACAACATCAGCCAATGTTGGCACGTTGTAACAATGGTGTGATAATCTTGCAGTAAAATATGAGAAAATAATAAGTCTTACCTGCATTGAGTGCCAGGGCCGGGGCATACAGGACCACCCCCATGTAAATGACCTGCAGAGAAAGAGGACGATAAACACGGCAGAACAGGAAGAATCACAAAAACAGAGCTGAACTCAGAGGTCGTGTTTAGGAGCTCGCTGACTCACACGGATCAGATTCTACCGGCTCAACTGTGAAACGGTCTGTGGTCGGCACTTTTAGAAAACACACTTAGAGAGAGGTTTGGATCTCACTGACCTCAAGGTAGTTTAATAATATGACTGCGTACACAATTAACCCTTTGAACCCCAAAACCCGCCAGAAAGTTTGAAAGGCATGTTTTCTAAAAAAATACAATATATTAATTTTTTTATTGAAAAAAAACCTACAAAAATATGCCATTAATCATAAAAACACAACCAGATTATTTAGATTCCTGATGGTCCTTGAACACATCATGTGTGACAAAAGCTTCATCCAGAAAAACACCAAATCTAAATCAATATTAGTCTTGTTTAAATAGCAGTCACATGACAAAAACTCAGTGAAACTTGGACTGCATAGCAGGTTGTTTACACCGAGCACAGCGTCCAGGACAAATGAGGTTGTAAGTAAAGTTTGTAAAAATGTAAATCGTTGTGTATATGTAATATGTAATATGTACAGCACGTGGAGCCTCAATGTTGGTAACACTTGTGGGCACTTAGAAAGTGTTGGATATATCGAAGGCATTGCTTTCAAATGTTTGTAAAATAAATAAAAAAATAAAGAAATTTAACATGTGATTTTTTCTTTACCATGTACGGTTCTCCCTACTTCTAGCCATCATTGTGCTGTTCCCACAGAGCTGCAAGACTGCAGCGGAAAACAAGGCCAAGGTGAGTAAAATGTGACTGGAGCAGAAACATAGAAAGCTCTCACACTGTCTGGGGTTCAGAGGGTTAAACTTGATTTTACTAGGCCGTCTGCTGATGAGAAGGCAAAGTAGCCTTTGAGCAACCCGTCGACAATTCAGAATTTATTTTGGGGAAATGGACATTTGTATCTATTATCTTTGAGAATAACAATTCACATCAGTCATGTTATCAACTCATTAACGCTGTTAATGTTTTTATTGGTGAAAATGTGGGCAACACAAACATAAGAGATATTTTACAAGGGTCAATGTGACATGTCCAGGGCCAAAGTTTCACTCAGGCTGTAATATAATCAGCCAATGAATACATGCTTAGATAGGACGATAAACAGCACGACAGTGGAGGAGATTTGTTTGTTATTGCCTTTCCTAACTTAATGTTTTACTGCCTCATCTGCTGACTTAAGCTGCCAACTTGCTGAACTAAATGGAAAGTTACTATTAACTTATTATACATAATTTTGTTATAATAATAGTCTTCACTAAGTATCTGCTGAGGTGACGTGATACGCAGGGTGACGGTCATTTTATGAAATGTTGCATAAATCAGATCCCCGATTCCTGTAAGCGCTAGAAAGAGAGTATGACGCAAACAAAGATACCATCTGAAAGATGAAGGTCACTGTCCCACATATGCGGACCGTCTTGTTGAAGCGCAGCTCCAGATACTGTCGAGGGGAGAGAATGTCAAGGGGAAAAACAAAAGGCTGATTAGAAGTCATCGTGTGAGACATGGTCAGTGCTGTGGATGCTTATTCTTTAGTTTAGACCCACATTGTCAAAGCCAGCTGCCGAGAGACTTACCTTAAAGTCAAAGGTTTCCTTAAAATAAAATCATGTGCACAAAACAAACTTTAGCAACCGCAGTAAGGAAAAAACAAACAAACAGAAGGTACCTCTGACTCCATCTTAACTGCAACAAGGTGGCGTGCTGTGTTACTCACAAGTTTTCTTAACCGTCTGCTTAACACCGGGGTGAAGTCCTCGGCAAAACAAGACGGACACTTCTTTAATGTTCACCTTCACCTAACCTTCTTTTTGCTGCAATTTCCTCCCACATTCATTGTTTATTGTTTGCCATTATCTGAGGATCACATTTACTTTTTAGTGTGCTTTATTTTATTGTGATCTTCTAGAAGGCTTATATTCTTTTCCTCCTCTGTCCAACTTGGTTTTCTTGTTTTCTTTTCTTCTGCCATTTTTTTTATTTATTTATTTATTTTTTACTATCTATTGGCTAACTTTGTGAGGCTATAACAGGTATCGCAGTGCAAGCAAAGAAACCTCTCCTTGGAAATCTGTAGGATTTTACGTCTGTAAAATCTCTTTTAAAGCCTTGAGGTTTTCCTGAACAAAAGAAACCCTGAACTAAGGAGAAACCAAACCTAACGTGTCATACTTTAGGAGAAAACGTGAGGTGTTTTGTGTAACCGGCCCCTGATTTACAAGTCAAAACTCATTCTTTGTTCACAGGACATTAGTGCAGTACTGTTCAGCGTATCTCATGAACCCAAATACACTGATCGTTCGCCACTCTGGCTGTCAACAAAGGCTGTGTGAAGATGTTCAGTCTTGAGACATTTGTTTCTGTTGAACGTTAACACGCCATGGATAAGCAGATAAGAGGACAGATAACAATTTTAAGCTCCGAGATCACAGTCGAGAGAGAAAGTGAAAACTGGCGACAGAGGACAGATTTGTGTCAATCCTAGACTGGAGCGTACCTCGTAGGCGCTGGACAGCCGCAGTCGGTAGAGGACCGGTATGAAAACGTGGGCCGGGATCAGCAGGCCCAAGAAGTAGGAGCAGCCCAGGAACCAGTACTGAGTCCCAAAGGTGTACACCTCAGAGGGAGCGCCCAGGATGGCCACGGCCGACTGGAAGGTGGCCAGCAGGGACAGAGACACGGGCAGGCAGCTCATGGAGCGATCGGCCATCAGGAACTCCTAAAAAAAACAAAACACAAAGTTAGTCCGATATTTCTAAAATAAAACCACTAAAAAAACAGAGTAAGGGAAGCGTCGTCAGGAAAGAGATGGAAGTCTACCTGCGTTGTGCGCTGGCGCCCACCGGAGAAGGCGTAGAAGAGGCCGATGCCGGTCGAGGCCACCAACAGCAAGGCAAAGACGACGTAGTCCGCTGTGGTGAAGTGCATGAGGACCACGTCCCCCATGATGGCAGCGGATGTGGCGGGGAGGGAGGGTCGGGAGAGGGAACGCTGCTGGAAGCACGGCCTCCGGGGCTGATCACGTCGTCAGAGAGAGCCCCTCACCCATAGGGAGAGTCGCTGAGAGCTGGAGGGAGAACAACAAGTGAGGAGGTGAAGCAGCAATAAAACCTCCTTCAAGAGTGCTGCGTTTAAATGCATCACTGTTCTGTAACGGAGGAATCACAGGAGTCCAGAGGACGTCTGTAAAATATGTTCTTGCTTTATCAAATCAACTGAAACCACAGACCCTTTATTATTGAATTTAAAACCTGTTTTTACACAAAAATCAATGCGAAGTCAATTTCATTTATGTTGCTTAATATCATAAATGTGCCTCAGGGGCTTTACAATCTGCACACTGCACAGCATACAGCACCCTCTGTGCTTCGACCCCTTGTTCACATAACGTAGTTTTTGGTGAAAAAGAAGGAAAAGTTTTCACAATAATATGAAATAGATATTAGATTAGAGGGAACTGTGACCTGTTTAACACCAGCTCTAATCATTAAAACTACTAATGACAAAATGTTAAAAAAAACAACAATCTTTTATTTCCAAATTATTTGAATGGCATTTTTTTTTAGGCTAATAAACATATTGACTGTAACAAAGTAAAGGGATAACATTTGGAGTTTTTGATGGTTTACGCTGTTGCAAAGATTTTTCGGGATAGTGGTGATACATTTTCTGGAGACTTGTAAACCAGCTGCTAGGACAAAACAACAACAAAAACAGTCGGCATCGGCTGAAACGGCTCATCCACTAAAAGTTATACGTTTCATTTTCCGCTGATCCGATCTGCGACACAATCAGAACCGAGAGTTGTGTGCACCCTTTACCGTAGCAGTAGAACAGAAGCTTAACGGCACGTTTCTTTATCGCATTGGCTCGGAAACACATACACACCCAGCCGTCCACATCAGCTGTCAACACAATAAGGACTGCACTGGATGTGTGTCTGAACTACAGCTGGACAAAAACCTCACTATTACTAACTGCAATGTCTCAGTTGACAAACACAACAACAACACTTGAATATGACAAAAAAAACAGCAAAGGACTTACAGTAACTACCGAGTCCACGCTGCTGCTGCTGCTGCTGCTGCTTGACACACACTGGCCACTCAGACTGAAGGCTCACCGGAGAGGAGTATCTTTGTCACGATCACTGTAGAGGCAAGAGAAGAAATTCAGCAAAGCCATTCACCACACGCAACAAATGCAGCGCCTGTCGCAATATTGTTACAAAAGGTTTCAACACCCGCGCGATGTTTTCCAAAGAAACATTCTCCTTTTGGGTACGGATCATTTCAACCAAACAAAACACAATCCCTCGCTATGTTTTGACAAGATATGCATAGCTGTGTTCTTTTACAGCTGCCACTACAGGGGGATATACGCTTTTTAGCTCCTCGCTGTGCTCATCTGAGGGTATTCCACCACACATGAGACCGTCTTCTCCAACACTACTTGTGATCGACGTGATCTCGGCACTGCCTCAGAGTACAGCCATTTCTTCTAGCTGGGGCATCTTCTTCTACGGGTCAGTATTACGCTATTTTTACGAGTATCAGAATAGGTATGTTTTTAAATCTGCGCACTCTGTGTGTGCCCTGTGAGTAAAAACACTGAGGTGAAAGGAAATAAAAGTGCAGTTATTGTAGGTTAATTAAGTTTCAGGCCTAATGTGAGATTAGGGTCATTGCGCTTATCAAACGTCAGTAGCGCTCTGTACCGACGGGCCCGTCTGTGCGATGCTCTGTGCTGGTGTGATCAAGCCCTGGCCGAGACGAACGACCCCGTTAAATCCCAAGCATTACGGCTAATCTACCACGCTGTATGACAGGTTGGGAACAGAAGCAACTGCCAGTTGAAACTGGTTCAATTCAACAGCACCCATCAGGTGGGTGTTTTAACAGAGAGAATGTAGCTCTTTAATGTTTAAAGTAAGCACAATGAATGTGTCACTTTGTACGTGCTATGCACTGCAGTTCAAGGCCTGCTGAGAATAAATGTCCAGCGGAATTTAAAAAAAAAAAAATCAACCATTTGCTGCAGTGCCTGTTGATTTGGCATGTCTGCAGTCTGTATGGTGCACACCTTGTTCTGCTGTGTCACACGAGACTTTGCTCCTGCTGAGAGTTACGGGATCGGAGCCAACGGCCTTTTGTTGCAAACCCCTACCGTTTGGATGCCATTCTAAAAATGGGCTTTATGCATTAAAACCCGACAGGTTACTTAAGAGCCCTTTGATTAAAATCCTGCCGAGCTTAAAACAAGAAGCCCACTGGTTTCACAGTGAAACCAGAGGTACGTGCCATCTCCGGGCTGGAAGGACTCCACTGGTTCTGGCTGTTTTGTACGGATTTGTTTCTGTCAAGTTTTTTAATCTGTTCCCATTAAAACAGAGCCAAAAATGGCTGCAAAAATTTGGTGAAACGCAAATGTCATTTTCCATTGACAGTGACCTTCATCTTTCAGATGGAATCTTTGTTTGCGTCACGCTTTCTTTCTGCATTAGTTTCTGGGCTGTCATGCCAGCACTTACAGGAATCTGATTTGTGCTTCATTTGATAAAATGACCTCCACCCTGCGTCTCACGTCACCTCAGCAGATACTTAGTAAAGACTATTATAAGAAAATGATGTATAATAACTTAATAGCAACTTCCCATTTAGTTCAGCAAGTCGACCGTCCTCACTCACAGTCAGACCTCAGAGCAACTGACCTGACCTTTACAGTTCTAAATGGTATCAACTTACCAAGCCCACGGTCTCTGAAAAACTACAATTCATCTATTTTCAACCTCATCTCCACCTATCCAAGTTAGGTACATGGTGTGAAAAACAGCGGCAGCCGTTACCGATATTCTGCGTCTCTGGGGTGCAGCTGTAAAATCTCTTCTTCCTCACCATAGTGACGTACTTGGTATGAGGAAGAACTACTCTCAGCTTTAACAGCTGAGGGGCCGAATGCCGCTCAAACACCCTCGTTGCTGGTGTTACGTTTCCAACAGCGGAAATGCCATCCCAGTATGCTTTATTCAGGATTTATTCCGAGCAAACCACAGTTGCCGGATTGTTTGAACAGATGAGAGAATAACCAAGATGTTTTGTTTTTTTGTTTCTCTCCAGTTTGAATGAAGTGGGATTTCCAATTAGTCTGGAATTACAATCTCATCACCGAACTAAGACACACTTCAATAGAAGGTATACGGTTGGATTTTTGTCTGTGAATATTTCCTTCATTGCTTTTTTTTTGCTAATTTATCAGCCTTTGCGCAATGCATCCTGGTACAACTGCACACACTGGGTAGTTTATTACTTCGCTGGACTACATTTACCAACAGCACTGGCAGGACAGCCAAGTACAAGGTGGCAAACGTTCCCTCTAAAGTACAGACCATCTCCATACTACATGAGGAGATCAAAAGGCAGATGGTAGACATGTACTTATGAATGTATACATTTAAATTGTAAAAATATATCTGGTGTAATCCCACATGGGTATACTGCCACTAACATGACACTTAGCACATAACCCCACAGGCTGCTGAAGAGGACAGTACTTAAGAATGTACAACACAAAGGAACATGGCTCACAGCAAACAATTAGCTTCTGCACCAATTGGCCAACTACAACTGTGCCTTTCCACCACACGAGTGTGCAAAACGGTGCCACGCGTTAACTGCTCACATCCAACCATATCACACCGCCTCGGCCCCAGGATTCAACCGGCATTTAGGCCTTCTTCAGTTGAGTGAGGTAACGGTGCAGTCCTTTTGCTTGTGTGTGGAGCACTGTCCGTGTTTTTGGGCAGGCTGCGTATTCGGTGGTGGTGGTGGTGGTGGGGCTGTCACAAGCATCGCAAATCACACAAGGAGGTCAGGGAGGCTGCGGTTGCCTGGCAACACAGGGACAATGATTGCACGAGGTAGTGCGAGCTGAGCCGATGGCACCAGCGCTTTCACCCCAACGCCCCCGTCTAGTGTGTAAACGGTGGAAAAACAGAAGACCTGCTGTTTGATGTGGGGGGGGGGGGGCAGGTAGAGCATGGGAAGGGTTGCAGCTGCACGGGACAGCCTGCTATTATGCTTATCAAGGTGGTTCAAAGCAGACCGCACAGCTTCATCCCCCTCATCAGACAACCAGCAGCAGCTCTGCATTCTATGTACTCTGTGTGAGCACTCAGTGGGAATATTAACAGGGATTAAAGGGGCCAACTAGAGATACCCTTCTAATTGTCCTTGACAGCAAGCTACAGAACCAGTGTTATTGTGCATCAGTCAGGGTGAAAACATTCAGCTCAATACAAGGTTAAACAAGTTCATTTTAGCTGAGGCCACTCTAGAAATCCATTACTCTTCATCCTGAAAGTTAAAATGAAAAACGCAGTTTGACAACACTTCCAGTAAAGCATGAATCTCATTATTTTGCTAGTGGAAGTTAGTTCTTGAGCGTGGAATGGGCCCACTATAACTGTACAGGTACCAGCGGGATGTCTTTCTGTCCTCCAGCCTCAGGGGGCAGCAACGAGCCCATGAGCAAAAAAAAAACAATCAACCTCTGCAGTGCCCTTTGAGGAGCAACACAACAAGGGGAGATCTTTCTCAGAGGTGTTTTCAATCTGTATTTTGGGGTTTTACAGGAGACAAATAGGTTGTTTTGACAATGTACACACCTTCCTGGAGGTTTTCTCCTACACAGTGGTGTGACGCTCTAAATACCCCCTTCAATAACACTCAGCTAGTACATATTTCCCCCGCAGTTAGTATTCAATTATTTTGTTCATTGACAAATTTAAAAATTGTCAGTCTTTAGCCTATAAACTTGTCAGTCCCACTGATTAAAGATTCCTCATGGTTTCTTCCCATTCTTCTTCTCTGGAGGTTTAAAGCTGAAACAGGTCAAAGCTTCAGACAGGACAGCGTTGGGTTATAGTTTGGGAATGACTGTGAAACGTAGGCCTATTGTCTGAAAGGTCAGGTGGATAAGACGGTCCCAAACAGGACAAGTTAGGAGTAAATACTCTCTTTAGCAAAGATATTCTGGAATGTAAACATGTGTCCTGGTATGATTTTTTTGATATCAGACAAAAAAAGGCATTTTTCATCATTTTTAGAAACCAGTGAAATGTCAATCTCTATAAATAAGGACCAGATTTGGGTATGGGAGTGTTCTGGGTTCCATTTTTAGTCAGAGTAATATTAAGCAATCACGTTCAAGCAGGCTAAATGCAGGTAAACAGTCCGTGTGAAGAGCAAAAATGGAACGCTTTGGCCAAAAAGAAATCTGGGAACCCACTGGCTATCGTCTGAAGATGATTTGACTTTTTATTGGTTTAAAATGAGCTTGGAAGCCACCTACTTTGGGCTACAATCCGGTTGCTCACATAGTCCCTCAACTCCAGTCTTGCATCCCAAGTTGCGAATCGGAAAAAGGAAGTCTTGGACCGGATCCGCTGGCTACACTGGAACCCCCAGAAATAAAGCTCCTTGCCCCCAGAGACGTTTCCGTCGACAGACCGATAGCTGGTGGGTTCCCGAGATTGGTGAAATTGAATGCACACCATAATATTTTCAGCAAAACACAGGGGTGTATGGTTATCCCCATGCTACTAACTACATACACATGTGTGCACTCTGCATGCTTACATACTGTCTAATGTGAGTAATCATTAAACCCTTCAGCTGAACCCTGGCCTGCTCCGTGAAATAACTCTACAGCACATGCTGTGAGACCAGAGGTAGACAAGTGAGATGCATCGCATTTTGTTTCCACAAGCACAGAGACAAAGTGCTGCTGACAAGTGAAACACAAAACTGCCACCGCTGATTAATGCGTTATTATCAGTTCTAAAAAGCCGGTGTTGTGAATGAAGATTTGTGCGAGGCTGTTCCACTGAAGGCCGATGATACCGAGCGAAAGGACTGACTAGACACAACGCGCTAGTCTTCTGTGACAATTGTTAACGTGACACCAGATAATACTAAAACAGGAGAATGGGGAGTAATCATTAGCCTGCAGAAGTTAGCAGATAACTGGAAGTCATCTTGACCTCGCCAGACGATCTGGGTAAATACACAAAACACTTCAAGTGGAACTATGTGTGTGTGTGCGTGTGCGTCAGTAAATTTGCTCAGTGACAACCTAAAGTAGTGTTAAAATAATTGCCTTTTATTCAAATGTTGCAAACGGGACCAGGGACCATGCGCCCTGAAATGCATTCGTCATCTAACCTGATGTCGCTTTATTATCAGAACATCTTCCAAATTTGTCTTGCGTCCCGAGACGCACACGGTGCAACATTTAACCAAACAAAACCGTACTAGAAACATAAAACCGGAAAAAGTGGACGCATCGCTCCATTTTATTACAGTCAGTGTTCCGCCCAGCTACAGTGAGGCCTACTTAGAACCCAAACTCTGATTTCACAGTGCGACAGATTGAGGAACAAAAGGGTTCAGTCGAGTCTGTGGGACTCTAAATCGTCTGTGTGATGGCAAACGCTGATATTCTTCAAATACAATGTGTAACGGCTCTGATGTAATTCTACCAGACAAACAACTTTTTTTATGGCAAGTCGTTTTGACATTTAAAAGCTAGATTTATGCAGAAGTTGATCCTAGTCAAAATAAACACATCAGACATCCACAGCATCACTTATCCTTGGAAATATGGCGTCACTCTTGCCATTGATTTGTACTGGGCCTTCAATTCAGATATCCACAATTGCATTTGTCAACATCCAGAATAAACATTCTGGATAACTGTAACAGCATTCCCACTAGGAAATACTCTATTTTCAGATATTTACAATCAAATTGTTATTATTAGTCATAATCTTAATTCCAGATATTCATAATAATGTTATGACTATCCAAAATACACTGTGACTGGTAAAAATGTCATTACAGATATCTGCAATTGGCATTACGACTAGACCGTGTAAATGTGGAATTTCAGATATCTACTATCACAATTATGACGAGAAACAACACAATTGTATTATAGATATAGAAATGTATAATAGATAGCTGTTCTATGTATCCAAAAAGATAATATGCCAAAGTGGCTCACTCCAGTTATGACTAGTAACAATCGGATTGTAAATATCTGAAATGGGCGTTTTAAATAGTAGAACTGTAATAGTAATAACAGATATCAGGAATGACAGATATCAGGAATGACATTCTGATTATCAAAAATGCAAATCTGGATTTCTAAAATTGAAAGCCCAATACATATCAATGCAAACGTGATGTCATCTGTCCTCTGAAGTGAGTCATTGCGGGTATCTGACTTGGAAGACTTAAATTCCAGATATCTGCAATATATATACACAGTGTAGCTCTTAAATGTCAAAGGGCCACATGTGTTTTGAGAATATCTTAAAAGTAGTTTTGACTAGTACAATCAAAGCTGTAGATATGTGGATATACAATTTCTACTAGTAGGAATGTTATTGTGGCTTAATCACCGTTCTAACTAGGAGAAGTGCTATTATGGATATCTAAAATGTAATCACAGATAGCAGCGCAGTTCAGTTAAACGTTAAAACATATAGTATATACGCAGAAAACTTGACCCAAGTGTTTGACCCACAACCTTTGAGCAGATCCGTACGCAGCAGCCGAGCCAGTCCAGCTTTAAGCTGAACGGAGAGACAACCGTACCGTGCACAGATTCCACGCTGCATACCACTTTGCATCATGGACTGGAAATGGGTCTCGATTCACGAACGGGAAGAAGCAGTCAATAAGAATTCAACAAGACAGACTCCAGGACTGGACTGTTGGGGATCAGCTCCTCCCAACACTCACAGCGAACAAGAAAACGTTACAAACTCTGTCCAGCTTTCTCTGAAGACTTAACTATGTGGGGCGGGGGAATGTGGCCAGACTGTAGCCGATACAGTCTTTGGAGTGTGGCTTGAGAAAAGGCTTTAATCCGAGCACCAATGTTGTACCTCACCGAAACAACGAATACAGCGACTTCAGCTTTCAATCTGCTCCGTGAGCTCACAAGCAGCCAGCGAGGAATGGGCAGAAATAAGTTTCAGACAACCAGGGCCTCTATTCAATGTCCATAAACAACATCTGTGTCGTTCCTCATTATGTTGATGCAACACCCCCCCCCCCCCCCCCAAAAAAAACAAAAACCCAACAACAACCAGAGGTACTGAAGGGACATCTCAACCAATCACAGGGCTCTATTTTAGATATGACTAACCTTACTGGGGATAGTTTGAAGTAATACAGCAAAATTAAATAAATGTAAATGTTTTAATTTTCACGCTATACACTGGAGTGTAGTAGTCAAGTATTAAATATTAAATATTATTCTATTACACAAAATAAGTCTTCAGAATATGACCTTGTCAGGAAGGCTCATCAAAGAGTCATTCTTCTTTTTCTTCGATGGTGTCACGCTCAAACAGGTTCAAACCATAAAGATACACATTATACACGGGAAGCAGCCAAACGATATTGGGTCATACGTCAACGCCATTCACGAATGAAAGCCCTCTAACGCTACGTGCACCGATACAGAATTCGCGCATGACGTTAGTTTAAAGAACATATACGTATTCTTAAAGCAACGTGAACATTAGAGACAGACCTGCTGCCGACTCGGTTAATGAGTCCCCACCCGCTCCGACATGTCATTCATTTCAGCTGTGCGAGCTAGCCAACATCGCTGCTAAGCGGCTTGGTGCAGTTCACGTAACAAGACGCCACACCAGCTGTTCCGTTACAAACGTAACTCCATTACAACCAGAAAGAACCGGCACGCGAACACGTTTTGGCATTTAACGTCAACCAACCACGCGCCATCATGGTCTTGTTGCCCAATCCAAACTTTATTCTGCCACCACGTGCGCCGACGCGAGAGACTACCCGGCATTCTCCGAGCCGTCGGTGACAACGACACGCATTGAACGCATTTTAATCCCATTCATATGAGCATCGTTCGGATTAAGTAAATAGCAAAATTGGGTTTACCTTTGACCACCTGACGCTGCCAAACCGCTGAAGCTACGGCGCATCGCTTCGCTTGCATCTGCTCGTAATCGGCGCTCGTGGGGTCAGGCGGTGACGGACCGCCCATTCTCCTTGACACTAGATTGGCTGCTGCCCTCACGTGCTCCTCGTAAACTACATACTCGCACTCGCCACAGTAACAACGCATTTGTGCCGACAGTTGTGTAAAACGTTGCCGCACGTGCAGCGTTTCAATCGTTGTGGTTGTTAACGCTTGCACAGTATATGTAATATATTTGGTTAGTGGTGGTGATTTTGTTCAGCTCTCATTCTCGTAGAACTCCAACAATAGTTTCAACCTTTCTGATTTTTATGAAGGCACCACAACTCTAGCTCTAGCAGTCTGACATATTTAATTATATCGATTTGTGGGGACAAGTTCTTTCTATCAGTGGGACCAAAATAAAACGGAACTAAATTCTGAAGAAATTGAAGGTGTAACGCACAAGGCAGCCGTATTTCCCGTTGACATTTAGTTTCGAGTATGTTGTGAAACAGGATGACATCCTTCTCGCTATACACACACACACAGTCTATAGATGACAGGACCCGGTTCAACGTATTCATTGAACCGGCGTCATCTCCTGCGCTGAGGGCAGGAGGAAAATCGTCACCATGGTAATTAATCACCATGGCAATGGTCGCTGATTGATTTTTTTTTGATGACAATATGCGTCACTCACCCCGCATGACACCAAACACGGTTGCCTTGTTTCTTTTCAACGATATCTCACGAACTCCGCCGCGTCCCTCAGGCCTATGGCGCGCGCACTCTTATCGGGTTGAGGGGAACACAACGGTGACATTCCCCGACGACATCCTCCATTTCTCCCAGTGCGCACTCGATGAAAGCGCAGCTGCATAGGTTGCTACTCCCCCCCTACGGCTGGTGACTCATGTGTCTCACTGAATTAATAGTAACACCAATGTAACAACTGGGGGGGTGTCATGATTCCTGTGGAAAGCACATTTTTGTAATTTCTACATCTCATGTGGAAAAAAAACAAAAACGTTCAAGACTTCAAAAAGGTAATGGATCATTTTGGAGGGTTTTATTGTAAAAAAAATAAAATAAAAAATTCAAAGTATCAACAATGAACCATAAATCTATGTCAACCAGATTTTAAAAGACACATTTCCACACAGAACACCACTGAATGAATTTGCTGTAGGTGTGTGACGACCCATCCCTAATTACTGTATTATTATACCAACACAGTGCTGATCCGCTCCTCTGACAAACTGAGGAATAACACGTGTCGCAAGTAAGCACCCTTTAAAGAGGAATACTTCAGCCACAAAAACGTACATTTGTACATCAAACTACTCACACTGTGTCACCTTGAATTCTTCCATGGAGGTAAGAAGACACACTAACTGATATACAAACTCATTTTGTGGGGGAAGTTGTCCTTTTAACAGACAATATCTTTTCAAAATATTATTTTCCACCAAACAGCTTCCACCAGTCCGTAGTTAGGGGCACTACATGGTATATATATTTAAACGCAAGTCAAAGAGACTCCACTTCCGGTCCTTCTGCTCCCAGCTTGTAACCACAACAATGGGTGTACAGAAACGTGTGTATTAAATACGACTCTGGGTGAAACCGTGAGCTTCTCTGCCAAAGGAACAACAACAAAAAAAAGGGAATATTTTGTCGTTGGCGTTCGCTCCTCGAGAAATAAAGCATCCCCATAGAGTGTGCGTCCTGTGGCGCTCCTCCCTCAGTTCAGCTGCCGGATGATGGCGTTAATGTCCGTGTTGCGAAATCCGGGGTTCCCCAGGTCCTTCAGGAGCCCGGCCTTGTCTTTGGCGGCGTGGCGAGCCACCGACAGCCTGAAGGGCAGCAGGAAGTTGTTGGCGGCCCGGAAGCCCTTGCCGACCGAGTAGATCTCGTGTATGAGGTCCTCCAGGCAGATGATGCCGAGTTTACCTGAGAGACGAGGGAGAGGGGGAATGATGGGAAACGGGTGTCAGAACCGGGAAGACGTTCTGTTCAAAACACAACTGACACTGCGAGAAAACACCGTCTGCCTTATTCATGAAACTCATAAATTCAGTGACGGGGGACCTACACCACTACGCTTACATTTCACACAAGGAAGATGAAAACAGCAAAAAGCGGATTATTTTTAATTATTCATTTGAGTGTTTGCTGTCGTCTCAATGAGGTTCTGCAAAAGGAGCACATGACTCATCTCTCTACACGACAGGAGGAGTTCTTAGTGCGATTCATTTTATTGAGTGTTTAGATTTGTTTTTCCAGTGAGATATTTAGGACTTTAGTGACTTTGCTGTTGCTGCTCTAGAAACAATAATTAGTTATATTTAAAATATAAATGAATTCTAATCCTTCCATAATTTTAAGATCACTTGAACACACTGCTCCTCTCAGTTACATCTACAGGCTCTACTTATCCTAACAAACAATTCAGGTGACATGCAGCCAATTTATGCACGTAACCTCCCCCTCCATAACGCACAGTATCTGCCCCACCGTCACCTTTTCCACTTTGTAAATACTTCAGATCATAATTAATAAACTCGGTAAATAGCTTTCTTTATTCCTAGCAAATGTTAGAGTGGGACACATTCTTTCTGGTCTGTGCGTTACAGAGAGGGGGATAGAGGTAGAAAACAGCCTGAAATAGACATCCTGCTAGGAGAGCAGTAACTTCTTCATATTCACCAAAGTTATTAGGCATGATCCTAATACATACAAAATGAAATATGATGACTGTGAGGCTTCTTGATCACCACACTGACCTTTGATTTGGTGAGTCATGATGCATATCATAAAATGTATTTCAACACCTACAACTGGGTGAAAATGTGTGTCAGAAGCCGGTGGCACGCGCTCGCTTTGGCCGCTGAGGCTTCAGCCGGACGCGACACAGAGACTCACCCATGTGCTGCTCGATGAAGTTGTTGTCCGTGAGGGGGACTCTCCTCTTGCCGATCCTGGTCTGTCCCCTCTTCAGGATGAGCTCGCGGACCGACTTCAAGTTGGGGAATCTGTTCGGAAGCGTTGCATTTAGAACACGCGGTAACAAACGTACCGGATTTGGATCCGAGCTAAAGCCACTCACCCCCAGGCCACGTAGGGCTCCACCATCTTCATCATGGCCATGGAGGTCTTGTTGATTTTGACGAAGGCCCCGCTGAAGATCTTCCTCAGCCTCAGCATCTGGACCACCTTCATCACTTTGGGGCTGACGCCTTTGATCCTAGCGGGAGAGAGGACGAGCCGCGTTGACCGAACTGGAAACGGTGTTTTCCTCAAATATCAGTATCAATACTTCAGATTATTATGACAGATTGGGTTTTAGGAGCCAAAGAGATTACAGCATGGGTTTGTTAATTTATAATAAATAGAAATGCATCAAGAAGAGCTTGGATGCAGGCACTTTTGGTTTCTTTACGAGCGCTGCAGGAGGTGACATCTTTTTGTAGGCCAACCCCAGAAGATAGCATCACACTGGTTCCCTCTACAAAAAGCCAACAGGATTTCTCCATCGGATTATTGCAGAAAATAAGCTCCGCAACAAACAAACGTTTAGGATACTCGCACGTCTTGTTCGGCAAGATAATCTTTCACAAATGAA
Source organism: Cebidichthys violaceus (assembly GCF_023349555.1). NCBI lineage: Eukaryota > Metazoa > Chordata > Actinopteri > Perciformes > Stichaeidae > Cebidichthys > Cebidichthys violaceus. The sequence goes on along the minus strand of NW_027176307.1, from coordinate 9,976,900 downwards.
CACACATTATAATTTTTAAGCACGAATGCAGTCGGCAGAAGTAAAAAAGTCAACGTTGGGCTATAAACCAACTACACCTCGGCCGCATGAGAGCGAGAACAACACAACAAAGCGGTGAGGGCCAAATATTCGGCGTGATGACGTTTAGCGGTTTCATTTAGCCACCCGTTAGCGACCCCCTTTTTAAGACACGTGAAAGCTTCAAAATTGAAGAGTGGGGAACTACCATTACATGTTTTATATCGTAGAACAAAACGTTAAAGTCTCTTCAGCCTGTTTTCAGGAACCTTAAAAACCCAATCAAATAACCCATTGACTTTCACACGGCCATTATAGGGATGTTTTTGGAGAGTTTTTCCTTTTCCGGCACGAGGGTCCAAGAACAGAAGACGTCATGTGACGTACAGATACAATTTTGCCCCGAGGGGCTTTACTGATACTTGACTACATAAATAAAAATAAATTGTCTTAGTGCGAGTTGCCTCGTTTTGGAGATACCGGCGTCGAGGCCCGCTACTTTTCGGGTGAACTGTCCCTCTTTAAAGTCTCATTGTTTAAAGAGGGACAGTTCTCATTGTCCCCCTTTAGAGTCTCATTGTTCGTAATGAGACTTTAAACACAACAAACAAGCTGATTTTAACCTTGCTTCCTTTTGATTATTAGCACTCATTGCTAATAAGGAAATTTAAAAAACGCACGAGGAAGAACAACGTCTTTGACACTTTTGAGGGAAGCATGGCAATGCAATCCTAACTGATGTCACCCGGTGCCCTGTACCTAAACACACTCCGTGTTCTACTGGACGAATTGAAGACCTTTTTCAGCTTTTGATGAAGTCCCACGCAGCCCTCCCCCTTATGTGGCCGTCACTATAGAGAGACTTTCTGCTCCACACATTGCGTCTGAGTCAAATCACTCACTCTCTGATGCGGACGGCGAAGGCCAGTTTGTTCTTGGCAGGAGGCAGAGGGGCCGGCGGCCTGTGCTCTGATCTCTGGATGCGGGTGTCATCGCGGTGCCTCCTGTGGCTGGTTTTCAAGAAGTCTTCCAAACGCTTGAACTTCAACGGCTTGCCTTTAGATACCTGGAACCACACAGAAATACACGTGGAGCTAAATAGGCTGCAGGATCTAAGAGCACATTGAGTACCTGTATTTGACCTCCTGACACTCCGTCATCGCTCACCTTTCTCTTCTCAAGCAGCGCGAGCTTGGCTTGCGTGGCTTTGATGGCCTGGTAGGCTTTCCTCTTCTTCAGGAGATACTCGGGTACCAGCTTGATCACTTTCTTTGATCTGATAACAGGAGCACACACGCACAGAAGCGTTTGAGAAACAGTCCAGCTAGAGGCTAGGGCTCATCGAGCTAATGAAGCAATGGTCAGAGTAAAAGAGCGTCAGCAGCTCCGGTTTTCCGGTTTAGTGCCCCGTGAATATCAGTCACCGATAAAGTGAACAGAAGACACAACTGTCATTTCAATTGTGTACAACTAGTGACAAATAGTGGCGACGCATTGCGCGAGCTGTGCCTATATCTCCGTAACGTACACTCGGACCCATGTGAAACCAAGTCCGCTAGAAACAGCCTTTTCTCACCATCAGCGCGGTAAATATTAGTCTCGGTTGAATGGGTGATACGTAGAGTTCGTAATGAGACTTTAAACACAACAACTACATGTAGAGAAAGAACGGATGGACTTAGATATGATACAAAACAACATTCACATACTCAGCTTCAGCTTCGGCCATGGTGAAATCGGGAGACTCAAGCGTCGCTCGGAGATGACGTCACAGCCCATGCTTGTTTTATTTCCGGCGGAGTGTACGGGATCACACTACTGACACCCAGCGGTCAATAACAGACATACTATTTACTAGTATTGTGAGAGTGCTCATGTCCAATATAACCTTTTCATCATTTCTTAAGACCCATTTCTACAGACAGCTTTTTAGTGATGTTACTTACTTTGTAAGTTTTGGCGCTGTTGAGCTTTCTTGTTATTATTGCATTACTTTGTCTGTCAAAGCACTTTGTAAACTCTGTCTTTAAAAGGTGCTGTATACATGAAGTTATTATTTGTCAACAGCACAATATAGGTATATGTACATACAACATGCAAAGAATACCAAAATGTAAGAAAATATTTGTTAACCCCTGAAATATATGACTCTCCAGGCAAATATGTCTGAGGCAAAACACTACATCAGCTTAAATTAAGTAAATGTATCCACTACACCATAAGTAAACGGATGAAAATAATAATAATGAAAATAACAAGCTTAAAAGGGAAATTTGTTAGTTTAGATGTCATTATTTGCTTTTCAAAAATGATTTAGTTTCCCCCAAAAAATTACCACACCTTCCAAAAATGATTAGGAGAGAATTCCACCACTGAACAATCAACACTGCAAAACAATGAGCTGCCACAAGATCATCACCTAAATCAACAACGCTTAATGAACAAGTGAAATGTGAGCTGACGCGTTGGCATGATGAAGACTCACCTGGGGCTCTTTGTAGTCCATAAACTTAACCTGAAAACACAACTTCTCAGTCTCGAGAATCGTCGACATTCATGTTCCCCAGAGGATGAATCCAACTGACTTTGGTGATCCCCTAACTTTTCCTCTACAGCGCCACGATGAGGTTTGTGACTATGGAGAATAAACTTGTATTCACAGATGTGTTGATTTAGTCTTTTATTTAAAGCCTAGGGACTATATATAAAGACGTTATCTAAGAAGTTACACGTTGTTCATCTGATGTGATTATAAATGGCCTTTAAATGACAGCAGAAAGGAATGTAATCCCTTCAGTCTGCACCGTAACCTCGTTAGTCATTCCCCCCTCACATTTAATATGCTGCAGTACAGAGGCAACGCAACCAAAATGTATCACCGTCCTTCAACTTAAAGGGACAGTTTGTACTTTTTTAAGTGAGGTTGTATGAGGTGACTATTCACAGTATTACCTACAGTAGATGACGGAGCGGCTTATCCTTGTCACGTAAAAGTAAATTATTTTACCAAATCCAAGAAATATTGTAATATATTTGTTCATACAGCGTATTTCTTCAGCATATGAATTCTGAGGAAGGTATTATGAGGAAGGAAAGCTGTGTTGAACAGCAGAAACAGGCTAAAAAAACAAGACACGCCCCCTGATCTAACTTCCTCTGTGCTTATTTTAACCCAAACCATGATGTTTTCCCAAAACTCTGAAACTACTGAAAAGTGAAGCCAATGCGGAAGTGTCTTAAACCTGCATTCTCTCTAGTGTCCATCAGGGGGCGACTCCTCTGGTTGTATAGAAGTCTATGAGAAAATGACTCTACTTCTCTCTTGATTTATTACCTCAGTAAACATTGTAAACATGAGTTTATGCTCTCAATCTCTAGTTTCAAGTCTTCTTCAATACAGCATGATGTTCATTTAGTACATTATGATCCATTTAGAGTCAAATAGTCCATAAAGCAGGGTATGCTTTAGGGCGGGACTTACTGTGATTGACAGGGTGGAAGTGTCGATGCCAATAAGACGTCACGAATAATCAGTATCTAAATACATTATTGATCTTGTTTGTTTAATTGTGTCGTCTCTTTGCTTTGAGACTGCTTTCGTCTTCAACCGGTCTTTGAAAGTTTATATTAGGAAAAGTTACACTTTAAGTTGCTGATCAGAAATATGAGCAACAAACAGGAAAATTAGATTTGGAAATGCTGTGACACCAAACACTTTTCTTTTTTAGACACCGCCCTGTCAGCACACACACACACACACACACACACACACACACACACACACACACGCACACACACACATAGTTCCACTTGAAGTGTTTTGTGTATTTACCCAGATCGTCTGGCGAGGTCAAGATGACTTCCAGTTATCTGCTAACTTCTGCAGGCTAATGATTACTCCCCATTCTCCTGTTTTAGTATTATCTGGTGTCACGTTAACAATTGTCACAGAAGACTAGCGCGTTGTGTCTAGTCAGTCCTTTCGCTCGGTATCATCGGCCTTCAGTGGAACAGCCTCGCACAAATCTTCATTCACAACACCGGCTTTTTAGAACTGATAATAACGCATTAATCAGCGGTGGCAGTTTTGTGTTTCACTTGTCAGCAGCACTTTGTCTCTGTGCTTGTGGAAACAAAATGCGATGCATCTCACTTGTCTACCTCTGGTCTCACAGCATGTGCTGTAGAGTTATTTCACGGAGCAGGCCAGGGTTCAGCTGAAGGGTTTAATGATTACTCACATTAGACAGTATGTAAGCATGCAGAGTGCACACATGTGTATGTAGTTAGTAGCATGGGGATAACCATACACCCCTGTGTTTTGCTGAAAATATTATGGTGTGCATTCAATTTCACCAATCTCGGGAACCCACCAGCTATCGGTCTGTCGACGGAAACGTCTCTGGGGGCAAGGAGCTTTATTTCTGGGGGTTCCAGTGTAGCCAGCGGATCCGGTCCAAGACTTCCTTTTTCCGATTCGCAACTTGGGATGCAAGACTGGAGTTGAGGGACTATGTGAGCAACCGGATTGTAGCCCAAAGTAGGTGGCTTCCAAGCTCATTTTAAACCAATAAAAAGTCAAATCATCTTCAGACGATAGCCAGTGGGTTCCCAGATTTCTTTTTGGCCAAAGCGTTCCATTTTTGCTCTTCACACGGACTGTTTACCTGCATTTAGCCTGCTTGAACGTGATTGCTTAATATTACTCTGACTAAAAATGGAACCCAGAACACTCCCATACCCAAATCTGGTCCTTATTTATAGAGATTGACATTTCACTGGTTTCTAAAAATGATGAAAAATGCCTTTTTTTGTCTGATATCAAAAAAATCATACCAGGACACATGTTTACATTCCAGAATATCTTTGCTAAAGAGAGTATTTACTCCTAACTTGTCCTGTTTGGGACCATCTTATCCACCTGACCTTTCAGACAATAGGCCTACGTTTCACAGTCATTCCCAAACTATAACCCAACGCTGTCCTGTCTGCTGCTGAGTTTTATCAACGTATTCAGGTTAAGCTCTGTGAATATATTAAGACAGAGAGGGGCATAAAATAGTGTAGTTTTGACAAGTTAATTGATTTTAAAGCCCTTTTGAAGTGTGTGTGAAGCATAAAATAGCTTTTTTTCCCCATTCCGTCCAATTCACCCCGCGATCTTTTCTTCAGTTTGCTCTTCACTCTCAAAAACATCTTATCGTTTTCATCTCAATCTGTCCAGACTTCCTCCTTCTCCCCGCCAAAGTAAAACCCTTTCACATCCTTCAATTCTAATGCAGTTACCACTGGTTTACGAATCACCACTGAGTAACTTATCATCTCGCTGCAGTGAGAAAAACGTATTACATCTGTGCTGTTCTTATTGTGACAAAATGTCTTCTGTGCTTGAGGTTATAGGTGGCGTCTTTACCAAAACTTGCTGGCAATACTAGCTATACTTGCTTGTGGTCTGCACACCAAGTCTATATTTTTATCATATATATTTTTTCTCATCCGTCAGAGTTGTTTGACCACTCCAAGCCACCGTAAAATGCAAATGTCATCATGCATAATGGCGTCCTAAAGAGCTGATTTGCTTTGTTCGTTCTTCTACCGGCACAAAGCGTTTAAAGACAAACAGAGTATAAAGAATACAGAGACGTGGAACTTAAAGGTAGATTGTGGCAGGTGATTGAAGAAGAGCTTGAGATCGTGGACGGTCCCAAAACAAAGGATGTAGTAAAGACTAGACAGTAGTGATGTGCTCTAGGAAGCTTGTTGCTGACGTCATACATCCATTAGCCCTGTTTGGGACTAGCGCTATCCACTGGACCCGCGTAACTAATTCAGTTTGGTCTCCTATTGCAAATTGTAACAACAAATATAATAATAACACGCATCGGAGTGTGCCAGGTGTCTGTGCGTGATAATTCTTTTCTTATTGCCGTATTTAGAAAAATACATGCAAAAAATACAGACTTGGTGTGCAACAGCCATAAAGTGCACTTAACTGATTTGATCACATGCATTGGCGTTAAAGACATGCATGGCGTCCAGAAGATGAATCGCTCTGAGGTTGACGTTTGCGATTCAGAGTGAAATAATCTATTGGATGGATTGATTTTGAAATTTGTTAGGTACTGTATATCTGAATTCCCCAAATGATAGATTCTAATGAGGGTCTCGGGAAAACGTGCTATTGGTTGCAGTAGGAGAAGCGGAGGATCCCGGTGTTTTTTGACACTTTAGTCAGCGCAGGAACAAAAGTCACCATTCTAGTTTAGACCCTTTTGCTGTTTTTGTCTCACACAAGTCTGCTAACTTTATGGGAGTGTAATACAAAATCGATGTAGTGCACCTTTAATGGTATATAATTGCAACTTAGTAATGTAAATATTTCCAGTGCAAACGTCTGTTTTAGTTAATTATGTTTTTATCTGTAGTAAAATGAGATGGACTTTTGTGTTTTCTCCTCCTTTCTCTCCTCATTTTAAATTAGTAGAAGCATCCGACCCGTTCTTACTCAATGTATCCTCAATGGTTTGTAAAATATCTTCCGAAAAATTGCGCCCATGAAAGCCAGCAACACACGTGTAAAACTTCTGCTCCGTCCTCACACAAAACCACGCGGTGAAGTTTGAGGCGACAAACGCTACTTGGTTATGTTGAGGAAAAGATCATGAATGAATGTTAGGTTTAGGCAACAAAACCACTTAATGAGGTTTAGGAAAAGATGATGGTTTGAGTTAGAATAACTATCGCTGGGCTGTTACTGACAAAAAAAATCAGCGTTGACTTGTTTCACACGGGGAGCAAACAGCGGTCTCCTAGGTCAAAGGTTGTGGTTTGTAGGACCCGTCTGCTGTTTTTTGTGCTCTTTATACTTCCCCATCATGACTACGTGGGATAGCTACGGATTGGCGCATTATCTTTCCTAGGTATAGCTACGAATGCTGGAAGAGACCAGCCTCGTCTTACTGCTAGAGGACCTTTATATTGCATTAAATAGTCTATAGTTTATGGTAAATAGTGTTGAAAGCTTTTTTCGGTCAATTTTTTGACATGGATCCTATGTTCCCTATGCTTTTTTTTGTATGTGTCAAAGTGACTGTTGGGGGCAAACCATTTTTTAAATTACTCCAGTACTAATATATATAAGGAAGCAAGCTGCAGATGACAGCTGCTAAACGGAACTGCGATGTAATGGCTCTGGGCAAACAGACGGCGTCAAGCGTAAGGTACAGAAAAAAAGCTTTCAATTCTCTGTAGGTTTCTTTCCGTAATGTTGTCAGACACAATAATATAATAACAATCCCATGGTGGCAAAAACAAGCACTTTTATGGACGCACATGAGATGTTGCCCTGAGCGATAACATGCAGACCGTTTAGCGGCTGCCGACTGCAGCGTTCTCCCTCAGTACTGGACCAATTTCAAAAACTGTTTTCCCCATTAGTCACTTAGACACAGAAACATGGGGGAATACGTTTGTAAAGTACCAAAGTTACTCTTTAACTTCTGCTCTGTTTAAAATTTTTTAATTCTTTCCTGAAAATTTGGTATAGCGGGCAAAAAACCTTCTTGGATGTTGCAGCGACTCCTCTCTGGTCCAGACCAATAAACAATCCCTGCGGTTGGCAGGTCAACTTACCTCAGCATCCAAGCACAAAATGAAAAAATAAAAATAAAATAAATAAAAGATGATCTTCTACATTCGAGTCAGGAGGCTCAGCGTTCAGCTCAAAGATGTGTGTATGCGACACGATGACGGGCGCTGCAGGTAAACAGCTTAGACAGGATGCAGGTACAGTGTACTGTGTTCAACTACACACACACACACACGCACACGCACACGCACACGCACACGCACACACACACACACACACACACGCACGCACACACACAGGCTCACCTCACTCACATGCAACACGCACACACAGCAGATGGCTCAATCGGCCCGCTCGTCACTTTTATGCCTTCTGAAGACTAGATATCCGAAGTGTCAGCGAGGTGGATTGCGCTGAATAATTTCAAAGGAGTGATTCGCACCATAATGAGGTGTTTGATGGACACATCTGTTACATAAAATGCAGAAGCACCTTCAGCGTGACCTGATTTTCATTGCGTTTGATGCTTGGGATCTGAGCTAACAGCTATGTGAGCAAGAACCAACTGCCTCACCTCATAAGATTAAAATCAGGCAGTAATAACAGGGTTCTTTTCTTGTGTCTTTAACTTGTGTGATACTTCCCCAGTTGATTACTTACATTAAGACACTTATTGTTTGTATTACAAGTTTTCTGAAATGTTATGTTTAAATCATAGACTGTGTACAGGAAGTGGACGTAGTCATGGTGACGTCACACAAATTCGACAATTTCGCCGTCGCCATCTTGGGAAATCGCAAAATTGATCAGAGCATGAAAAACAACGTTGTTGCTGTGGCGTCTCGCCTTTAAGCTCCACAAACCAAGCGCCATTCAGTCCCATTATATTGGAGAAAAGGCAGACATCTCGACGTTATCCTCAAGACTAGGCAACTCAAACCAAAACAATCTATGATTATAATATATCACAATTATATATATATATATATATATATATATATATATATATATATATATATATATATATATATATATATATAAATAAAACAATATAAACATATTAAATCTTTTTTGTATTTTAGATTATGGGATGAATTGTCGCTTTAAATGATCCCCTCCTTGCTTCCCACCCAAGATTGCACAAGATTAAGACAACCTAAAAAAACAACAAAACTGAAAAACAGAAAAGCAAAATACATATATACAAAGATAAAATGTCAAAAACTGGAAAACAATGCAAACCACTGTGATGGTATGAACATTTGTATACAGACGATATTTCACAGTCTGGGTTATATACCTTAATTTAACTTCCTCCAGTGCCTTGGACAAAGTGTCAATTATCTTTCCCTTCTCACCGCTGGTTTGAGCTATAGAGTCCCAGAGAGATGATGTCTGATAAGGAGAGAATCCATTCGGAAATCTGAAGTGTAACGGGAGGCTTCCACCCTAATATGCACAACTTTTTGGCGGCTGTCAGACCTAAAAGTGGAAGTCCTCTCTGAGATTTTGTAACATCCCTTAATGAATTACCAGGTTCATAAAACATTAGGTAAACTAAGAATACAGGTTCCAGTCACATCTGAAAGCATAATAACGTGATTCTTTCATGATATGTGTTGGAAACTTCCCTCCCGTTTATACAAAGGTTAAAATAAGCTGGAGCTGGATGACAATCTGTTTTTTACTTTAGGGCACAGCAACAAAGTTTTTCATCCCGTTCCTTTGCTAGAAGGATGCCACACTGCTACAAGGCTGATTATTTGTAAAACGTTCTGTCCCTGTGGTGAGAAGGACAACGCTGGTCATGAATACTAAGTCCTGCAGATGTGAGTTCACTGAAACCTTAACAAATTAGAGCCATATTGGGCTGCATGCAAGGCTAGTTCAGCTAATTTCTGCAGCACTTTAGACCCCATTTATATTGAAATACTAGGTTCTGTGTTGGGTTACACCATCTATAGGTGAATCCATCATTTGTGCATTAAGTCTTTTTAACAACTAACAAGTTTCAAACTAGCAACTCACTTAATCGGGTTGCAGCATTAAAAATAAGGAAATACCTAAGCTAGTAATGACTCTTATGATGTGTAAGCCAGTTACTAGGAAACACTTGTAGTGCTGTCCAATCAACTATGTAAACAGGAGGTCACCGTAGCATCACAAGCAAGCAAAATATATTCATCCATCCACCTACCCAACCACCAACCACCCATAACCCACCCACCCAATAAATGTGACCAACAAACAAATTATATATATATTATCTGTTACAGTTACAAAAGCACCAATCCACATTTTTTTAAAGTCATGACACCGATACCTGGGCTTTGGGTATCGGCTGATACCCGATACCAATCCGATACCAGTGTTTGATTAATAAGCTGTATGTCTCACTATGTATAGGTGACTGGCATCGTTCTTTTATGCTCAAGGCAACATCAGGCTTGACTTATATACTGCTTTCATAACTTTGTAAAACAAAATCTGCGTAGACATTTAATTAGTTGTCAGTGATACCCGATCCAGCTTTTGGAGTCAGTATTGGAATCGGATCAGTATGAAATCGGTGCGTTCCTCTTAACAGTAATAGTAGAATTTATATAAATTTCCACATCATGTTGCTGTCAAACGTCAAAGGGTTCGCACATTTCCAGAAGACAGAGGGGCCCATATTTCCTTGGCAACGCCCCTGTACCTCTGTACTACAGGATGGTCTATGGATCTTCTCTTGGAACCCCTGACTTGTGTACAATAACCCCTGCAAACACTATGGGATGTACTGCACACCGTCCGTCAGTAGATGATGCTAGAGAGCCATGCAGAACACAGTGCTTTCCATTACCATGGTGATGATGGTGCGTTCATTAAGGTACTGTGTTGCCCCTGCAGGCTGAGTATCGCTGTAGTTGATCTGGGAGGAGACAGAGCACGGGGGGGGGGTCTAACGTGGGCTCAGCCATTAGCCTGGAGGGAGCGATCAAAGTCTCTCTTTAAATAGACGATGGTTGATTTGAGGGGACCGCTTCAGCCGGTGCATGCATAATAGGTGCATGGGCTGGCCATGCTCACCCGAGCATCATTACAGTCAACATCTGTCTCATAGAAACCCGCCCAGAAGGCCTGTTGTTAGCACCCAAAGCATCTCATCACAGAGGCTCTTTAAGCAGCAGGCTCTGGAAGCTTGAAGGCTTTCAGTCCCAGCTGTAGTTGTTAGATATAGTACTGTTGCCTGTATAAGGAGTGAAGCAACAATGCTCGTGTTGACTTTATTTATTTCGTGCAGTGAGGATGCCGACATTAAACCGCTGTAATGAAACTCTTTTCAGACTTACTGAAATGAAAGCCCCACAAATCAATATCTCTATGTCAAATGATTTATGTAATATGATGAAGTGATGAACCCACATTTTATGCAGCCCAGTCTTTGAAATGCTCAGTCTCATTCATTAAGTCTGACATTGTGTTCATCGTTCTAGTGTAAAATTCCAACAACTGTCGTTAGCATGTTCTATGACGCCCATGTCTATAATTGATTATTATAATTGTCATTGAAAATGCCTTTTGACAATAATCACAACACATTATGAGGTCTAATATCATATATCATATCAATATCAGTTTTTTGCAAGCCCATGTACCTGATATGGAGCAACATTAGCATTCAGGAACTGTGTTGTACTCTCCTCATAGCTTTGTTTTTTGTCTATGTAGCTGCTAGCTAGTTGCCAACTTTCCTGTTTGCTGTTTGTTGCTGGGCCGACATGTTCTCACTCCCTACTCGTCGTATACAGACGCTTGGTCAGTGCACCGGGGCACTCTTTAGCGCCTGTGTGAGTCGACCGGGCTTTCAACTAATTCCAATGTAAGCCCATCAGCGTCTTTATTATACGCTAAAAGCAACTGTCGTAGTATAAAGAGCAAGAAAGACTGCACGGGGTGGGTGGGTGAAGTGGTTTTTATGGGTCAAACAAACACAGGACTTTCACTCAGGAGGCCGCTGTTTGTGTCCACTGTAAAACCAAGTCAACATTGCTTTTAAGGTACTAGCGGCAGTTACGCAACAAGCATACTCATGTGACATAGGTGCTTATTTAACCCAAACCACCTCTTTTCCTCAACCTAACCAAGTACTTTTGTTGCGTAAGTAAACCTAAAGAGATTATTTTCAAAAGACACTACCCAAGTAACAAGCGGAAACTGACACGTCCAAAACTGTTGCTAGAGGTGAACCTAGAGCGCCATAGTTTGAAGTGTAGGGCCACTGACCAAGCATCGACCAAGGTGGCAGTGAGAATGTGCTCTCTGGGCAGGTGGGATACAGTGGGTTTATAATTGAGCAATTTAAATATCGGTCTGCTGCAACTGAAAACAGCGCTAAGACAGATAGAGATTTGATCCATTGTTCATATATAAACATATTTGTTGCAACTGCTTAAAATTGTGGCATCAACCTAAACTATCCCATCCTCCTTACTCGCTATGCAAAGCATCATGTCAATGATGCCCAATGGAAGCTGTATCTGTATCTCGTGTATCATTCTTCTGCATGCACTTCTGTGTGTTTTAGCTGTAGGTAAAAAAAAGAAAAGAAATCTGAACCTTCAAGCGCTTTCCACTCCAGACACCGGTCCTGACCTCGCCGCAGCGTCCCAAAGACTGGACGTGATCTTTGTCCTCGTGGCATTTTTCAAGAGTAAAACATTCCATGGAATCGATGTTAAAAAGGCTCATTCTTAAAGCACAGAACATGACGTTTAGTACCTTTGGTCCTCTGCGATACAAGACATAGAAACAACTTTCAATCACGGTGGTGTCCTCTAACTTCTCTCTGGTACACTATACTGGTCTTCCTGTGTCATCTGATACCCGTTGCAATGAGAGGGCGGCAGAGTAAGTGGTCATTGAGCTGCACAAACAAAGAGCACCCTGCAAGTAATTATTCTCTTTGATGAATGTGTTATCCTTATCTTCATTGCAAGAAAAAAAGCAACTTGACATAATTTTTACTGTTTTTTTTTTTTTATTGTTCTATTTGGTTAAAACCATAAACTGTATACATGAAGTGGACATAGTCATCGTGACGTCACCCTTTGGTTTGTGGACTGCTGTTTTGAACCTTCCGTTGAACCAATGGAAGGTACAATATTTGGAATGCAGAGGAGTGACGTAAAGATGCCGTATACAGCTCTAGTAGCAGCAGCGACCTGTCAATCACTGTGTAGCCCCGCCCCTAAAGCATACCCTGCTTTACGGTCTGTTTGACTCTAAATGGACCATAATTTACTAAATGAACATCATGCTGTATTGAAGACTTGAAACTAGAGATTGAGACCATAAACTCATGTTTACAATGTTTACTGAGGTAATAAATCAAGAGAGAAGTAGAGTCATTTTCTCATAGACTTCTATACAACCAGAGGAGTCGCCCCCTGATGGTCAGCAGAGAGAATGCAAGTTTCCAGAGTACATAATGATGACACTGCAGGTTTCTGATCGGCTAATGTCCGACACCGGGAAAGCGACATTCCTGTTATTGCCGGTCCTGCCTGGTAATGTTCACCAACTGTCCCAAGTAGATGTTGAGTAGCGGGTATCCAGTGGGAATGTACTTACTGTCGCCATTTGCAGCCTGTATTGACCCTGCGTAAAGTCAAGTCTTAGCTCAACAATAAGCACTTGGTGCACACATCACTCTCACAGCAGCCGTTTATTGACGGGCGAGGTTTTGGGAGACACCGCCGCTCCCTGAAATGCGCCATCTGATCACTATAAGCTTTGATCCAATGGCGCCGGGCCATTGTGAAGAAACGCTTCGATTGGACACTTGCCATACAAAATGAATGACCATCTGCTGTGGGCAGACTGGATGTAAACAGCTTCAGATGGAGATGGAGGCATTTATCAGCCCAGTCATCATCAGCTCCATTCGCTCTTGCCCATTCCTCTTCCTCCTCCCCTCTCTCTCTCTCTCTCTCTCTCTCTCTCTCTCTCTCTCTCTCTCTCTCTCTCTCTCTCTCTCTCTTTGCTTCTCTTTAATTGCCTTCCTGTCTTTTATCTGTCACCCTCCTCCTTCTGCTCTTCCCCCTTTTTTCTATTTTGTAACTTTGTAGTTTTCTTTATATTTTGGTTCCATCCAAGGATTTAGTGACGGATTACACTAGTGTGAATTTATGCTACATTTTTTAATTATATACACATCTGTTCAGGTTGGCAAATGATTTTAACAGGCAACTAGGATCCGTTGTTGGGGTGGACAATCAAATTTAATGCATCAAGGTGAATATGCAATGCACAGAATTAGTGCCGTAGTTTAAACAGTGAGAAAGACTGTGGGAGGAGAGGTGGACGGCTCAAACAAACACAGGACCTTCAACCACGACACCGGTGTTCAAGTCCCCAAGTGTTGTGAAGTTAAGGGCATACAGTTTTTCCCTGATGGTCTGAATAAATCGCAAAATATGTTGCTAGTCGCTTTTGAGAAATATATTCGCTTTATTCAAGTTGCTAAATCTAGGGAGAAAGTTGCCAAAGTTGGGCACGCTGCCTGGCAACAGAGAATGTTGCCTTCTTGTCATTTGGGCCAGATCGAACTTTCTTCAGAATCGTCTTCCTGTGGTCATAAGAGTTTTATGGTTAAAGCTGTGCGTAAAGTTTTTCATGCTTGTGGTGTTTTTTTTTTAATTCATCGAAAAAAGTGTTGATTCGCTAAATGGGACATGGACACGCCCATGACAAACAACATTTACCTCACATGACAGCTGTCGGCGTCCTCTCTGATATTACCATAAGATGCGAATGCTTTCCTTTTGTCTATAGACAGCATGAAACATGGCCAATACTAGCTTAAACCTCCCCAATTGAAACTAATTCCTGAAGACCTCTCTCCATTTTTCTATTGTACATGGTTTAGATGGCCTAGGTGACAATGTCTACTCCATCTGTTTACTAGTGGATCACCAGCAATGCGTAGCTTATAGCGGCAACTTCAGACCAAACTGCACTGAAGCAAATTTGTTTTGCTCCAAACCAGTTGATGGAAACGCACCACATTTATTTTTTGCGACATTTCAAAGCTTTGCTTAAAATTCACTTGCCAGTTGAATGGAAAACCGACAACAGTCATGACTCACTGGGACACTTAAGTAGAAGGGAGCCATCGTTAAAGTCATTAACACCTGTACCTGCTCTGACCAGTCAAAGACACAGAGAAATAAGCTGTATAGCCAGCTGGTGTCAGGCTTTGCATCCATCCATCCTTTCATTGGGCCTGTTAACAGGAAGAAAAATATCATCAGACTCATGTTTAATGATCTTTCAATTTGTTGATGTTGATCTTTAAAAAACGTAAATCTGTCATAATTCCTTGTATGACACTTCCCATCTGTATGTTGTGGTACTTTCTGCCTTTCCCCCCTCTCTGTTGCACACACACACACACACACACACACACACACACACACACACACACACACACACACACACACACACACACAGTACCGTAACAGAAACACGTGAAGCCCCCCCGCAGAATAACCCTGAGAGCCCCCCCCCCCCCCCCATATAGGCAAGATATCAAAATTCAAGCTTTTCTTTTGAGGGAAATGTATTCAAACAGAAAAAAACAACAGCTCAAACAGAGAACAAATATTAGTATAGGCTATTATACATTATAAATTAAATGCATCAACTCTGGAAACACAAGACAAGACAATAAGACCATAGTGTGCATCCCATGAATTTTGTTTTTGGGGGGTAGGGGCCACGCGAGGCCCTTCACCTGCGGAGCGGGGGCTGCGGGGGTAATCTCTACGGGTCTGCACACACACACACAAACACAAACACAAACACACACACTGCAGCTCTCTGCCTTCTCACCTCTGTCTCCCTCCCTATCTCTGTGAAGGATGGCTAATGACACTCTTCCAGATTGCTTGCTTCTATGTGTGTGTGTGTGTGTGTGTGTGTGCGTGCGTGATTGTGTGCTGGCCAGGTTTTTAAGAAGGATCTTTCATCTTCTTCTTTTTCTGACAAAAGAATCGGTCCAGTCAGCACAGCTGTCTATCTGCCGCCTCCTCTCCCCGGCGCGCGTCTCCATTAATCCCAGCGTTTGTGCTGCGCAGCTCAAGTCTCGGCCCCGCGCTCTCCTCCACCACACTCCACCTATCAGTCCTTTGCACCGCGTCTCACTCTCTGATACGGTCTCATTCTCTCTCTGTTCCTGCTTGAGATCTGATCGTACAGCACTGCTCCTCCGGCCTGCTCGCTCTCCACCCTCCTGCTGCAACATTTTCTCCCAGTTTCTTCTCCCCTTTAGCCCTTCGGTTTCTGCCTCCTCCCCTCCCCTCCCTCTCTCCATCCCCAGTCTTTTCGTTGCTGTGTAACAGAGAGTGACATGTTTGGCAGCTCCCTCTGCTCTCTCCCCTCATAAGGAATCACTGTCCTGACCCACTTCCTCGTGCAGCCGCTGCCACACATAGGTACGCGGCTGTGAAACAACTTGTGTCACCAACTGCCAAGGAGAAAGATGTGTAACCTATCAAAACCGACCTCACTGCACAGGTCGTCATAGAATACCTGAAAGTGAGATGTGTATCTCGCTATCGAAAAGTAATTCAAATGAGCGTGTGGTTCCGGTTACTTTTTCTGCAATATCGGTATTAACAATGAATAACTGTATGTATGTACTGTATGTCATGTTGAAGGGTTGTCAGTAGGTCCCACTGTGAGTCAACAGTTCCCTCTGCAGCTCTGTGCAGCTTTAAAGTCACTGGGAAGAACTTTTAACTGGTTATGAAAACTATCAATTTAATACCGATGCCTCTATGTGACCTACATAACTAAATGAGATCATCAACGAGAGGGTTGGCTATCATTATGGTTATTCATAATGCTTCTCATTGGTGTCACCAGGTCGGATTCCACGTAAAATTAGACAAAATCATGCAGGGTCAACAGAAACTCCTTCAGCTCCGGCCGGGCCTCCACCAGCAACCAGCCCACCGCAGACAGACCCAGATCCCAGAGGGGAAGAGCTCCGCGACCGGCAGCAGAGTCTTTCCTCCTCAGGCCAGGAGCAGGGCTTTAGATCCAATGCTAATCTTAACACTTTCAACTCTATATTTGGGTATGTAAAACCCTCTTCCTCTATTAATCTGCAGATGTAACCTAAAACTTACATCACCTTGTGGTGGCTTCTTTAAATATTAAAAAAGGTCAGATATTTTATGAAAACAACAACTATGCTGCTTGTGATTAAGGATTGATTTATTATGACACATTTTAATGCAAAAATCCCTCTATGAGTGGTGAGTTGTTCACAGTAACAAAGATGAATTCATATACATCCTAACTTTCAGTGTCACATAATGGATGTCTTTGTTATTGCCAAAACCTGCTTAGAATTATGAAAACTTCATTACTCAATATTTGCATATGATTTGTGATCCTTGGCAGCGTTACGTCTTTAACGGCAATGAAGATCAGAAAAGGACCCTGGTGGGTACAGTGATTAAAATATGTAAATCACCTCTCTCATTGCTCATACAGTACGTGATTACTCTGTGATTTTGTACCTCAATCTACATCATGATGAATGGAACTTTTGCATCATAAAACAAAGCACAGTTGAAAATGTTCTTGTGAGCTGACTCCAACAAACAAAGCCTCCCCTAGTTATGCACTGCAACGACCCATTACATATACCTACTACACTGTACTCTTTTGTATTTTTTTGTTGATTCATTATTTATTTTATTTTATTATTTATGACAGTAATAATTAAAACATAATAATAATTATATTAATAATTATTCTAATTTCCCCTCTGTTATACACTGATGTAACTCATTATTTGTTATTACTGGCAACTGCTGTGTTTTTGTATATGTCAATAGAAATGAAAAATGTTCTGGTGCCGTCTTTGTTTTAAAGCCAGAATGAATTATTTATTTTGATTACCATGCTGTGGATGATGTTGGTGTGGAAGTGATGCACACTATGACACATTCTTTCAGTTATAGGGACTTCAATCTTACTTAATCTGAACTATCTGGAACAGATGGTTGAGAGGAGGACACTGAAGAAATTATTATCCATATTGGATAACCAGGACCACCCTCTCCACCACCTACTGCAGGGACAGACTGATCCACAAGGACAGATACAGGAGAACATTCCTGCCCACTTCAATAAGACTCTATAACAAATCACCTCTGGCCAGTTCATCCTCCAATTGACTACATCACTGCTACACTGTTGTTGTTTGCTGTTGCTGATCCTTGCACTACTGTGTAGTTTACCTAGTTAGCTAATTCAATTTATTACCATTCTATTTTATTTTATATATTCTGCATTTTTTATACTTTTGTTATGTTATTTTCTTTACTTGTATTATGTTCTGCTGTTATTTTATTGTATGGTATATATTGAGCATTGTTCATACTTAATATTTGTATTGTACTGTGTAACTTTGTTTGCTGCTGCTGCAAACACATTTCCCCCTGGGGATGAATAAAGTATGCATCTATCTATCTATCTATCTATCCATCTATCTATCTATCTATCTATCTATCTATCTATCTATCTATCTAATCTAAGTATATGTTTGAATGTGCTTTAAAACAAGCTTTTTTTGTGCCTGTATTGTATAATTGTCGTTGAGGACCCCCTTGAAAACGAGATGGTACATCTCAAGGGGTTATTCCTAACAAAGAATTTCCATATATATACTGTATATATTAGAATATAGGACCAGAGGAGAGCAGGGGAGGAGAAGAGATAGGACGAGAGGAGAAAATGAAAGGAGCGGAGAGCAGAGCAAACGCCTGCTGCACCCCCCCCCTCATGTTGGCTCCATGGCTACGACCTCGCAAAAAGGCCTTTGCCCAAGAGGGCAAATATGACAAGCAGGGATCATATCACGTCGTGAAAATGTCCACAGTTTGAATGCTCAAAGTTGGATCTGAGGAATCAAACGCAGACATAGCACACACACACACATACACACATGCACACAGTCAGTAGACCTGGCAGCATAACATGGATTGATGCCATAATCTGTGGATGCCACATTTCTCTGGGCTCTGTGACATTGCAGAAGTCGCGGCTCCGGGAGTTTCACACCCTGCTTTCACTGTCTTGCTCTGTGTTCCCACACTGCTGCACCGGCAAGTGTTTCATAGCTGTTTTTATGACAGGAGAGAAAGAAAGCGCTTCATATGCTGCACATCTCCACAGGAAGAGCTGAGTATTTTTGCAGTGCTCTTTGTGATGTGAAAAAGAATCATTTTTGCATCCATAAAATTGCATTTTAAAGCTCAGTGTTAGTGGAGACACAGACGGCCACAGGGCTTCTTCTCTCTGACTGAGGGAGCGTAAAGGAACCATTTAACTCGCAGGCTTGTGAGGTGAGCACAAAGTGGACATCTGGAGAATCAAGTGTTGTTGTTAAGGTAAGTGGAACCCAGCAGGAGGAAAACAGCTTTGAAATGAGCTTCATCCCGTCTTGTGATTTTTTTTCTCCATCATGGATCACATTTCAAGTCGAGTGGGAGGAATTGAATGCACCTCAGGCGGTTCAGTTAGTTGAAACAATAATCAGGTTTGAATGTTTCTACTGATGAAAAGCCGCTCTGTGCTTTGTGTTAAAGTGTCCCTGCAGTGTGTGGCCCGTTGTTTTTTTGTCGCTCTGCTTTCCTCTTGATGTTTGAAAGGATTGTCTCTGAACACGGTGGGCTTTAAAACGGGATTAGCTGCAGATAAATGTCCACATCTCTCTGTGTAGTACAAGTATTTTGGCAAATCATTTAAGAAACACTACCTTTTTTATATACTTTTTACACATCTGTAGTTTTAGTTCCAATTATTTATGGAGACCATAACTTACCCCATTTTTATTCAGAGAGTATTTACTGCACTGCATAAAAGTTATTGCAATGGATAACATTTCAACGGTGGAAGTCGTAAACAGACACTGGTCACATTGTAGCTGTATGAGTTACGTCCCAAAAAATATTCATGCACATGTTGATGATCTATTACTATTAGAGTCGAAGGTTTTTACGTGATTAGAGAAGAATTACACTGACTGTTTGTCTTTTCCATGGAACACTGGGCTCTTTCACTATGAGTTAGGAGGCACATTCTCTGCTCCTCTTGAAAGAAAAACACATGAAGCGAAAATGAATAAAAGATTGGCTTCCACTGAAGGAAATAGATGTAAATCTACAGAAATACACAAAATAAATAAACCCTTTACAACACAAACATGGCACAAATTTGGCAGTGGCCCCTCTATGGCCATTCATAGCACTGCCCTGTAAAATCACTATAATGTGATGCGCTTGTGTCCGACGAGCCATAGCACGGACCAACCAGCATCCTATGAGGAGTTACTGTAAGCTAGAGGGCGTGGCTTAAGTGTGTGTGACGCGACACAGAAAGGCGATTGTTCGTTCTAAACAACTATGGCGGCTCCTGAAGATGTTAGCGTAGATCAGTGACGTGCGGTGAGGTTCTTAACTGGTGAGGCAATGACTCTTTCAGAGTCAGATTTACAAATATATGAACCCAATAGAGTAGCTTAAATAACCATTCAATTGGCAGCTTGCACATTGACTACTGGTTGTTTTTCATATTTCATATCAGCATTCTTTACACACACATAGGTAAAGTACATATTTGCTTCCACTGGGAGTGTGTGCGCCGCGATCCGGCTGCACATAGTGTTTTATTTTCAAAAATTACCGGATGCTCTATCCCTTTTCGGTGTCTGACTTCCTGTCTGGGTCAATCTGCTCTGTGCAGCTTGACGCGATAAACCTGACCCGGGGGCTCTCGCACGGGTCAGGTTTCATTGAGGCAGAGGTACTGTTTGCCTCCCCTCTGTGCTTTTTCACTGCGGTTTCTGTCAGATCAGCAAGACTAAATATGTTCTACACATGCGTGAAATACAGTAACTATTCTATGGAAAGAAAGAACATATAATAAAAGTGTCTACAAATATTACAGTGGTGACAAACAATGAGAAAGCAAAAGGCACGCGCTCAACCCAGTTTGTGAGGGATCGCGCAATCTGAAGTGAGGCACAACTCCTCGCTGCCTCACCTCACGTGTCTCCTCTCTGTTTGAACAGGACATGTGCTAATTCAGCGATTTTGATTATAAAAATACTTGAAATGATTGGAATCACACAGAAATTATATTTATTGCACAGATCAGTAGAGAAATATTAATATTTATTTTATCATTATTTGTTTTTTACTTTGATGGCAGGTGAGGCTCTGCCTCCCCTGCCTCCCCTGACCACACGTCCCTGGCGTAGATGCTGCAATATAAGGAATTCTATCAGGACTGGAGAGTACTTCTTCGTTGAATTAACAGCTATGTACAACAATAAAAACTTTTCTCCATGGTAAAGGTTTGAAAGTTTCATTGACAGATGATTTATCCAATCACCTGCCAAATACATTTTTGAAAGCGCCTGCCCTTTTCCCAACCGTTTCCAATGACGGCTTCTCAGATGGTTCTGTGTAACAGACCACCTGGTGGTTCCGGTTCGCTTTTATCACCTGGTTGCATAATGATATAACTTCCTCTATAATTACAACTGCTTTCTCAATGTCAAAGCTGTCCCAAGGCTACCTCTCTCTCTGCCTCCTTCTCTACGTTCTCGACACTCCAGGGGAGATGCAGCACCTGGCGTGGTTGATGCTTGTGATCCTATGGATGGTGCAGGCTGCGGAGGGCTGTCCCGATGTCTGTAAATGCTCCAGGAAATCGGGTCCAGAAAAGTCAGAGGTCAATTGTCATAAGAGGGGGCTTCGCACCTTTCCCTCCAAACTGCCCCCTGATGCCTGGATCCTCAAACTAGGTGAATACCTTGTGGTTAATAAAATCAAACCCTTGTGAAAGATTGTTGTAATGCTCCACACTTAATGTATTGGACAATTACTGCTAGTACACATAGCCATTGTGGGCCATGACTGCATCGCTATCCGACTTTCCTACTGCTTTGTTAAAGGTGAGAATGGTATCACAGACCTGACGGCTAACGCTATGAGATCAATCCCAAAGATTGAGAGCATCAACCTGGAACGAAATGCCATTAAGTCAATCCACCCCCAGGCCTTCTCCGGCGCAAAGCAACTGATGCTCCTCAATCTCTACGGCAACCACATCGCCAACCTTCCACCGAGGGGATTCCAGGTAAAGACTTTTTTTGGAGAGGAATCGTTTACATGCACAGCAATCCTGATATAATGATCTGACCACAAACATTTTTTTTACACCTTCCTTCCATGTCTCTAGGATCTCCTGAACCTTCGCTTCCTGATGCTGGGACATAACCAGATTGGCATCATCAAACCTCAGATGTTTGCTGGAATGAGGAACTTGTCAGACTTAGACCTTCCACTTAACGCGCTGACAACGCTCCCGTCTAATGTCTTTAAGCCTCTGATCGCCCTTAAAGTTCTGGACCTTTCCCTGAATCGCATCCAGAAGATCTCTCCGAAGGCCTTTGTTGGACTCAGACAGCTCATGTTCCTCAACTTAGACAATAACAGGTCATCACACATGTCCTTCAGTGGATTCTTCTATATACCTCTCAATGCCAAACCTGTTGCACTTAGCAATGCCATAGGTGGATTGATTGTCTAGCACAGGTATTTGCATTGAGAATCAGACTCCTAATCCTGGGATACTGGAATGTTAAGACCAACCCATTATCCATTCATTTATGTTGTATCTACATACATGCTAGAGTGGCATGCACCTTTTTATTTGGCAAGGCGGGTGTGGAGTTTTGTCCACTACCAACAATTGGTGTTGATATTACCAAGACCAACACCTTTCCCTAACCCCAAGTGTTTTATTGCTCCTGAAGCGCGAGCGGCTCCTGCCCCGTGTCTCAGCGGGGAAGTCTTACGCACCTAACACGGTGGTCACTCCGTCGGCTGTCCCACCGGCAAGGATTAGATTCCTTTTTCCGGTGTCGGGACAATACCGTCGGCCTTTTATCTCACCCCGTGGCTTAATCGTTAGGATTTCGGAATTATAGTCTTTTACGGCAAAGCCATAGGCACTCTTAATGGGATGCAATCCTAGCACCCTGTATGTAATAGTTATGTACTTCGTCTGTACTTTACTATTGCCTATTGTGAACATTTCACCATTTTATGACTAACACTGCCAAGTCTTTACCCAGGGAACTTACCTTAAGCTCCTCTGCATGTTTCAGTCGTCACATCTTATCACACCATTTATGGACAGGGGAAGAGGGTTAACTTGTTTTAGAGAACCAGAATACTTTATTTGGCTTCAGACACTTACAAATGGTAAGGCTGTGTTTTTATTCAAGTTTCTCACATAACAATCACATACTACAATCTCAAGTTAATGAAACAGTCTCTGTGTCACAACAACTAATTCTAACACTCTAGTCTATCTTTCCTCTTCCTCATGCTTCCCTCTCTGATAGCAGAAGGGTCTTCTGTCCTCCTATAAGTGGGTAAGACAGCAAATGGGTCTTCTTTTCTATTCAAGAAGTCTATCCCATTCTCTAGTTGTGAAAAAAAGCCCAATCTCACTTCTCAGGGGAAAATATCCCTAAGTCTAGTTGGGGGAAAAAAGCCCAATATCACTCAGTTTTTCTGCTGCTTTTATGCTCCTCTCTGAGGCTAGTACCTCCTTCAGGTTCATGTGTCACTCACATGAGTCCTCCTCTTTCTAAGTCAGACACAGAATGTAACTGGTTGTAACTGGTTTGGTCCTGTTAAGAAGAGGAAGGATACTTTTTGAGTGACTATTTTATATAAGGCGTCTATGCAGTTTATATGGTTAATCACTTCTATTATGAATTAAAACAGATTATAGGTTTAATCACCTCTATCAAAAAATAAAACCGTATATATGTTTAATGGTTATACTTTGAATCAAAAAGGTTACAGGTTATAATAGTTATACTTTCATACTGTCATACGTTTCTACGATCTCTCAACACTCCTTAAATCCTTAAACATATTTGATTGGCCATAACGTTACCTAACCACTGTGGATAACAAAAAAATCATTACGGAGCCGGAGCAGGGGGGTAGTATTCCAAGAAAATATTCGGAGAGCAAAGTCGTAATTTTACGAGAAAAACCTCCCAAATTTGCGAGAAAAAGTTCCTGAAAGATACGTATACAAGTCTTCTTTTATGGTCTTTCTGTGTTCTTTTATGAACATAATGCATATTCAGTATGCATTGTATTTCATTCTCATGTTGGACCTATTGTACGTTTTATTTTGCCAGTGGATTATCATATAAATCCTAAGGATTGCCGTTACAGATGTCCTTACTAACGTACAGCCTTTGAGCGAGGGGAATGTCCTAAAAGATACATACATTTGTTTTCTTTCATGCTTATTCTGTGTTCTTTTATGAACATAATTAAATACAAATTGATATATTTTGCACTTGGAGGCTCACGTTACTGCAGTGTTTAACAGTGGGGTCTGTGGTGAGGTTGATCCAACATTGCAAGTGAAGAGATGTGGTTCCAAAAAAAGGACTATTTTTCCAAGTTTTTTTCCTCGCTAATGTATGGCTTTATAATCTTAGAGAATATTCAAGTTTTTTTTTCTCGCAAATTTGCCAATCTTAGTTTTTTTTTGTTATGCTGAAATTTGTCTCAGAATATTACCCCCCTCGCCGGCTCCGTAGTTCTTTTTCTTTTTACCTATGGTCCTAATATGTTGTCGTACCTAGCCTTAATTATACTGTAGTTGCCATACATGAAAAAAAAATTAATTAAAAAAATGTATTTAATTCAGTCATTCAAAGTTAAAACACCTCTTTATTAGGCGTACCGGGTTTTGCAGAATCATCCAATATCGATGTTCTGTCTGGGAATAGAGTTTGTTCAGACCAAAAAGTATTCTAAAAGGATAATACACATTGTGTGTAACTTTCCTATAGAACCACACATAGAAGAGTCTTCCAATCGGATGCACCTGTCAGCAGGATGAAATTATTTGTTCTTTGCTGTTAAGGACCATAACAAATCCCTGTTGAAAAATAAATCTGTTATATGAACCACAACACTGTGGTTAAGGTTTGGTTAGCTTGAGGCACAAAATACACTCAGTTAGGGGGAAAAACTCTGCTATGTGACAACAAGTAACTACAGTAGCATTGTTGCAGATAAAGAGAAGTTATAGCAAGTCTATGACTGTAGCAGTTTCATAGAGTTTTGCCTTTGCTGTGTTTGAGGAGACAACAACTTAACAGCAGACAGGAGTTTGTAATGAGGGAATGTCTTCATCACATTATGAAAAAAGAGTGGATTATGTTTTCATATTGCTCAATAGACATTTACATTAGTTGTGCAGTGTATTGATGTTCATCAAGGAATTCTGACTTTCCAAATCCAGTCTGAAGAACGTTCCCGCTGGAGCATTCAGACCACTGCGATCTCTGGAGATGCTAGTTCTAGACAACAACCTTCTGTCCACGCTGAGCTCCTCAACTCTGGACGGCCTGGGCAACTTGCAGGTAACATAAATAATCACATCTGGTCCATACGGTTTTCTGTATCTTACTGGAAATTTAAGAATGTATTTTTAGCTAATGTCTGTAAATTTGAACAATCAGGTGACCTTACCATTAAACATTTTTATATCCACTTGCAGATAGTTGTTGATATGTTCACTGAAACATACATTTATTATAGTGCATTGTGTACACTAAATGCCACAAAAAGAAAATATGCTGAATATTGAAACAGGAACTCTACCTGAGGAACAATGAGCTGGAGCACCTGCCACCTGATGTGTTCAGGAACATGGCCAAGCTTTCTCAGCTGGCTGTCAGTGGAAACCGCCTGAAGACAGTGGACGGCAACATGTTCGCCCATATGCCTGGTACGACTACCACCAGCATGCCTTTTTTACAGACGCCACTTTCACGGCAAACAAAGGGGTGACTCATAATAGTCGGGGTAGAAATGACTACATTGTTTACTGATGATTCAATCTTGGTGATTTTCTTTTTCTGACCCCTGTCAGACCTGAAGAAGCTCTCCCTCCACGATAACGCGTGGCAGTGTGACTGTAACATCGTCTCCTTGGTGCAGTGGATGGGGCAGACCAACGCCACCTTGTCGCCCCGGGATGCCCTGAAGTGCACGAGTCCTCCGGAGCTCCGAAACAAGAGCCTCTCCAGCCTCCAAGCCGACAAGTTGTCCTGCCGTGCCTAACGCCAGAAAACATGTGAGGACCACAACACGGGCTCAGGGCATTCAGACGATTGACTCTTACTAAAAACAGATTTCTTTTAACTCTAGACTGAGCTTGTACTTGTGGAGGGAAGTTATTTCTTTTATGATTTTTCAAAGCTGCGATGCAGCCAATAGATGTGTATCTTCTCGACATTAACAACAGCATAGTGATGTTTTCAGCTAAAAACCCGCTGGAAACTTAGACTTGACCACCATGTATTTTTGAGTATGAAAGAGCTATATATGCCATATCAACTCATATTGAAACATTGGACCCCTTAAACTTGCAGTTAAAGCATGAAAAAAACTGGAGTTATGATGTTTTCATTGAGCAGAAAGACGTGTGCATCACTGTTGTACTCCCCACCAGCAAAGAAGAAGTGCCGTCCCTTATCACTAAATTCAACACTGAGATTAATATTATAATCTCATATTGCTTGTCACATAGAGCCTGCGCAGGTTTGGAAAGTGACGGATTACACGCAATGGGATTATATTAATACGATTCCAGGAAATGGTTTCTGTAATCTTTTATGGTTGATGTTTAAAAAAAAATTAAAGGCCTTTGGATAGTGAGATGATACACAGCCAGGAGGTGCACCGCAAAATCTAAAAGTGTAGATGGCTGGAGATAATGAAAGTTTATTGAAATTTTAACCTAAAAATTTGATTGAAAGTGATATAAGGAAAATGATCATGGCTGATGTCACCACGTAGCCCAGCAGTGATACACTACAAGGCCAAAAGTATGTAATCGGCTACCTCTCTTCTTCCACCAGATTTCAGAATCTGGTTGTGTCACAGTAAAAAAAACAAAAACGCAAGACAACTCAATGACTCCGTGTTGTTGTTTCCTCCTGTGTTACAACAGGAATGCACAAAAAGCTACTTCAGTTCAGCTCCCCATATCGGCTCCCATAGTTTCTTAGCCCACATGATGAAAAGCAGACCAAGAACAAAACCACATGACTGCTTACTTTTGGCATAGAAAGACACAAAGAAAAGTTATTTCTGTGTACATTTCAAGTTCTGCTATTGCTGTACTGCAACCCTCTTCGTCCCTCTGTCAGAGAATCACTCCTCCGGTTCAGTCAGGTGGATTTGAGCCGGGAGATGGGGGAAATAGCAAGAGCATGATATCCTGCCCTCAGCTTTCTGTAATTGACAAGGCGACTCCCATCGACCTCCCCCACACAGTGACTTTGACACGAAAACGCTAGCGTCTCCCACTCCAGAGGGGGAGATAATTGCCATAATTTCCACCTGCATTAAACCTACTATTATAGGAGAGCGCCCGAGAACAATATAATAGCTGTGGCATTGTTCCGAGCCCCAGCTTTTTCTCGCCTCCGCTGATGTCCTTCGGCATGTTACGCAGCAAGGTCTTTTTTCGGTGTGCTTATTTGAATGAGCCACCTATCGTCTTTTAACGGGGCGGAGGGGCTCACTTTGATCACTGAGATCATACACCAACATCTCACATCAGGATTAGTTATTACTTGATTTTAGTGTGAAGTTGTTGGCGTGTCCTGATGGTTGTGGTGTGCTTTTCTTTGTTGTTTTACAGTTATGTTTTTGTTCCAGCGGCTGAACAAGATCCCTTGTAACATGCACCATGCATCAAATAATGTATTATCAACATCCCATTGCATTCTACGAGCATGTTTATTTTCCAATTATTCAGGCTGCTGTGTTTTGTAAGGATTTCATAGAGCCTTCAGGCAATACTTGGTAAATAAAGGCTGTTTATACCCTAAAGATTCTTGTTAAATAGCCAATAAAGATTTTCTGTTCAGGTTGAATATGGCAATTCACTATAGATGTGTCGATGCACTGCCAGATATGCTTACTGAGCGGACACACACACATTGCATCATTAGAGGCGTGCAGTCCATGCAGTCTTGTTTCAAAGGATCTTTTCAGGGCGTATGCTGCTGCTGTATGGCATCAGAATCAATCAGGAGAGCACTTTCTATGGCGCTCGTGTCTGTAATGCATTGTAAACATACACATAATGTGTAATAATCTGCTTATGTCAGTGTATAATTATAGTAAAAGCACTCATAAATATGAATTATACTTTTTAAACAATAATCATAACACATTATAAAGCATTTTTAAAACAAATGTTAAGGTCAGACATCATAATACGTCATAGTTGTTGGTCTCTCGCTGACATTTCTTTTGCAAAGATCATAGATCCTCATAACATGTGTTAATATTACCTTAAGCAAAGAGGCACAAAATAAAAAAATTAAAAATGAAGAGGAGGAAGACTGAAGGGCGATAGCTCCACTAGACTTGCCATTAACAGAAACTGTCCTCATGTTCCCCTAAGGCTCCAGTGATTGATATTAGAGTGCATTTTACTGCCAACACTTCTGACAAAGATGTTTAATGAAGGCAAGGTATGACATCAGTGCACGGAAACAGTTCACTTGGAATTAAATCATTAGAAATAACTATACATATACAGTACTGTATGCAAGTTGTCAAAAGTCAGCTGCTCAGAGAAAAAATGTAAGTAGAGTAAAATAGTTTTCATATTAACGTAAATTAGACAGCAAATAGACGATGTAGAATATCTGTGATGGGCCAAAATCAGTCGAGCGATAAATCAGTAAACTGATGAGTGTAAGAGCCAGAACAACCTTGCGAACAGTGCGACATACAGTATTCTTAACAAGTGTGCATTTATAACGAATCTATACGGCTCATAGAGAATATTGTCAGGTAAAGCTGATGGATCTATTCGGTCTCTAAACACACACCTTTTCAATCCAAAACTCTGAGCATAACCTCCTTCTGATCAGGTTAGGTGTGAAGCATACGTTACCATGACGATCCAGCCAGGTTAAAAGACTACATGTAGACAGTGCAGGCGGTGTGGTTGCACTGGAGCCCAGGGTGTAGAGAGAGAGAGCGAGCCCTCCAACAATGTGTTGGGTGGAGAACGGGCGTTTGTGAGTCAAAAGGATAAAAATGATAAACAATCTACAGAAAACTATTCAACTTAATGAATCCTTGCTTAATTTTCTTTGGCACTTTTATCATATGCAGATATGCAATGATGACTGCATGAGAGTGACCTAAGCTTAACTTACCCCGCTAACCCATTAATCGTGGATCGTAGTACACCCCTCTGGATGCTAAGGCTATAGACCTTTTCATTGCCATGTTAGGGCAACAGCTTTGGTCCAAGTTTATTTCCTGTCAGCTACTGCATAGAGTACTGCAGGAATGAGTCCTAAAACCAGGAAATGAGTCAGCATTTTTTGCACTCCTGGCCCCCTTGTCTCAAAATCAATGGGTTTTTGGAATGTGTGTTTTGGTTAGATGCTTGAATAAGGTCTGTGGTTAACACAAGCTCAAGATATTTTGCTCTATGAAGTAAAATACGTCAGTAAATACCCTTCTTGTGAATTTTAAGCTTTTTTACGTGTCTTAACAACGGCGGTTGCTAACAAGTGTGGAAATGAGACGACGGATCGTCATCACGCCGACTAGTCCGCCGTTACAGCCTTGTTACGTCACGCAACCGTGTTGTAATTTGTTTGTAGCTGAACGTTAACTGTTTACTTCTGCCGATTCACGCTTAAAAAAATCATAAAAGGTGGTGTTCATTTGTGAAGATTATCTTGCTGAACAAAACGTTGAAGTATCATGAATGTTTATTTGCCACATCTGCAAAAAATATAATTGAAAAATCCCATTGAATTTTTGTTGAGGGAACCAGTGTGATGCTAACTTCTGGGGTTGACCTACAGAACTACGTCATCCCTGCAGCTCCCTATCAGCAACCATTGGAACAGGAAATACAAAGGTTTCCATTTAGAATGTTTTCAAGTGTAAAACGTTGTCCCATGTGTTTACTCGTCTCTTCATTCTTACCGCTTCACCCACCCTGCATCGTCTTAATTTGCGGCTTCATCACCTCCACGGCACATTGCCGACTAACCTGCTCCATTGTTGGTTTTGTGTAAACCTTAGTTTAAGAAAATATCTTTGTTTTAAGTGTAACCTTGCATGGACTCCCTCCTTGTCCCATTACGTGCTTTCCCCAGTGAGCACTCAGGTGTGAACCTAAGTGTTGCAGTGCGCGTCGCTACGAGGTCATGAAAATATATCCTCAAAACATGCAGCGCAATAGCTCCTTTGCTGCTAATATCTCACCAACAAGGGACGATTTGTTCTGATTAAACAAGGCATGAGGTGGGCAGGTAAACCGTTTTCTCTCCCTTTCCGCCTAAAACTTGCATTCAACTGGAGGGGGGGGGGGGGGGGGGTTCATTTATTTTGTGTTAACAAGGGAGATGCTTCCTCCCCCCATCGCTCTCGTCAAATTGTTCCCTGGATGATCTGGCCTGGGACCATTTTGGCTCAGTTAGAAGCTTTTAAATGAACGACACGGAGGAGACAAAATACCAACAGGGATACAATTACAGGTAGTTAATTTCCTGCTTGTACATGCTTTTGTCTATAAAATATGCTTTGTAAGGTTAGCAGAGACGCCGTGTTTTGATGTAAAAAGTCGAGAAGAGGATTTAGAGAATCCAGCAGAGTACGGGGTGTAGAGGATGAACATCACACATGAATTTATTTATGACTTCTTCTGATTCCTTATCCTTATCCTGACACCTACATTTGCCAAAATGTACACGCGCTTTGTGGGTATGCGTCGACTGTGTCTGGACGTGAAAATATCTCCTCAGCTGCTAAATGGACCAACTAACTGGGACACTCAGTGGGACCTTTTTGGGACAAAGCATCCATCAACTTGACCGAAAAAAAAGCAGTTTTAACAGCTTCATGTTTGTGGGTTTTTGGCATCAAATGGAATGTTTTTTGACATTTCCTCAATCCAGTCTGTTAAACTTTTATGTACCCACGATGGCTGACTAAGCCTTTTCACTTGTTCCCAGGGCTCAGTTTCAAATGAATTGAGTACATGCTATATCAACACCCGAGGTAAATTTATTCACCCCGAGCAGCTCCACAGGGGCTTAAAAACTGCCTTGCTAAAGGGCAACTTGAGCTGCAGTGAATGAGTAGGCGTTTAGAAAAAAGGGGTCATGTATTAACGGTGCAAGAGGGTGAACCGTTCCTGTGACCGTCCGCAGTGTCTAAACGGGTCAGTACCAGCAGCAGACGAATATGCAGGGCTGGAATTCACTTTCATTCAACCAGGACAGTTCTGTTCAATGCGGCTTCTAATTACCAACAGGTGTGAATATATGTGTCAATCGGGGTCGACCGTTATGTTTGTTGTTTTTTTACAGAGACGATACAGATTATTGGTAATCAAGAAGACCGATAACAGATATTTTGAAACCAATATTTATTGGATTAAAAATGAAAATCTTTTCTATTTATCTCTGTTTATGCCTTTACAGGTAAATGCCTTTACAGAAGTGTAGCGGTGAAAACTGTCTTTTGATCATGATGGCCAATGTTACTGTACAATTCTCCGATGTATCAGTGAAGTGGATGAACTACTCTGAAGACTGAACATTGAGTATGCTTTAGGGCGGGGCTTACTGTGATTGACAGTTCGCTGTCTCTACCAGAGCTGTATATGGCGTCTCTACGTCACTCCTCATTTCAAATATGGTAATCTCTGTTCATTGGTTACGAAAAAAATAACATGGAGATAGTCATAATCCAAGATGGCGACTGTGAAATTGCCAAACTTGAGGCTTCAAAATGGCAGTCCACAAACCAATGGGTAACGTCACGATGACTACGTCGACTTCTTATATACAGTCTATGATTAAAACAAAATGACAACATGTTGCTAGAACATGTACCCTGCCTTTCTCTCAAGGTAAGCAGGGATGAGCTCCGGCCCTGTCATCCTCCTGTAAATGATTAGTAGGTACAGACAGTTGTTCAGATAAGTTCATGCACTGGTAACACAAGCTTTTGGAATAGGCACAATTTTTTCACACAACTTGAAAAAGATGTCTTGTGACCACTCGCATCTTTGCTTCACGTTACGTCTCATTAGTGACAACTTCCTCTATCCAAAGAGTGGAGTACTCTGGCATGCGGCTACAAGCCAGACATCATGGATGAAGCGCTGATGGAGGAGGCCATCAGGATTTTGGGTGAGCAGAGGAAAAAACGTTTGCTGATAAATATAGTGTGGGGGGGGTTTCAGATATCAAACCACTTCTCAAAGGGTTAGGTAACGGAGTCCTTATCATAAAGACAAGAGTAGGTGGACAGGGATTAAGATGGGGGGTCGAGAGGTGGCGAATTGCTTCCTTGGTGGGACTCAGAATGAAAAAAGGTTATTTTTGGCAGCTGAGATAGGGAAGAAATTTCGGGGATAAACTCAGGGCTGAACATTTATCACAGACATTAACTATCAATACGAAAACATAAGCTAGACATAAGTGCAATTTCCTAGATACTAACTTACAGACCAGCTTTACCTTGGATTGACACGAATGTAGGCAGATTTGTATTGAATTTTAACAACATATTTGTATTGTCTTTTTGTGTCTATCATGTGGGCTTGACGTATACTTTAGATATACTTCAGAAGACACTGAAAAGCTCTGCAGAACTGAGGTGAACAGTAGCGTCAGATGATAAGTATCAGTGGGTTTTTTCCACATACACATGGGTATCTG
This sequence comes from Cebidichthys violaceus, assembly GCF_023349555.1. Classification (NCBI taxonomy): domain Eukaryota; kingdom Metazoa; phylum Chordata; class Actinopteri; order Perciformes; family Stichaeidae; genus Cebidichthys; species Cebidichthys violaceus. Next base: position 9,944,393 of record NW_027176307.1, on the reverse strand, counting down.
TTAATACCATACATAGAGTACAGCAGCGTTAAAGACAGCAGCCACTGTGGCTACAAGTGACATTTATTGAATAATGGTGAATGCTAAAAACATAGTAGTAACAGTTAGGGATTGGTGATGTAGGTCAATTACGAATATCCCGATAACAATATAAATCATGATATGGCACGTTTTCTGGTCAATGATTGAAAAGTCTATATGAAATAACCACAGGGGTAGAGCCTATTTTTATGTACTAATACCACACACTGATTATGTTACATTTAATTAGACCTTTAGTGCAAAAATCAGTTTCAAGTGAAATTATAGAGAAACAAAAACTTCAGCCATACGCTGACTAGGTTTACATGCATGCATACAAAATACACAATCAGATTAAGATAATAGTTTGATCTAACTACACTGAGAGTATTCCCACAGACACAACGGATGTCAGATAAACAACAATTATATCTAAATACTGCTATATTGCTATAGAGACTACCTATGTATGAGGATCTCTAGATGGCCTATAATCTATGTTTTATACAGTGAAGCGTATAAACTTTGCGAGCCGCTAGCAGTCTTCTCTGCTGCATCACCCTGCATCTCCATGGAGGATCCACCCCTTTGCCAATTTTTGGATTAGCCACCGCCAAGATGGCGACGGCCACCCACAGCGGCTTCTTTAGAAACCTTTGGGTCACGTCACTGAGACTATACGTCCATATTTTATTCAGAATATGTGTCAAAAGCGCAAGATTATGCGTAGTGGGAGAAAGTGGAGATTATGTATACAGTCTTTCAAATTGAGACTTGACATTGGAAAAATGTATTACCCAGCAATTGTCATTGTTTATCTACATATGACAAGAGTACCAAAGAAAACAAGATATTATTAAAAGATATTTAATTAAATAGTGTGTTTATAGTTCTTATAGGATTTATGGAGAATGAGCATGATTATCATTTTGTTATAGATTGCTATGGAAAAAAAAGCGTTTTTAAGTCAGTGTGAGTTAGTTTTTGATCACAGGCGTTTTTTTCTAAGTTTGCAATCTGAATCAATTGCAAGAGCCCAACATGTTGTCACCTGCACCATTACTTGAGTACAATTTTTTTTTTAAAGTAACATTGCTTTTATTTGTGTAAAAAAAACTCTTTTTGCTGCTGTTCAAAAGTTCCACTGTTTCACTTAAATAAAAAGCTCTTGTGCATATATGGCATCCACAAGAGATTTTATGAGCACAATAATACACGTTCAAAACACACGTCGTGTTGCTTTTTTGACCATTTTGTGCTTAGTATTCCTCAGGCCAACAGTGAAGTAAATAACACGTACATCAACCTTTCTAAGTGCAGAGAAACCGACTACGTAACGCTGCGTGGGCTGTATCGCACCGAGCTACACGGCCGAATGAAGAGACAGGCGCACGGCGGTCGGTGAACATCTGGTCGGGGATACCAGCTCAGTGTGGTTCGGCACAGTCCTGCTGCTGTGGCACTGCTACAGTCAATCACTGTAGTCTGTGTTTGCATTCAGCTCGCTGGCTGAAGTGAGAAAATCCATCGCTGTCGAAGTTGTCGAATACAAGGGATTTGTTTTTGGTGGATTTGCTTTAACCACCAAATGAAACAAACACAGTCAAGAACAATTCATTCACATAAATCCAATGATTGATAACGATTGATTGATTAATGATGATGACTTTTTTCACAAAATAGAAGCAGGGTATTATGTTGTTTTTTAATATTATTGCAGGATTTTCATAATAATGGCAATAATTATTAAAATGAATACTGTATATAAAACGGTATATGTTTATTTAACATTCTCAGCATATTGATACTTACGCAATGTATAAAAGGCGGACCTGAAATTGTCACGATTCAGGGCTGAGCTTAGACTCAAGAGCAGAGACTGACACTGGAGACAAGGTGAAGTTGGAAATAAGGTCTTTTACTGGTCACCAAAAGTAATAAACAAAACTTAAAGCGACTCCAACCGGGAGCGAGCAAAAACCAACAAAAAGGCAAAGTCACAAATCATTGAGTCAACACGAAAGGAACGGCACGGGAGACACAAAGAGCACAAGGGGAAGAACAATGACGATCTGACAACCGAAACGGGGAAAGCAGGGGAGTATATATGAGTGTTGTGATGAGAAGATTGGAGGCAGCTGGGTGGACCGGACAGGTGAGTAGGATGAGTGCAATCAGGGGAAACACACACACACACACACACACACACACACACACACACACACACACACACACACAGAGATAGACACAGAAACACGATGAAACTAACGGGATGTTACAGTACCCCCCTCTCTAGAGCCAGCTCCAGACGGCCCAGGTTGGTCTGGGTGGCACTTGTAGAAATCCCTGATGAGGGAATAGTCCATAATGTTCTTGGGGAGACCCAGCACCTCTCCTCTGGTCCGTATCCCTTCCAGTCGACTAGGAACTGGCGACCTCGACCTCTGGGGTGGACTGCCAGCAGCCGTTTGATGGTGAAGACTTGGCCGCCATCAATGACCCGGGGGGGTGGAGGGGGTTTTGAGGCGGGAACCAGTGGGCTGGTCCTTACTGGCTTAACCTTGGAGACATGGACGGTAGGATGGACCTTCATGGTCCTGGGAAGTTGTAACTGGACCGCCGCAGGGTTAATCACCTTGGAGACAAGGAATGGGCCGATGAATCTCGGGGCAGCTGTCAGCTGTCCTCTTGTAACGGCTGGACGTCCAAAGTAGTACCGCTCGCGCCCTCCTCCAGGTAAAGTGACATTGACGCACCAGCGCCTGTGCGGATTGGACCTCAACCTCTCCCTCGAGGTCTGGAAGCAGGGGTGGTAGGTACCTGTAAACACACTGGAAAAGAGAGAGAGACGTGTGGCAGAGACAGGAAGTGAATTATGTGAGTACTCCACCCAGTTCAGTTGTCAGCTTTATGAGGTGGGACTCTGAGAGGCCATACAACGGAGCCCCGTCTCCATCTCCTGATTGTAACGCTCCGTCTGACCGTTGGACTGGGGGTGGAACCCGGAAGAGAGGCTGGCTGTAGCCCCAAGTTGTCTGCAGAATTCCTTCCTGAAACCGGCCGTGAACTGGGACCCTCAGTCGGAGACCACATCCTGTGGCAGACCGTGAAGGCGAAAGACCTGGGAGAGCATAATCTCTGCTGTCTCCTTGGCAGAGGGGAGCTTGGGCAGAGGAACAAAGTGAGCCAATCGGTCGACAATGGTGAAAATAACAGAGTTACCTTCGGACCGGGGCAGACCGGTGACAAAGTTCAGGGAGATGTACGACCAAGGCCTTCGTGGCACCGGAAGAGGGTGTAGTAGCCCTGATGGGCGCTGCCTGGAGGTCATATTCTGGGCGCAGACCTGACAAGTGGCCACAAACTCTCCTGTGTCCTCCTCCAGCGATGGCCACCAGAACCGCTGCCTGAGGAAGCTGACCATCCGCCTTACCCCTGGGTGGCAGCTGAGTCTGGAGCAATGTCCCCACGGCAGGACTCTAGAGTGGAGGTTAGCGGGTACAAAAAGGCCGTAGGGAGGGCAGCCGTTAGGAGGCTGTGCCCCGTTGGTGGCTCATTTGACCTCACTCTCAATGCCCAAGGTCACCGTACCCACCATGCAGGAAGGAGGCAGGATGGAAGTGGAGTCCCTTGGGGCGTCCTCAGGCTCGAACTGGCGGGATAGGGCATCCGGTTTCATGTTCCTAGAGCCTGGACGATATAATAAGGTGAAATTAAAGCGATTAAAGAATATCGCCCACCTGGCCTGTCTGGAGTTCAGCCTCTTCGCCGTTCTGATGTACTCCAAATTCTTATGGTCAGTCCATGCTTGAAATGGTTGTCCAGCCCCCTCCAACCAGTGTCTCCATTCTTCTAACGCCAGCTTGAGGGCCAACAGCTCCCGGTTGCCCACGTCATAGTTCTTCTCTGCTGGGGACAGCCTCTTGGAGAAGAAAGCACATGGGTGACCTTGTTATCCTTGGGGGAGCTCTGCGAGAGAACCCCTCCTACCCCCACATTGGAGGCGTCGACCTCGACGATGAACTGGAGTTAGAACATGTATAATACAGGAATTAATTTTCAGAATTATTTTAAATTCATAAGAAATCCTTCAATCCCAAACCAAAACAATGAAGACAAGACGGAGTCTACAGCCATGCAAGCAGCCCTTTTAGGGTATACTTACGTTTGTGTTTGCACGGGACACGGAAGCGCCTCAAAGCGTACCAAATGTTCAATGTTCAGCTTATGCGGTCTAGCGACCTGCTGCTGATGGATGACAGAGCATTTTCTCTCATGATGTCTAATAATGACGCGGAAGGGTTTTACACTGTAGAGACTCGCGCCAAAGGGTGCCTCGTGCATCGGTATCAGACACCAAAGAGCATGACCAAACGCCACAAGAATGAGAACGGGCCCATTGAATAGATCGGTCAGTATCGGTTTGATATCCATATCGGTGCCGGATCCTCTTGGGCTTAACAACATATTTCCTATAATAAAAGACAGAACTGAGAACGCGATGTCCAACGTGAATCTATTAAGATATGAAAAATAAATCTTGTTTCACCACCCACAGCACTCAGACAGTGCGCCCTGTCTAGAATATGATTAAAGGAGGCTGTAAAATATATCTGATGTTATCGTTGCACAGGTGCAGCGTTCCTCTGTCCTTCCACAAAGTCACAATCTCTCTGACACACGACAGACTGCACACGTACACACTACAAAAAAACAGTCTGCAGCCAACAACAGTGTCAGATGACTTTTGAGCACGCTCGACTCCAAAACGCCGTTGTGCAATCTCAACGTGCAGACCCTCCTTTTCCCCACTGTTGCTATGGTAACCCCTTAGCCTGTGTTTGCAATTTCCGCAGATGTGCATGCTGTCTTTATTGTGTCTCCCGCCGCCGAGCTGGCTGTCACATGCTTAACCTCCCCGCTAACACACGGCAACAGCAGCAGCTGTGTTTCAAGGACAAAAGGAAGAACAAGAAAACAGTTATTAGGCTATTAGCTTGCCGTGGCTAGCAAAGGAAGCTACAGGCTTCCTTTTTTAAAGAGCTTCTTAAGGGGGATTTCCTAAGTCTTGTGAAGCCAGGCAGCAGGAATCTTCCACTAGCACAGCACACTCATTATCACAGCCACGCAGCAGTGGCAAGGTGTTGTACACACAGCTCGCATCACACAAGCCAGGGACTTTCACCCACACACGCACCCAGCAGTTCACACCTTTGACAGTTGCAGCATTACACCTGCCTGATGCTTACAGGCACCGCAGAGGCTGGGGAGGGGGGGGGGGCGTAAACAAACTATCTCGATCAGAGGAAGATGTCCACGATTCAATTTGTTGATTGGCAAATTCGCCGTCGCCCCTCGCAGCTGAGTAACACTGAGGAGCTGGAAATACTATGCCAGGTCTCAAAGTGCCATTTTAAAAGACTCCCAGTGCATCGTGTCTTTGTTTAAATCAGGTTGTTTGCTGCTCTGCTTCAGTGATGTAAATGTTATGCACCTGCGCAGACCATATGTGGACGGCCGCATGCAGCACAAAATTTGGGACCGCGTGAACTCGTTCCACACCAGTCCAGTTCGTGGTGTATGCACCTCTAGCTGGTTTGAAGAAGAAGAAAACCAAATGCATGCCTGTTTTGAAGAGGGTTTGTATGATGAGATCCACCGCCACCCACATTTAAATAATTTGTCTTAAATGAAAGACAGCCAAATGGCATTTAACTCCTGGCAAACAACATTATGGTGCATTACCACTACCAACTGGAATGGACTGTGGATCGGTAAATGCGCATGCGTGGAATGCCAGTACAATGAGGACCAATAGCTGACCTTAACAGTTAACCTTAATGTTATGATGTGTTCAAACTCTACTCAGTGAAAATTAATATTGAGTGAGGGTTATAACACTTTAATTACAATGCTGCCAAGATGTGTTCATGTAATCTTGTAAAATGTCGTTTTTGGTGAGAAACTTGAATAATTCCAGTTGTTTAAAGGAGATGTTTTCACACCAATATAAATACATATTAGAGATGGATTTTTGACCTGTTTAACACTAGCTCTAAGCAGCTAATACAGTATTAAATCATTAAAGGTAGTAATGGTAAGATGTTTTTTTTTTATCAAAGCAAGTATTTGTATTATGTTTTTATGCGAATATCCACTATAGATGACAATAACAGTAAAGGGATAACGTTTCAAATTTTTGCCGATTTACACTGACTTTAGGGTAATTATGTTTTTGGGAGGGTGGTAAAAAAAGAGTTAGTCTGGAGCCTTGCTGTCAATTACAGTTCATAGAGAGAAAATTGGAACTGGCCAAAAAAATTTCAATCGGTTCATCTCTAATCTATTTGCAAATAGGTGAAGATGACAATCTATATATAACAGTTAGCGGTAAATTATTTTTAACAAAATGTGGCATGTGACCTTCCCTCATTTTATAATAAATAGTTTATTTTGTTGCTTAACATCTGCATCAATGTTCTGAAAACCGTTTCCCCCTGGGGCTCATTTTTAATGACCGAACAGCCAAAACATGAATGAACAATCTTTAATGAGTAACGGTGCTTCCTGTCGTGAGGCAACCTTGCTCAAACTGCAATGCCCTGCGCCACGCTGATATTTCCCACCCCGAGGTATCTGAAACCATATGTTGCGATAACTTGAATGGCAAAAAGTAGACTGAAAAAAAAGTCATTCACTCCTCAAGGGCAACGCAGGAGTTTCTTTCACTTTGCCAGCTTCATAATGCTCATCTTACAAATTGAACTGCTCGGCTTTCGGGCCAGTCAGTACTTTACGTGGAACTAGACCATGTTGAATCAACCACAAAACAAGGGCCTAGGGTGTACCATGCCTTCGCCCAATGACAAGCTGGGCCCCCGCGACCCTGAACAAGATAAGCGGTTCAAGATAATGGATGGATGGATGGAAACCTAATTCCTCTCATGTCACAGATTTGTCAGACCATCTATACCGTGACCTCGCCTGGTTCCAGACCTCTAAATCACAGCCCACATTGAAATGTTTTCTTCAGCAATTTAGATTGTGGTATCTTCTTTCACAGTCACAAAAACAACCAATGAATTGGAGCTTTGTAGACAATGTTAAAGGAATATCTAGCTATTTTTGGAAATACCCTTTTTCACTGTCTTGTCAAGAATTAGATGAGAAGATCCATAGAACTGGTTATCTTAGCTTAGCATAAAGCTAAAACCAATCGGCAGCTCTAAAGGCCTGGGGGCGGGACGGATAAACAACACCAAAATAGCTAGACACATGTTGAAAAGGGAAACTTTTTTCAAAGTTCTTCTTCTGTGAACAAAAGTGAGGCCGTGCCCTGTGGACACCGCACTGGACTTTTTGTCTTCGTGTTTGGCTTCCAGATAAATAATGGAACATTTATGTTCCCGCAGAAAAGCATTACATATTAACTGAACAAAAAGACGTGGTGAAATGGGACCCCGTGCTGCAGGAAACACTGTTCCTGCTGAGAGAGAGAAAACGAAACCTGACAAGCCAACATCTGACCTCACTGCGCTTCATTCAGACACGCAAGCCAAAGTGCTGGGAGACAGTGGCCAGTTAGCTTTCTAACCTTCTCAGAAGTGGCAGGCAGCATCTAGTCCTAAAACATGAAAAAAAAATGTTGACAGTTCAGTCAAATATCTTGAAAAATAATCTCACCTCACCAACCTTTTCTTAACACGGAGAGCTGGAGCACTTCCTTCTGTGAGTGGAACATCTCCTCAAGTTTCATTACACTTATTTGGTTGATGCTTTTATCCAAAGCAACAATAAGTGCATTTAAACTAAACATAGAAACAAGATCTTACCTTAAGTGCATCCCTTCTAACTTCTAAACAACTAAAAGCACGCAACAGCACAAGTGTGTAGAGACAACCAAAAACGTATTTAGCAGAGTCCTGCCCCAGGTCTGTACAAATATATAAATATATATTAATATAAATTCATGGGCAGGCAGAGGGTGAGAACAATGACATGTTTTTATTCTGGAGGAATCTGAAATGAAAGTGATTAGGCAGTATTTTAACATAATTTAAACATAATCAGCCGCCTGGATGGATTTCATTGTGAAACTTACTTAGAAATGCTGTATTAAGTTACCGCTGCTGCAAATCTTCCCGCTGCTGCAGCTTCACATTGAAAGCATTTAACTGGCAAAAACAATTTTTTTGGCAGCAGATCAATGTGAAATATTGCAGGGTGTGATGGATAAAGACTGAGCATCCACAGTGAGCTGTTAGATAAGAGGGACAGGCGACAGCAAAGTAACCAACTACTTTGCCTTTTGTATTTGCTGTTACCACCAGTAAATAGCATGTCACCAAATCAATGGCTTGAAGAAGACTTGAAACTAGAGATTGAGACCATAAACTCACGTGTTTACAATGTTTACTGAGGTAATAAATCAAGAGTCATTTTCTCATAGACTTCTATACAACCAGAGGAGTCGCCCCCTGATGGACATTTGAATTTTTTTGAACGCTCTCTCTCTTACTCAGCAGTTTCCAGTTTTTAAAACACTTTTTGAGGCTTCTTCTCTGTCCTTTGCTCATTAGAGCATCTCATTGACTTGACAGGGCTGTGAGTACAGCTGCTTGAATTAAACTTACAAAAGATGACTTTGTGCTTTATTCAACAGAAATTGCAACCACAGCCGTGTATTGCAAAATGCAGGTGTTATCACATAATGAAGTGAAAATGTATGACATTATACATAATACTTACATAATGCAGTGTTATTACATGATATGCTGTTATACCACCTCTTAAGATTTCAATACGTTTTCAATTTCTGTCTTGAATACATCTTAGATACATTTACATTTGGCTTTCTTTTTTTAATATCTGATGATTATTTGACACATAAGGCGCAAATAGGGTACAAGTTGCCTGCCAGGCAAGCAGGGATGGCAATCTTACTCGTCTAGAGTAGATTTCAAATATGCTTTTTTTCACCCAAAGCTGCAGAAATATTTTCAACTTTAAAAAAAATGCTATGCAAGACAATTGCCCTATTTTCAAATCAGTAAGGTTATCTGATGTAACAAAAACTCAAAGTCTTGTCAAACTTTATTTAAGGCAATTGGTACATAACCTTATCCTGACGCGCCAGATGGTTTGTTACACAGAACCATCTGAGTAAGCGTCATTGGAAGCTGTTTGTAAAAGGGCAGGCACTTTCAAAAAGATACTTGGCAGGTGATTAAATGAACCACCTGTCAATCAAAGTATTGCCGAAGCCAGTCAACAGAAGAGCAACAACATCTTTTCCATGGATAAAGCATTCACTACCATTTTTTGCTCTTCTTTCTATGAAGAAATACTCTCCAGTTCTGATAGAACTGATGCCATTGCAGCATCTCCGCTAACCTCTTTAGGAGCTGCCATTGTTTTTTTTTTAACAAACAGTTGCCTCTCTGTGTCACCTCCATAGACTGTATATAAGAAGTGGACGTGATCATTGTGATGTCATAAATTGGTTTGTGGACTGCTGTTTTGAAGCCTTGAGTTAGACGTTTTTGCCGTCGCCATCTTGGATTACTGCCGTCGCCATGTTGTTTTTTTCCGCAACCAATGAACAGAAGTTACCATATTTGGAATGTGGAGAAATGATGTAGAGACGTTGGATATGGCTCTGGTAGCGGCAGCGACCTGTCAATCACAGTAAGCCCGCCCTAAAGCATACTCCACTTTATGGTCAATTTGACTTTAAATGGAGCATAATCTACAAAATGAACATCATGCAAGTCATCAAACTCATGTTTACAATGTTTACTGAGGTAATGAATCAAGTGAGAAGTAGAGTCATTTTCTTATAGACTTCTATACAGTCGGACTTCCTTTTGCAACAGGAGTTGTCGCTCCTTGCTGGTCAGAGAGAATGCAAGTTTAGAGACACTTCGGCATTGGCTTTACTCGACTCACTCGACTCGACGCTGATTGGTCTGGTCAAAGCCTGACAAGATGAAACCTCCCATGATTTTGTTATATCATGTGATCCGGCAGCCATGCAAAATAAGCACAAACTTGCATCAAGTGTTGGTAATGTTCTCTAGTAGCTGGTGCTACCTTTCTAAAGCATTTTGTCAAATCCATATGCATAAATTCCTGTAAGCATATTACAAATTCAGTAATTAGGAAAAAGAAGAAGCTAATTTACTGTGATTTTTTTGCCTGCTCTGTCTGGCGTTTTAGCGACCTGTATCCATAACATTGTCCGGTGAGCTCCAGTCTGCCCGCCATGTTGTTGGAACACATAACAGAGCTGGTGATGTGCGGTTGAACCTATGCCATAATCAATACCCTGAGCACCAATAATGAGCTTCAGCAGGCACCAGGGAGAGCTGCTAATGAGAGCGAGAGTGGTGGACAGCAAGCTTTTCAAAGGCTTACAGCAGCAAAGTTTTGAACTGAAAACTAAGACATATGGGTCATCTAAACTCCTGCACCCACAAAACATAATTGGATAAATTGGAAAAACAAAGTTTTTATAAAGAGCAGTGTGTAAGATTTAGTGGGAAGCAGCGGTGAGGTTGCAGATTGCATCTTACTCGCCGCACTCCCTCGACCCCTCCCTTTCCAAGCGTGTAGAGAACATACGGTGGTGAAATGCAAAAGTGAGACTTTTTAAGACAGTGTTTGGTTTGTCCATTCTGGGTTACTGTAGAAACATGACATTCCAACATGTCCAACATGGCTGACTCTGTGTAGAGGACCTGCTTATTATATATGCTTAGAATATGCCATATTAATGGCATATTCTAAGCTAACGAAAAAACAGGATTCTTATTTTCAGGTGATTATACACTAATGAAAATGTAGTTATGAATATTTTATTCTATTTCTGCCAATTGATCCCTCTGAATCCTACATCCTTGATGCTCAGAGTCAGACAGTAGACTCAGTGCTTGTTAGTCTGTACGAGTTGGTAGATTATTTACATTTATTTACTGTGAAAATAATGCACATGTAGCATCGGCACAATTATCACAGTAAGTAAGTCGGATTTTTGAATGATTCTGATGTCATGATCTTTGTTCAGCTCAGGGCCTCTGAGCTTTGCTGCTACCTTCGACCTGCAGTCAGACTCCGGTAATGAGGAAAAGACCTCAGGTTCTGGCAGCGGCAGCTCCTCCTCCGGCCAGGAGCAGAGCTTCGCCTCGCTGCTCCTCCGGTCCCCACTGAGAGTCAATACCGACACCACATTGCTGGAGACCTAGGCTGTATTGCTGGCCCCGCCTGAGGGAATGGGAGAGCCAGAACCAAGACTGTGCGGTCCCAGTCAGATATGATTTAAACCATCCAACTCAAACTTCAGTCGATCCTTGCATCATAGCTTCATCAGTCTACTGTATGAAATGCCTTTTGAAGATCTTACAAAACCATCCCTGTGTAGTGACCTCTTTCACTTTCCATCCTCACCTGATCAAAAAGCTGATCGAGACAGGTTTCTGTGGCCTCTCTGAACCTAGAATGAGGTTCATGAAATAGTTAGTAGTGTTTCAGAAGGTATTCCTCAAGTTGGTTAAAACCAATCCTCATTACATGAGACCAAACATGCAATTTACATCTGTTGCTTTTTCTTCAGTATGTATGGTGCTTTAGTGAATAAGCACAAACTCCATTTGTCTGTTTAGCACTTAGAAAAAAAGGGCTCTCCACAAAATGTACTCACTCATAAGTAGCACATATGTAGGCCACAAAAAATATATATATATAAAGAAATAAAAAGAAGCTTTGTTGAGACTGTCTATCGATTGCCTGAGCTGCATTTCAGCGCCCAGGACAGCGTCGCACCAACAAACACTGCCGTCCGTCAGAGAATAACTTATAATATATAATGCTGACACATAATGAACAATGTGGGATTGCTATTCTTTGTTTCATGGGCTATTTGTGATTTTGGGGTTGTGCATAATATAATTATAATAATAGTTAACATGAACAACTCTTTCCAAAATCCAAATGCTAGAGTGCTAAAACTCAAATTTACTCAAAAGTGTGGAGCTTCTTTATTGATGAAATGAAAAGAAAATGTTGTAGATGAAACAGAGCAGCCAGGGGAATGTTTTTTGTATTTGGGAACATTTAAATTTCCACAACTGAGAACGCTACAATAGATTAGAGCTCATTTGGGTTAAAAAATAAACAAAGTCAATCTCCCATTCACTGACGATGGAGCAGCTCCAGACTTTATACTTGATCACAAGTTTGAGACTTCTGTGGTTTCTGGCTTTGTGAGAGAGTAGCTCATATTCACAAACATTACTTGAACTTTCTAAGGCCCCGGAGATAACTGGGAGTCTTAATTTAGTTCGTTGTTCATCTTTAAACTGTGATCCACAGAGGAAGGTTCTACAACAGTCTAGTGCTTCTCCGACTACTACAAACACATATATGTTCCAGGGGTAAGGCTACTATATACTGTATGATGTGCTCTCCTCATCAGGCTGGGCAGGTCAGTGGAGAGCAGAGGCAGAGCCCTCAGTAATGAGAAAACGCAATGATCCATGTGTTTCTAAACCGGATTATTTCCCTACATCACCACGGATGCATCAGCTACATCCTAAAAATCATTTGACACAGATTTAATTTGTTTCGAGTGATCAGATGAATTTGGATACTCTTAGTCGGGGCATCAGATGGATGGAAATGAGAAAATACCAACACGAAGACAATATCAGTGATTTTTTATTATCAGAATTTAACAGTGTTTGTGATGAGGTCATGACGTACTGACTCAACGGTTGAACTCAGCATTACTTCTACTCCACGGTCCCCCCCATCTCCTCTGCCTCCTCATCTGCTGTGAACTAATATTTAATTTAGGAAACGCTCTCATAAAACCGGGGCTTTTTGAGGGAAAACTGGAAAGGAATGATAATGAGGCGGGGAGGATTTCGGTCTCAAAGCTCACTATTAACCATATCAGCCTGTGTCAGCAGTTTCCAGCCCCTTATCTTTGACTATTTTTTCTTTTTTTTCTTTTTCTGGAGCAACACTAAAAGCAATTAACTCCATCTGGAGGTTATCCACAGAGGAGGAGTCGCGAGGCAACGCAGTAGCGAAAACAACTTTGGTGCGGCCGCTGTTGTTGGGTCGTGTTACATGAACTGCAAGCGTCAGCAAAACCTTGTGGAACCTCTTCTAGATGTCTGAGATAAGGTCTACGGTTAACACACGCTTAAGAGATTTTAACCTTTTTACCAGTTTACCTGTCGGTAAACATCCCACTTGTCAAAATGGAATTGTAACCATGTTGATGTTTGTCACTACCATCTTAGCTTAGTGTGAGCATGCTAATTAGCAATCAAAATTCTAGTTATCATGATCAAATGGTACAAATGTGCTCAATGTTTTTTGATTTTATTTCATTTGTAAGGCAATAAAATACTTAGTTTTCTTTTAAAATGAAATGAAATTCTTCCATATTTTGATAAATTAAACAGGCACCATTGGGAGCCACTCGACTTTGTCCATCATACTGTTGCCAAAGGAGATAATTCCACGGCTGTGCTTTGAAAACGCACCATTGTAATCCAACATGAGACACATGGACTGGCTATGAAAAAAAAAAACACACACACATAGTCTTCTGTGAGGCCCTGGTGACCCCTGAGGATGGAGTGAGACCTTTTACAGGATGGATAAACAATCTTTATCTCCACTTAGGACACATGGAATGTCACTCTGTGCTCTGGTGTCGTGTTCCCCCTGAATTCTCCCCAGGGAGTAGCTTCTATGCGAGATGTGTTATAAAAAAATGTGTCGTTGAGCTACCAGCAGGGGATTTTTTTGCCCTTTTAGTTACTCTGAACGATTGGCTGGCCAGTGGGACTTTTCACAGGGAAAAGCCATTTCAGATACATGTCTGTTAATGTTTTTTGGGAGGCGCAGATAAGAGCTTTACACTGGTGGGGAACGGAGAATGTAGGGAAGAGAGGGGAGGGAGGGCAGAAAGACAGACGGACAGACAGACAGACAGGTAAAGGCAGAACATTCCGAGAGAGAGAGAGAGAAGCAGAGGGTGAATGAGAGCAGATAAACAGAGATACAAGCAGTGAGGTGTCGTTTATCTCCTTTAATGACACCAGTGGGAGGTGATTACTGGGTAGAAAATAAAGCCCAGGTCTCCACTGCTGTCAGCAGAGAGCCTCCTCCACGTCAAAAAGCTTCTGGAAATAATTATCACGAGGCGGGCCACTTACTTCCAGTGTGCTGCACGAGCAAAGTCTCTCTATATCTTTTTAGAAATATCACTTGAGTTGTACATGTTTATTGTAAGAACAGTTTGAATCTTCCTCATTGAAAAGTGAAGCCAAAGCAGAAGTTCCTTAAACTTGCATTCTTTTAAATAGCCAGCAGAGGGCTATTTTTGCAAGAAAATAAATGAAAAAAAAAGACTTTAAAATCGTAGTCCACAAACCAGTGAGTGACATCACGACAACTACGTCCACTTCCAATGCACTTCTTTGATTGACACCACACATCCAGCTCAGTATACAAATTATTTGAATATATTGGACAATTTTGCCCCTCATAATTCAAACAAACAAGGGATTTTTACCCAGGAGATTATGTTTATGTCCCGCGTGAAACCAAATCAACGTTGACATTTATTTTACGTAACATGCATACTTATTTTTCCTAACAAACATATTTTCACCCAAACTAAAATAAGGTAACCCACTGTATGTTGGGATTTTATTTTGAAAGAGGCAGTATACATGTAACGAGCGGAAACTGACAATCTGTTACTGACACGTCCAAAACTATATAGAGCGTCACAGTTTGAAATGTAGGGCCACTGACCAAGCGCTGGTATCTGACAAACGAGTGAGAAAGTGTTGCACAATTTACAACCAATGTCAAGTTCCAATGCAGGAAGTAGTGTGCCTTTTCACAGCAAAGTAAACATCCACATCCCCTCACAGATCTATAATTAAAGTGCACGTTTTTACTCCAGTGATTGTGGGTTGGGCGCTTGGTGACCTACACTCAATACTGTGCCTGAATGCATCCAACAAACAGAGACAGGCCGTGCAAAACCACAAGTCAACATTGACTTTACTCTTTTTAGTCTTTTTGTTAACGTTGTTTGCTTGTTATGTCACGTAACGTTAGGTCATGGTTTGTATTAAGATAATAATGTAACATGATGTAAAAAAGTAACCACTTTAAATAATTAACAACTGCCCTTAGCGGACTTTCTGTTTTTCCAAAATGAACCAAGTAGTTTTATTGCCTAAATGTATCGTTTTACAACCTTAACCACGGGGCATTGGGCATTTCTACAAGCTTGATACTAGGCTGATATGAAACAAATTTATGAAACGTATTTTTGGTTGGGATAGCAGTGGCTATCTTAAAACTTGGGCAAATAAAAACAAACTGTCCGCTATCAGAAAATGTATTTTGTTGTGAGCTGATCCTTCAAGCAATATTACAATGCAGAATGTGTAACTGCATAGGAACTCTTCCACTAAATCAGGGGTATTCAATTAGAATTCAGCGAGGTCCAGTTTGAGAGAATTTCCTCATGCAAAGGTCTGGAACATCACAATAATGTCTAACTTGCATTATGATTTAGTCCCATATATATTGAAGTAGCCTACAGTTGTATTAACATCTGTGTGTAGTCAACAACTGACTGTCATCTCAAATAAAGAAAGTTCAATTGAATAATATCTCAACAATATTTATTATCAGTTTTCAAATTTAACTGGATGAAAAATAAATAATATATACTTTAATAATAAATAAATGTTGTTCTCTCATTTCAAGTAAAATATTTTTTGTTAAATTACTAATTACTTGTTCTTACCCTTTGACTTTAAATCCAGTTCGTTCGGTTGTGAAGTGATGTCAAACACAATATTATATTATCATCTTCTAAAAAGAGAAAATGGTTACAGGGATCTGTGGTTGTTGAAACCACTTGTTTCATCTCTATTCCTCTCTCTTGACATCATTGTTGGACAGTAAATTAATGTGTTAGGATTCTGATCATATTGGGTTCTTAGGTTTATTTTTCAGTGCCTTCATTTCGGATGCGAGTGGTTACGTTTGCTCAAATAATTGTGTTTTGTCTCGTAGTGGCGCTCAACATTGGTGCTTTTAATAATCGCCACGGTCTCTGAACATATGAGACATACTGGTTTTAAACTGCCCGTGGAAAGAATCAAGGTATAACAGTCTGTCCATTCTTGGTTAAAGAGTCTCGCTGTCCACTTTTCCCTTTTTGGAGAACGTCATGTGAAATAAGTTCTCTGACTCACGTTCTATCCTGACGATTCGGTCTCTCTCCCCGTCTCTCCTGTGTGTGTTTATCTCACAGGAGTTGCGACGCGTATCGGAATATTTGATTGGCTGAGTAGCATCACGTGACGTGATTTACAGCGCATGTAATTGGTCGATGTACTTCCTGTATCGCTGAACGAGTGCTGTAAAGGCTAGAAAAGCTGAGCCGGTTAAAATACAAGCGCTCTATTAAAATCAAATATTTCTCAATTATATGTCGGGTTAACAGCGCCTGGGTTCGGAACCAGACATTAGTCCGCCTAGTAGTGATGTGTCTAGGTGAATGAGGTGGAGAAGCGCGTAGTTGGAGATAAAAAACCCAACGGGGAGATCAAATGGCATAATGGTACGCGACCAACATTCCTCCCGTGGGGGTTTAGGCGAGCTAACGTACGAGTCCCACCGTTTGCGAGATAAGAGGATTAGCAGAGTGAGAGAACGTCTGCTGCATAACTTTAGCTGTGAACATCGAATTACAAGATGGGAATGTAACAGACAAACGGCGTGACAGGTTGTTCATAACACTCAGTATAGATCCAGTGGTCCACCAGGGAGATATGGATCCACTCGCATTATTGTCAGCAGAAAACAAGAGGACTGGGAGGTGAATCAAAGTTTGCTGCAGATAATGCTGAGTGGCATTTGAGTATCTTATAGTAAAGAAAATGGCAGTGGTTGATTGAATTCGTGGGATGGATTTGTTTCTCTATGTTTTTGTTTTTAAACCACCCACAGGAGAGATAGCATTTGACATTCTCCCTAGGAGGATTGCAAGTGGATTAGAGAAGGAGGGGAAGAGAAAAAAACACAAAAAACCCTAATTGTTCCATGTGGGATTTCCCAAGCAAGGAATGTTGTGGCTGGGGACTGAGTGAAGGAATGTCCAAAGAGAGTACTGTCTAAAAAGAAACAACAGAGGAGGCATAGCTGAGGCTATGATCCTCAAGGGTCTACGCGAAAATGATGTACAATTGTGCTCAAGTAAACAGCATGAGCTGATACGCCAAAGACAGACAGGAAGGCACAAGGAAGAATCACGTCTAGAGATGACGAGTGTTGCATAAGAATCTCCTTTTCCCCGTCCCATCTGCTGAGTTAACCTGCCTCTCATTTTGGCTGGACTTTTGGCTAGCAGCAGAGTGTGAAATTCCCATCTCCCGTCTCGTCCACGCTATCCAAAAGTGGAGCTGTCATGAATAAATATACGCAGCACGGAACAAATATTTCAAGAAATATGTTGACCAATGTGGTTTCACCTTTTTTTCAACCCTGTCTCCAACACAATGTGTTTATATTCTACTAATTTTGTCACGATTTATGTCTTGATTTTGTTTATTCTGTTTTATCTATTGTGTCGTACACTTTGTTTTCTGCCCATGTCTGTTCCTCCCATGATTGTCTGCCCCACCCCTAATTGAAGCCTGCTGTGTCTAATCACCTGCAGCTCCCTGTGTGTCCCTTGGTTCAGTGTTCGTTCGTCTTTGGTGTAACATGGTCCGTCTGTCGTCTGTTTGCCATTCCCTCCTGGTACGTTTCGTGTCTGCTCCCCTTTGCCTTGTTCCCTGTTGCTTTGGATGTTTTATTTTCATGGACTTGTGATTCACATGTTTTTGTGTCTAATACCTTTTTGTTACCATTAAACCTGCAATTATCCAACCCTCCGTTTCTCGTGTCTCCCTGCACTTGGGTCCAGCCCTTATTTTCTGCACAACCCTTACAAATTTAATAATTACCGCTGCCTCAGTTTGGTTCACGGTAAAAAACATTTTTCCAATCCAGGTAGTGTGATATTCTGAGGTAGCAGGACTTTGACATGACGGACCAGGACTCGCTACCTGAAGTGGAAGTGGTGAAAATGAAATGAGCAAGGGGTCAGTTAAGTTCCCACACAATATCATTATTGTAGCTTTTATAAGTTACATTTTTATTTCAAACATGCTATAGCTATTAGGGGGTGGGGGGGTGCAGTGGTTAGCATGTTTGCCTCACATGGGTTCTGTGTGGAGTTTGCATGTTCTCCTCTAAATTACCCAGAGGCGTTCATGTGAGTTGTCTGTCTCAGCCATGTGAGCCGACTCCTCGCCAAATGCCGGCTGGGATCGGCTCCGACCCCTGTGATCTTCTAAGGGTGGTTGGATGTATCAGAATTCCTCAAACAGGAAGCTGAATAAGAACCTGTCTATACAATGGTATAAAACAAATACGTTAAACTGTCCATATTTATCTCTTTAGAAGTATGTTCCTTCATATTTGTATAATTACTCAGCTGTATATAATATACCTCCACAGTAGGTACACTACACAGCATTAGTTATTAATTATTTTCACTCTGTACATTCAGTACAAACTATATTATGGTAAAGGTTTTAACTGCAGTTTCTATTCTCAAGCTTGATTTCATTCTAGTTGTTGATCATTTATGGCCTCTACTGTATTTTTTTCCTCACCACGTTCTCACTCCCAACTAGTCAAATACTGATGATTGGTCAGTGGCCCACAAACGGGAGATGTGTCAGTTTTCTATTAAAAATAAACTTCCAACATGGGTTTACAGCTCTGTCGGCTTTAACAGCTGGAGAGACTTTTGATATTTTGAGTATGCACACATGATCACTGTACTTAATAATAGTAACTAATAATACTAATAACTAATAAAGACACAGTAATCATCACTGTAGAGGTGTTTTTCTGTTACCTCTTTAATAAACTGTTCTGTTTATAAGCACAGGATTGATTTCTACGGCAGAATGAGTTTGTCATATTTATGACTCATTTGCGTCTGTATGTTTTGAAATTGTGATTGTGACGTGATTATTAAATAACCCAGATTATGATTATGGTTTCTCTTAAATGACATAACTCATCAAACCCTCAGGAATGATCAGCCTCATGTGACTGAATGAAATGATGATCAATGATGTAAAAAGCTCTCTCTGACTTTAATTGTATCCATAATAAAAGTTATTGAGGGAAATATCAGATCATGAAAAGACATATCTTTCTAACAAATGAAGAAAGTTGTTTGTGGTCCTTTTGTTGTTCAGTCTTGAACATATATTTAAACCAGATACTGAATCAGAAAACATATCAAATATAAAGCTTGAGTTTAATCAGCGATCCGTCTTCGCTGTTTACATGTTGAGAAAAATCTTATCAGTCCGATCGTCTGCAGCGTCCAATCACATATCTTTTCTCGTGGGTCCTCGCTCATGGCTCCTCCGAGATCCCGTCTTTCTCCTCGATCCTCACTCCTCCGAGCTAAATAAGAGCTTTGGGACGGCCGTCAATATGGCGGCGCAGAACAACTTCCGGTTCAAGCGAGGAGCGAGGAAATGACAATTAAGAGGCTTGAGATGTACCCTTTGACTCGCCCAACTGCGGTTCTGACCTTTGAACCGATGAAACAACTTCTGCTACCACAAGCGGTGAATAATCTCAACACGATTGCAGCAGTATGAAATACACAGTAATTTCTACACATTAACAATTTTGATCGTTAATCTCTGCGATTATTAAGCATACACAACACCACCTTATAAAATGACAATAACTTAAGCAAAACAAACAAGATAATTAATAACACTATGACCTAACTAAGCCCAGACACCCTACGTAAACCTTACAATGAGATGACTTTGCGACCGACAGTGTGGTCCTTCTGAGTCTCTCGGTTGAACTCAGGCTGCAGGATCGCGAGCTCCATGCAGCGTGATAAATTCTCCCTGTGGCAGAGAATTTCTTCAGCTCAGTAAGGGAATGTTTCTTCCTTATGGCTGGCACTGTTGACTTGACTCTCTGAATAATCCGTTTTCTTCACTTCTGCAGGCAAATTGTCCGCTTCCTTTTCCAGGATGCGAAACAAAAACAATACAACTCGTCCAGCGAATGTAAGACTGAAGAGCCAGGCTTTTCTTTTAAAACAGCAACGTTGTGTTTGTGCTTCCTTTCCCTGACGGAGGTTAGAGGGATAAGCGATGCATTCAGGGGTGCCCAGGGTTTTGTAGTTTGGTGGTAGAGCCACAGGGGGTCCTGGGGTGTCTGTAGGCCTTGACCAATGGGAGGCCAGCGTTGCGTTTGCGTGAATTTTTCACTGGTAGTTGTGACCTTCTTTCTTGTGAGGGTTTGGTATCTACCTACCCAGATCAGGCTGAGCCTTGCCTGCAGGCCCCACTCAGATTACTTTGTTTAAAGCACATGGTGAGAGCTAAGCACATAATCAGATCCCAACACTGGTGCGTCTCATACAGAAGCTAAAGGGTGCCTCAGTGTGTTGGAATCAGACGCTGAGGGGCACTGACCAACATGACGAGCTGGGAGTGAGAATGGGTCGGTTCCTTACACCTCCTTGAGTGTTTCTTGGCTGATGTAACAGAGCAATATCCCAAGAGGAGAGGGTTAACAATCAATATCTGCTGGGAAAAAAAAGAAATAAACTTTCTCACACCTTTGCTATGCCTTGACGTCCAAAATCAATACCTAATCAACAGGTTATTAAGTCCGGTGTGCCCGTGGTCTAGTCAACACGAGAGGTTTAAAAGACACTATCAGGCTGTTTGTACGCTCAGTTAGCTTTTGGTTCTCTGATTGTTATGGTTCATAGATTCTCCAGAGAGCGATTGGAGACAACCAAATGCATTCTCAATCATTAGATTTGGATCAATACAGCAATTTGGAATCATCTTGCAGAACTTCATCTGGAATTCAACATATTTATTTAATAAAGTAAAAGCAATAAATGAGGAGGTGATATGTATCAGGATATCACAGGTAGTTTGTTTTGCCTTTTCCAAAATATTACCACATTAAAAGCATCTTAACACCAGTTCCTGTTCAATAGCCTCTCACTAACTCTGTGTTCACATCATATGGGAATAACTATCAGGATGAGTTGACAGATCAAAGTAACATTTTGCAAATTACGCTGTGTTTGATTTTTCTATTGCTGCTGATAAGTGTCTTCACATTTAATGCATATGGACTTAATAAAAGAATATAGTTTATGTTTTCTATCAAACTTCCCGATGTAATATCAATCAGATAACAAATCAACCCAGCAGGTAGCTTCCTCTTTTTAAGACTTCTGAGGTAGCAACTGATTTATAAATCAGGTGTTCATTTGAATGACACATTAAGTATATGCCATTCACATCACATGATGTATAGTTCACATCAGTGACGTGCGGTGAGGTTTGTGACTGGTGAGGCACTGACACTACATAAATCAGATTTACAAATATATGAACCCAATAGAGTAGCTTAAATCACCATTCAATTGGCAGCTTGCACATTGACTACTGGTTGTTTTTCATATCAGCATTATTTACACACACATAAGTAAGGTACATGTTTGATTCCACCGGGAGTGTTTCAGAAGCGGAGCGCTCGCGAGCACCACCCGCGAAAATCGTGAGATTCCGCGATAATCTGTGTAACAACCAGGATGTATAAAGAGAACAACACACATAAACGGTTACTTTACCTGTCCGACGTTGAATTGCTGTTGATTTGGTCATATTTCCTTGTTTTTTGAGACATTTTTAAGCTTGGATATAGAATCTTACATTTTTGTGGTCAAAGCAAAATATAAGAAGAAGAAAGGTGTAGAAGAAGAGCAACGACAGAACAAGCATGAACCCGACCCGTGGGCTCTCACACGCCCTCTTCAGTGAGGCAGAGGTACTGTTTGCCTCCCCTCTGCTTTTTCACTGCGGTTTAATGTCAGATCAGCAACACTAAATATGTTCTACACAGACGTGAAATACATTACCTATTCTATGTAAAGAAAGGACATATAATAAAAGTGTCTACAAATATTACAGTGGTGACAAACAATGAGAAAGCAAAAGGCCCGCGCTCAACCCAGTTTGTGAGGGATTCACAATCAGAGGTGAGGCACAGCTCGTCGCTGCCTCACCTCACTGTCTCCTCTCTGTTTGAACAGGACATGCGCTAATTCAGAGATTTTGATTATAAAAATGCTTGAAATGATTGGAATCATACATAAATTACATTTATAGCACAGATCAGTAGAGAAATATTAATATTTATTTTATTTTAGTATTATTTGTTTTTTACTTTTCATGATGACAGGTGAGGCTCTGCCTGCCTCCCCTGACCGCACGTCCCTGGTTCACACTTAACATCAGGTTCAAACGAGCCTTTGCTAAGATTCCCCCCTAGAACACCGACTGGCCAATCATAGCGTAGCTCCGACTAGGGTCCGTCAACTGTTCGGCTCCTCTCCATTGACTTTCATTGAATGGTTTCAACGTTGTGTGATAGTGATACTCGTTACCCAGAGGGCTTGGAAGAAGATTTACATTTAAAAAATTTTACGTTTCTACGTTAAAACCTGTGGAGCTAATATTAGCAGAGCACGTTAGCACTTCAATAACTAGCTTTAGCACTTCTATGCAACGCTAGCTCCTGAAAGTTTACTGAATTCACACGCTGCTTTTGCTTTTTATGATTGTAACAGTGAACAAAGTACTACCCGGCTTTACAGGAACAGTGTTGTTTCAGTCTCCATCACCAGGTGATGTGGTGATTCACTTTTACACTGTGATCTGTAGCTTTGAGTTCTTTCTTTATAATTTTAACCTGTTTTCACTGTTGAATCAGTTTGACATCCTGGGTACACCCTTCAGATGCATATTGTAGACCCTTCTGTCTACTTCTTTTGTTTTTTGTGTTTTTTCCAAAAAGTGAGTGCAGTTAGGCTACATCCACATTACTTCGTCCACACGGCGTTTCAGCCATCGTTTCCGAAAATATCTCCGTCCACACGGCACCCATAGAAAACGCATTTCACATGAACATCAACGTTCACTGGGTATGCGCATGACGGTGTAAACAGGAAGAGGATGATCTACACACTGCAGTTGGTTTAGTTGCCGAAAATTCTTGCAAGAACAACAATGGCGAAATGAAGGACAAGAGATTTTTTTGCATGGACCGACGACGAGGTCGAACTGCTCCTGAAAGTCACCCAGGAGTACAAGGTACTCAACGCCGCACAAAATACGGACTGGGAGTCCATCCACAATAAGTACGGTGACATACCGGAACGTTTCTGTGGGAATTATCCCACGCTGGTGGACGCCATGGCAATGGGGAAAGAGTTCCCACATCAAATGGAAGAACTTACCAAAGGTATAAAGCCCCAGCTACAAAGTTTTGGCTTGAAGTTTTAAAGTAATAAAGCATGAGCTTTTTGGTTCTGTTTCGTGTCTTTTACCTTCTTAATGTATATCGCTAATTTTGCACAAACAACCTTTGTTCCTGGGGGGGGTAGTGGGGTGTGTAGAGCGAAACTGGTATGATCCAGATAACCACCCACAACTTAGCAATGTTTCATTGGAGTATATCTTTGGTGTTAAGTAGCCAAAGTAGAGTAAACTACATTTAATCAAGTACTGTATTTAAATACATTATCGAGGTACTCTTATTTCACTATTTTGTTTGTGTATAGCTATTTTGTGATACTTGATACTCCTACTTTACATTTGATGCTTTACACAAGATATAAAAAAATGTCTTTCTGTTTTGTGTTCACAGTTCAATTGACGACCAAAATCAAGGCCGTACGAGTCCGCTATATAAGCGGTGGACTCAGGGAAGAAAAGTGGTCATGGACGGGTCGTGTTGCTCTATTTTGAGCTCTGCCAGGAGATTTGGGGAGGCTCTCCAGCTACCAGTGCCATGAGGGGAGGGATAGAGACTGATGACATGGCAGTGGAGGCCCTGGGAGTCAACGGCAGCACCTTGGACCGTGGGTCACCTTCCGTGTCGGGTGGGGACAGAGGGACAGAGGATGCGACCTCTGCAGAGACGGAGACGGTGGCAAGTTGCCGACAGAGACTAGATGCGTCCTTACTAAGGATACTAAAGATACTCTAATGCTACAGTTATCACACAAAAAGACTTTAAAAAAATTAACAGTTAAATATCAAACATCTACAACCTACAAAAATGCAGAGGGTGTAAGTTTAGATAAAGTAAACAATAAAATAGGACTGAATGCACCTTCTTCATGTTGTAAAATGAGGTTTACTGCAGTGAGATCACATATTCAGGGTTTGTGCTGTATCACTGTACTCTGCAGGCTCTCTGCAGACAGATATGAACTTAGGCAACAAAAAAAATGAAAGCATTTACAAGGAACACTAGCAAGTTCTACTATGTTATGGGTCAAGAAATGTGGTTAGCACACGTCTAACGCGCTTCCCCTTGGTTTCATTGTTGTCTGCTCTCGTGGCACTGCTAGGTGGCTGGAAGTCCCTGTCGTACTGCAGAGCAGCATTTATGCATTGTTCTCCAACAGTTTCTTTGTGAATCTCACAGTAGTTGTGTAGCACAAAACTAGCATAGCTGACAAAAGGAAGGTCCTCCATGTTTATGTCCATTGCCCTCCTTAAAGCAGCAAATCTTGCCTTCAACCGTCCGAATGAACATTCAATCACCATTCGTGCCTTGCACAGTGACAGCCCATAATACTGCTCCTGTGGTGTAACTCCTCCATTGGGGTATTCTTTCATGAGATACGGCATCAGGGGATTAGCTGGATCACCCAGCAGAAAAACAGGGACAGCATCTTTGTCCTCTATCAATTCTTTAGGGCATGGGGGAATTGTCCGATCTTTTAGGTCACAACAAAATTTCGAGTTGGCACATATACGGGCGTCATGCACACTTCCCGGCCATTTCACAACAACGTCCATGAAACAGTATTTGTAGTCACACACGGCCTGTACATTCAAAGAATGTTTCCCCTTTCTGTTAATGTAGTCTGTAGATTCAGCACGTGGTCGTTTCACTTCGATGTGTGTACAGTCAATGGCCCCCAAGCATTGTGGCATACCGTGTGTTTGGTAGAAGTTGACCACGAGGTCCCTCACTTGGGGCTAAGTACTCAGTTTTCGGATGTTCTTGGGACCCAGGAAGACGGCGATGGCCTTGCAGACTTGTCGGATGATGACTGAGACAACTTGTCGAGATAGTCCAAACGCATTAGCGGTTTTCTGCCTTCGTCACTCAGGTAATACAACGTGCACGCTACCTTCGTAAGTACATCCACGGGCGCCCTCATCGTGGTTGTTGCTCCCTCCACATGCGGACGTAACATTTCGCTGAGGTTGATCAATGCCGATCTGGACATTCAAAAGTTTTCTCGCCATTCTTCAGGAATCATAACTTTATTGATGAAATTATTCCACCAGGCGCTCGTTCTTCCTGGCCTCACCCAAAACCGGCGCTCCATGTACGGCTGATAACGCCTCTGGACACAGGAATTGTCGCACAGTGCTTGAATAATAGCATACCTCCTCCCCGTGTAGGCAGCAGTAACTCAGCAGAATTTAACTGCACAACAGCTGCTAGTATAGACAACAAAGCAAGCGACGATTCGTTATGTTGAAATGAATCACTGGTAGCCCTGGCTGTTTGTTTTCTTCTGGGAAAGGGTCACGTGATATATGTGTGACGAATCAGTGAAGGAGACGTCATGGCTGCTAAGAACCAATCAAGTAACAAACGCAGGTGTGGCCGTGATCGTTTCCAAATGTATCAGTTTCCGTCCGTCCACACGAATACGCTACCCGGAGTTTTCAAAGTTATCCGGCTTTGGGATCGTTTCTAAACTCCTCCGTTTTCGGTGATCGAAAACTCCGGCGTAGTGTGGACGCTCAGTGTAAACGTAGCAAAACATATGTGTTTCCAAATGAAAACGGAGTAGTGTGGATGTAGCCTTAGTGACAGTGTGGGCTCCATGGTAGCAGAGGGGGTCGGGGCTTAGTGAAGGGTACATAATTGAAAATCAAAAGATGCACACTGAAGTCAGCAGGGGTTAAATTGCCAGAGCCCACTGGAGCCGAGTTCCGCCTCCTGCCATCCATCTCATCATGTCGGAGCTTAGCTCCATCTCTTCTGTGTCTCTCACACTTTGGGATTGAAACAGACGCTGTCTCACATACCTCTCATGAAGCTGGAGCTGTGTTGCGTTGAACACATATTTGACATGCTTAGCAGGCCGAATCTCTGACATATTTGCATAATACACACAACTAGGTAATTCATTTCACGTTGCAAATTTGGTTTAAAAAATTTCCAAAAAGTGCAAAATCAAAGTAAAACTAAAGTCAAAACAAGGTTTTTCGATGCGCTTTGCTGCATCTCCTCAACTACAGTATATACACAGTGACATCTATTACAGGCCATGTTTTGAATTATTTTTCTTGAAGAGATTTATTATGTCTTTATTGCTTTTTTCAGCGCCATTCAGACTGGATTTATTTGTCCATTGGAGGTGACTTTAACATTACCCACGCTGATCAATTATTTTATTCCTGTCCTTAGCAAAGTGGGCAATTTTTCACCATCACCGTATTAATAATTACAGCCGCAATCACCTACTATTTCTCAGCAAAGTCACTGCTTCTCTTGTAATTAAATTCCCACCCAGAACAACGTTCCTGTATGTCAAAGTGGATCTCTTCAGTGTTTTCCGCAGGAGGAGCTGCTTGTCCTTAAAATTCTTTTTTATCCTCTGTGTGAAACCGGATTTGGCGTGAAAATATCGGAGGCCAAAAAAGTAACACCAATACATATGACGACGGAAAAAATAAATAAAAGCCTGGTAAAAGCTTATTGAAAGGGCTGTTGGCAATGTCAGGTGCAGGTATTTTCCTGTGAACCCCTGTTTAGCTTTTTGGCCTCTATATATTTTTTGGGGAAAAATTGCACCATTAAAAAGAATGCCGAATTAGCTTTTAGCAGTTCCGGTTTGCACTGTACCTATAGATGTACAGACAACTTTCCCTGGATTCCTTTGATAGGCTACTGAAGCAAACTTAAAAAATGTGATTCTCAAGTAAGTTCTGAAGCGTCTTTCTTCTACATTTGCTGCACAGATTTATTGATGTTTATTTGCGATGGACACCAGAGCTATTCAGGGCTGGGCTGATATATCGATTCAGGCATTTAAAAACAAAAGTGACTCTTTTTTCCCCCACCCTCAGAGATGGACATCACACTGAATGATATTTTAGAAAGCGTTTCTGCACAAACCTGCTGTCTTTTTAATGAGCCTGGGGAGGCTCTACATGTTTTCAACACAAAGACTTAGTAGCACAACACAGCTCCAGTTCCAGTATAGGTTACTTTCATGGCCTCTATAGATTATTCCCATAGACTTAAGAAGTGAACGTAGTCATCGTGAAGTCACCCATTGGTTTGTGGATTTTTGTTTTGAACACATCAGTCCACCATCTTGTTTTTTTTTTTTGCAAACATTGAATGGAAGTTACCATATTTGATGTAGAGACGCCGTATAATGGAAATGGTAATGGTATAGTGGTAATGGTAGCGACTTGTCAATCACACTAAGCCCACCCTAAAGCATACCCTGCTTTATGGTCTGTTTGACTCTAAATGGACCATAATTTACTAAATGAACATCATGCTGTATTGAAGAAGACTTGAAACTAGAGATTGAGACCATAAACTCATGTTTACAATGTTTACTGAGGTAATAAATCAAGTGAGAATTAGAGTCATTTTCTCATAGACTTCCATACAATCTGAACTCTTTTTGTAACCAGAGGAGTCGCCCCCTGCTGGTCAGTAGAGCGAATGCACATTTTAAGATGCTTCCGCATTAGCTTTACTCGGTGTACTTTCACTCTTTGTCTGTTCTCATCCCTCATCCATCCATCCAGCCATCCATCCATCCCTCTTTCCATCTCCTTCACTCCATCTGGCCTCGGCCCCTCTCCTCCTTTGTTCTTGCTGCGTCTCTGGCTCACCCCTGTGGCCGCCCCTGTGGGGGCGGCGTATCAAACGCATCAAAAGAGGACTTATGGCTGTGGCTTCCCGTTTCAGCTTCTCCATCTCTGCACCTTCATACTTGCCCTCTCTTACATGCAAAGCTTGTTATCTGTTTGTTGGAAGCAGTGATTCTCCAGCGGAGGCGATCCTGCTGCAAATCCATCCCTCTCTCCACAGTACAAGGGTCAAAAAAATGCACATGCAAATACGTGTGTACTCTAATGGTCCCAGCAGACGCTCAGGATGCCGTCCTCTCTCGTTTTGCCTGTCGGACGTTTTCAGTCGTTCCTCTCTCTGCATTGCCTCGCATGCTTATATGTCTTTCTGTCGCTTGCTCTCATGCTGTCGTTCTCAATTTCTGTCTTTGTTTGTCCCTGCTAGCTTTGTGTTTCCCCCCGGTGTGAACACGCGTATCCAAGACGCAGAGGGAACCAGGAGAGGCGAAGGGGTAATTTGACGTCGTCGTAGGTGGGTTGCTTGCATCTGGCTCACTTTCTGTGAGTGTCTTCGCCTCTCTCTCTCCATCTACCTCCATCAATCTGCTTTTTCAATTACATTCAAACTGGGTTATCGGCACAGCATGTTTTCTCGCTTCCTTTCATCGCCAGTCTCTCTCAATCTACTCTTTTCCGGGTTTTTTTTTATCAGTTTGTCACTCGAAGCAAAGACACTTTCTGGCCCCGACAGTGAAGGTATTTCACACCAGGGCAAAATTGTTGGAGGCCCCTGCCCTTTAGCTATCCCCCTCGAATTACTCACTCACTCACTCAGTCAGTCATTCACAACACTACAGGTTCCCCTTTTAACTCTAAAGAGCGTTGCAGCATCCTTCAGCTCGTTGTGCGGGTTATATGCCCCATAACTGTTGTTATTCAGTCTCTCTGCTCCAGTCAAGAGTATTTGTTTCCAGCAGCAGAACAAAGAAAAGAAAAGTCTCTGGTGCTGGGCAGGTAGTGTTTAGAGGGTTTAGTAGTTTTCATTCTTTTTTAGCAATGTTGCTATGCCCATTTAACAATGGATATAGCACATTTTAAATATAATGGTAGCCAAAACTCACTAACATTAACTTACTAAGTCAACTATAATAGTGAAATTGATTATTTATTCTTGACAAAAAACTAAAGTTAGAATTAAAAAGCGAGATTTAGTTTGGCTCATCAGCTTATAACTTGGAGCGTCAGTGACACAGTGGTCGTCCAGACCCAGGATATTGGAAATTTAACTGGTGGTTATTGAAAGATGGATATCTCATAGATATAACAAACAAATTCATTAAAGGTTTTTGGAATTACATGGGAGGCTTTTACACACCACACAGCTCCTGAGAAATTAGAAATCATTTGTAGATGGAGAAAAGCATTTATGCCGTGATAGAAGGCTTTTTGCAAAACATGTAGATGATATTTGAAGTGTGTCATGAAGTCTATGGGACAATATTGAACGCAAAGAAAGATTGTATGCAAAGAATATTAACATGACATATTTGAGAAGAATGATAGATCCTGGAGCTGATGGCATTTCTGTCAACTGTTATCAGATTTTGTATTTAATCCAACAGACTATCAAAATGCACACAGACCCTGGATGTATTATTGATGAGCCCTCAGTGCAGCTCTACTTCTTCGTCCTCTCATGTTGGACTGAGGATGGACTGGGACACTGCAGAGACTCACTATCGCCTCCCCAAGGTACAAGTGGTATCACAAGAACAGTATGACCAGGGCTAGCTGCTTAGCGTGCTCGTTTCACTCTCTGCAGCACAACACATCACGTCAACACTGTGAATCTTTAGGCTACAACTGTAATAAAGAATAACTTTTATTCCCTTTATTGGTGTCAGTAATTATCTTTTGGCCATTAATATCCTTTTCCTCCACAGAGGCTCCAGCCCCTTCCAATTTAATTTATTTTGATTATTTCAATAAAGTCTCTGGTTCACTTTGAAAACACGTCTCTGTCTTGTGTCGGAAACAAATCTGTGTGCCTAATTTTCAAATACACCTTGAGGCAGTATCTGCTGAGGGTGTAATTTATTTTTATATAGCAAAGTTATTGATGAGGGGAAAAACATAAATCAAAGAACAGAAGGCAATATAAAAAGACAAAGAACTTGAGCTGAACCACACAAACTAAAGCTAATCTCCCGGCTCTGCCTCCGCACTGAATGCATGGTATCGATTCTCTCGTCTCATTTTTCGGTGAAGAAGCTTTCAGCGCTTCATGGCAAAAAGAAACAAGCAGCAAACTTGAGAGGCTGCAGCTGCCATTTCACGCACTCATCGTTGTTGCAATTACGTGACCAAGCGACTAATTTGACATTAAAGTCTTTGGAAAAACCACATATGCTGATGCTGAATTGCAGATTTTCTGTCTCTCTCTTTGTCTGTCTTCATTCGTCTCATATTCTTTCACCTTCCATCTCATTATCCCGTCCTCTGTGTGGTGATCACCGTCTTGTTGCGGGGCAGACCGCATCAGTGAGCAGGAGTGATCCATTTCTAATAGCGTGGGCAGGAGCTGTATGTGTGTGTGTGTGTGTGTGTGTGTGTGTGTGTGTGTGTGTGTGTGTGTGTGTGTGTGTGTGTGTGTGTGTGTGAGAAAGATTAATGGGGAATGGAAGGGTCTCTCTGTACAATACCAGTATGGATTAAGCGAGTTCATCCAGCTGATCTCTCTCCCTCTCTAACACACACACAAAGCATGTTGTTAATCCCTGTCCACTGCTGATACAAGTCATTAACATCCTGTGAGGAGTCAGCCACTCAGTCCACTCTAATTAATCCCAGGCTACTTCTTCTCTCTTCTGCCCTCACTCAGTCCCAACCGCTTCAGCTCTTTTCTATTCCCACATTCCTCATTTTACCTCTTCCTGTACTTGTACTGTTATTAACCTTTCAGGCAGGTAGTTCTATTTTTAGATTGCAAAGAACCGTATAACTCCCTCACAAACTCAGACTGCAGATTTCCACAAGAGGGAACTTTTTCGGTCATTGTCGGACAAGTTGTTCATGCAGAAGCAATGTCAGAAATATGTTTGTAAAGAGTTTTGACGGTGGTGTCCTTTTGAATAGCCTATTGTCACATTTATAACAAAGGAGCATATCATTTACTTTCATTGAAAAATCCCACAAAACATCCACGATCCTGGTCCAGGGAAGGGTTGGACCGGGAACAAAAACGTCAATGCTGTGGTCAATAACAAGGTAGCCCTGCCTTAAAGCATACCCTGCTTTATGGTCTGTTTGACTCTAAATGGACCATAATTTACTAAATGAACATCATGCTGTATTGAAGAAGACTTGAAACTATAGATTGAGACCATAAACTCATGTTTACAATGTTTACTGAGGGAATAAATCAAGTGACTTCAGGCAAATGTTAGTGGCTTTGTTCTGCTCTTTATTTGCTTTGGGAAAGTTTAGACTCCAGAACAAACAGCTTCAATAATAATTTTTTTATTTATAATTGGCTTCTTTACGCTAACTACCTGTTAGCTTTGCGCAGCCATTAAGGGCACATTAATTTGCATTTTAAAGCAAATCAGCTGGAAACACTATTATGTTGGCTGTAGTCGACCAAGCGGCAACCACCGGTTCTGCCGACTGAAGCCAATGCGGAAATGTCTTAAAACATTCTCTCTCCTGACCATCAGGGGGCGACTCCTCTGGTTGTATAGAAGTCTATGAGAAAATGACTCTACTTCTCTCTTGATTTATTACCTCAGTAAACATTGTAAACATGAGTTTATGGTCTCAATCTATAGTTTCAAGTCTTCTTCAATACAGCATGATATTCATTTAGTAAATGATGGTCCATTTAGAGTCAAACAGACCATAAAGCAGGGTATGCTTTAGGGCGGGGCTACACAATGATTGACAGGTCACTGCCACTTCCCAGTGTCACTCCTCCGCATTCCAAATATTATAACTTCTGTTCACTGGTTTCAAAAAGCCAGAACAAAGCCAGAACTTTGCCAGCATTCAAGTGACCCTAAAAGTGAAATGATGTAGAGATTGTAATGTTAATTATACTTCTTCAGGTCAAAAGTGCTGCCGTAACTTTCCTTAGTGATGGGTGACAGTTAGATCCAGAGCCGTTTAAGCAAGCGCTGACTGAGATGTCAGTGTTCATATCTGGTTATTAAAAATAAACATTTTGCCAATTAAGGGAGATTATCCCCCTCATTTCAAGTGTAATATGCACATTCTGAGAAGGATCAAGGGACTTTGTATTTAATAGAGTGCAATGATCTTCCTAACTGACTTTAAATTAGGAAGATGGAATTGCCTCAATTTCCCGGAGTACAGGTGCATTACAAAAAAACTCCATGTCACAGCCAGGCCGTGCCTCCTGCTCTTCCCTGCATGTCCTGTGTGTGTGTGTGTGTGTGTGTGTGTGTGTGTGTGTGTGTGTGTGTGTGTGTGTGTGGTATGGGCGCGGCTCCGACCTGGTTTCCTCCTGATTACGATTCACCTCACCTGCCCAGTCAACTCAGCTGCCTTCCATCAACTCATCACTCAACCAGTTCTTCATCCACTCTTTGCCAGATCGTTGTTACAACCACAGTGGTATGTTGCTCGTTTTCAGCCGCTCTGTTTTAGATTCTATTTCAGAGTTTATCCAAGTGTTTTTTCATTGTTTTGACCCTGTCTTCCTGTGCCTGCTGTTTGGATCAGGTTCGCCAGTCTGCCTGCCCTGCCCAGTCCTGCCTGGTTTCCACCCTCGCCCTCTCGTCCTTGGATTCCCCGCTGTTCCCTGACAGTTTTCCCTTTGTGTGCTCCCAGAAACCCTTTTTACACTCTCGTGCTCAATGGTCTGTGTCTGCGTTTGGGTCTACCACACCCTGTGACCCTCCAGTTGCTAAATCAAAACCTTTCCTGCAACTTGACTGCTTGAAGACGACTTGATTTTTCCACCCTGCATCTTCGCTTATTTATTTTTTTACTTTTTAAAAAACATTTAAGATTACCATTGTGTTTTCATTTATTGTGTTAATCATTAGAAATCTCATTTTCATCTCACTCAAATATTGGTCACATTGGATCCTGTCTGTTGCACCTTTTTATTTTTGATATCATTGGCCTATTTGACACAATCGGATGCTTTGATTAATTTGCAACTGGAAGTTAAATGTCCTGTCTCAGTGTTAGGCCATTCATTGTACTCCATGCATTGCTTCGCTGCAAAAGAAAAGCTTTTTGACCCGCAAGTCACGTGAAACTTTGTTCAAAAGACTCTAGACTCAATGCCTGAGCGTTGGTAGAGAACGGTGCACATGAGGTCGCGGCTGCGTGACAGCTTGCTTCACAGTGGCATACATGGCAAACATGGTTACATAACATCACCAGAACTCCACAGCATCCTGACTTCAGGTCACACACGAGAGGAACATTTAGCTCATTTTTAAAATGGGTTGGGGAATATGACTTTACGACTTCATGGCATGAAATGACCCGTGCGTATCTGTAGGGGGTTCAAGGGCTGTTGAGCAGCACTAAGAGGACGCACTATTTAGACCACTTGGCAGATGCTGAGACATCCTACTGTTATAACTCGGCTTTCTGGCTCAGATGATGTCGCGGCCGCTAGGCGACACCTTTTGCGTAATCACAGCTTTTTTGCGACGAATTTTGACAAAGACGGTTTGCAAGTATTTAACGTTGTGAAAGAGGTCGCAGTTAGCATTGCAACACGTGGTTGACGTTGTGAAATGGTGGCGTTTTAGGTACCAAAATGTCTTGGTTAGGGATATAAAAAACTTTCATGGTATGGCGTGAAATAAAAAAACAAGCTTTGCAGTTATCAAAATGGGTGAAATACTCTTGAAGTTGAGACAAATACATAACTTGAGGTTTTAATGACCCAATACATGGGAGGACAGCTGTGTTCCCACAAGCACCAGGGTAAGTTATTTAGGAATGGGGACAAGGACATGTACAAAGAGGCAAAATACAGGTTAAGTAAGGCGGTGAGAGACACTAAAGGACTGCACTCTGAGAAACTGCAACACCAGCTCTCAGCAAGTGACTCTGCTTCTGTCTGGAGAGGTCTCAGACAGATCATCAACTACAAACCTAAAACTCCCCACTCCATGAACGACCAATGCCTGGCAGACAAGCTGAACGAGTTCTACTGTAGATTTGAAAGACAATGGGACAGTCCTGACCCCATGGCTCCATCAACCAGCCCCAGCCCACCAGGCCCCCCTCCCCCAACTCAGCAGGGGCTCATGCCTCTGTACCACCCATCCTAGTGCCCCCGCTTTATTCCCATCGGTAGTTGGGCTCATCAACAAAGCCCGGGACCCCCACTGACTGTCATCCCCAGGACAATTTCTTACCGGTCACTCCCCTGCACATCCATTCTGTTTCTTTATTTAAACACACTTGACACTTTTAACATTACACTTCATCATACTTGTTTATAATACTGTTATCTGTTTGTTGTGCACTTTATTTCATATTCTATTGTAAATTTTAATGTTTTTATTTTTCGCACTGTTGATTGTTGGTGATTGTTTAATGTTATGCACCACCCGCCATGACAAATTCCTTGTATGTGCAACATACACTGGCAATAAACGGTTTCTGATTCTGATTTATATTTCTCAACCAAAATGATATTCTCACTTCCGTTCTGGCTGTCAGAAATCGATCACAGCATTGCATACTGTATGTGTGTGCGTATGCACAGTCCTATGATGTACAGTACACTTTTACGGAGCGGTACACCCACCGTTTATTGATCTCATTTTCTAAAGAAAAGCCGAGCTGACCTTTCTTTTATCCATTTAAGGTCACTAACACTTTGACATCACTGCAGAGGTTTGTCTATTGATCGTGTGTTGAGCCGAGGTATCTGCATCGTATACATTAGGAGAGAATGCAGTAATGTGCGTCATACAGTGAAGATTTAGATGAAGCTGAATGCTTTCTTTCAGGCAGATTGTTCCATTAGTCCAGGAGCAAGAAAAAAAATGCGTCATTAGATTTGTTAATTTGCCTCTCACTGAGCTCTTGTCTCCAACAAATAATTAGAGCGGAGCTCAGTTGGATCCAAAGTAATTTAAGCATAGCTGGAAATGTGCTTGCGTGTGTGTGAGAGAAAGGTTGCAACCCGTGCTAATGTGACAGAAGACTTCAAATTGTCGCTACATACAGTATGTCACTTAAGCATATGAGATGAGGTTTAGTAATTAAGTAATTTGATTCGATCAAGCTGTTGCATTGCTTGCATTGGTGAGAGTAATCCAAAAAGGCTAATCTGTCACTTCACCTCTCACTCTTAACTATATTATGTTTGCAGTTTGGTCCACAGTGACTCACAGTCAGCCTTGTGTACTTGATGCATGGAGGGAAAAATATCAATGGCGACTGAGAAAGTAAACAGGTGTTTTCATTTCTGTGTATTGTAAAGATTCCAGGAGAGTACCTATTGTAGTACTGGATGCTTTCCTCCGCCATGTGGAGGGAGCGAGAGTTGTCAATCATGGTGACCTTGAGGGGACAAAAAGGGACGTCAGAACCATCATTTATTTTTTGCAATTCACGCTGGCATGGTCCTCATACCCTGACACACACACACACACACACACACACACACACACACACACACACACACACACACACACACACACACACACACACACACACACACACACACACACACACACTTATTTTATGCAAGGATTTCTGTGTGGTTATCTCCACCAGGCTTAAGCCCAGGGAGAGGTTATGTGCGCTAGGTCGTGTGTGTTGCCGTGTGAGAGCGTGAATGAGCGAGCGTGCGCCTCTGTGTCTGTCCATGGCAAATCTCGCATTCAAACTGCATACTATTTTGGGTGGCCAGTTATGGCTGCATGCTCTCGTAGTTGCGGTGACTCACACTTTCTCAAAACACCTTGTATTGCGATTTAATTCACCATGTGACATAATACTGCAACCTATATACTGCAACCTTTATGTTTATTGTGTGACGCATTAAACTCTTGCAGGTATAGCACTAAGGTCTGCCCTGATGCAGGTAACCCAGTGGAATGGTGTTCTTTAATATTTACTCCAGCTAGGTGAAGTAAGACTCAAAATCACCCTCAGTCAGTAAAGGTAAGACAGAAGAGTAATCTCAAAAAAAGTTTCTGAATGTATCTGTTAAAATGAGGCATTCAGTCAAGGAAGGATCAGAATGTCCTGGGTGTGCAGTTCCCCACCTCTATTAAAGCCGAAGAAGGAACTTTGTCACACCCTGATTGGTCAAGAGGGTAAATGCACCAAACTGCTCACAGTTATGAGCTAGTCATTCAGCTAAAATGGTACAAGGTACAAAATAATTAAAGGACTGCTACACAGTACACCCAACATATTTTGTCATCATCAAAACCATTACAGTTGATAAGAACTGGTATTTTGGCTCTCTGAAGCCTAAATCATGGCATTGTTTGTTTTATGAATGCAGTTGGCATGATTTAATTTCTCTATTCATTTAACAGTCAGGGAACTCTCTAACAATTGCAAATATAATATTTTTGTGTGCAAAACATGTTGATCCTTAACAAGTTGCATCAATGGAAATTTGGTGGGACAAAGTTTCTCTTTCTTTCATCATAAATTAATCAAAAGGAAAAAAAAGTTGGCATTTTATGTTTCTGCAAATTACGGATGCATTGACTGTGGATGTTATCACTTTTGTTCAGAGCAAGTTACAAGTGCATTGAGCAGTTATGTGGTATGTAAATTACTTGATACAAAAATGAGTATAACAAGCAAGAAAGTCTATCAAAGCCAGGTGAGAGTGGTGGCGGATGGGTCAAACAAACACTGGACTTTCACCCAGGAGACCCCTCATAAGTCAGGATAAACACATTGAGACTTTTGAATCTCATTTCCAAAAGGGGCCTGGCAGCGTAAAAGTTTCATACAAGCCCCACAAAAAAACATAAATATCTGACTTTAAAAAAAATTCAAAACATAAAAAATGCTTTTATTTGCTTCTAAATTAATCTATTTTAAAATGTCTCTGTAGCTCACAACAAGATGAGGGTCCACCAAAAACCATGCGGGTTCAAGGAATGATGTACGTAATTTGTCCTTATGATAGTTGCATCTACTGAGAACAAAAATAAGGAGCCAGTGTGGTGGAAAAACTATAATAGTACTGAGTTAAGCTATAATACTGATTATTGAAATAAAGAACATTGAGAAAAGAAGTTTGTCTTTGTAGTGTTTATTCTCTGCACAGAGAAGGTTCAATCATCCCACTGAGTGCCTGTGTGCAGTCTGAGGGATGAAGCGCACAGGATGCAGGATGTGTACGTCTTATAAAGGATTAGTGCACAGGGAAAGGGAGTAAGATGAGTCCCCAGTAAGACATCTGTTTCTGTGATTAACTATCCCAAACCTACACATTCTGTCAGTTACTATCTCTAAGTTAAACATTCTGTGATTAAATATCTGCACTCCCATTCAGTTACTTCCTTTTATAGAAGCCATAGTAGACAACCCATTTAGTCTTGTCATACATTGAAGCACACACATGCATAAACATTATATATATAGTCTTAGGTAACGCTTTATAATAACTACACACTATGAAGCATTACTTAAGTATGAGTAAACACTTAATTCATCATTTATAAAGCATTGTTCCTACATTAACACTACACAACAGTTATACATGTTTTATTCTTGATTAATAAGCTTGTCTATTATGTGTTTGGTGATTGTGTTTTCATACTTTATGAATGATGGATTCCCCATTTGTAAATTAAGTATTATATATATTACAAACCAAATATTAAGGAGTTGTAGATGATTAATAACATAATTTATAAAGTGTTAGTAAATGATTAAGAACGTATTTAGATGTACATTATTCATGCATATATATATATATATATATATATATATATATATATATATATATATATATATATATAAATATAAATATAATAATAATAATGCAGTCAAGAAGGTAGCACATTTCCTCATGTTTGA
This sequence comes from Cebidichthys violaceus, assembly GCF_023349555.1. NCBI lineage: Eukaryota > Metazoa > Chordata > Actinopteri > Perciformes > Stichaeidae > Cebidichthys > Cebidichthys violaceus. Next base: position 9,906,237 of record NW_027176307.1, on the reverse strand, counting down.
GTACTTTTCCTCTGTGAGTAAGTTCCAAAACTGTCAATGAGCCCTAGACTTCAGCTGAATGTCAGCCTGTAATGTCGAAATCTCATCCTCCACTCCAGACGAGTTCAGGTGAAACAGCGTTGTCATTTTTGAATCACCTCAATATCTTCCCGAAATGTGCAGCACATAAATGTAGCGACTGGCTCGAGTAAAGCAAAGTCTTGAAAGCGTTTGTCAAACTCTGACAGACACTTGTCAATCTGCTCTGTGTAGCGCGCGCTGTCAAGTTGCGCACACAGCTTTCGTTGCGTTTCCAGCTCTGACGCGAGGTTTTGGAAGTTCTTCAAATCACGGCGCTACAGCTTTAGCTTCTGTAGTAGAAATAAATTGGGAGGCTAACTAATTAGCTCGCCGGAGTTGTGCGGTTGACCGCGCATACGTGGTGACCCGTGTGTTAGAAAAGACGAGATCTCAGACTGGCTGCCCTGTACGTCAATCAAGTGGCAAATGCCATGAGGACATCAATTTTTTTTGAATGGCATGCGATCTACCCGCACTGCCTCGACGTATTGGGCACCCCTGATCTAAACTGTACAGTTAATCCAGTATTGGACCGTTCTAATCCTAAATCTACAAAACCGTCAAAAATGGCCAAATCATTGTCCCTTATTCTGTATCAATTAGGAAGTGTTGACCCTTGGCGCTTTTTATTCCCACTGTGTCAATCCTTCTCTATTTTCCCCAGTGAATCACTCATACAGTAGAATAGACTGCTTCTTTATTGATCGACCCCTTCTTCCCTTTGTCACGAAAGCTGAATATTCAACTATAATTGAATCTGATCACGCTCCAGTGTTATTAGATAACACTCACATGGGCTTTTATTAATTTGGAACGCCTTCCTTGGAAACTACACAAAACCTTACTGGCTGACGCTTGTTTTTGTGAATTGATAAACAAAAAAATTGATGACTTTTTAGAATCTAATAAAAAAGATAATATCTCCCTTCCCTGCTTTGGAAACACTGAAGGCCATGATCAGAGGTGAGATTATATCATATTCATCAAGAACCAATAAGACGGGTAGAAATGAACAAGACCATCTTATTAAATCAATAAACACAGTGGATGCTCAGTAATCTACGTCACCACCCCCTGAACTCTATAAAAGGAAGCTTGACCTGCAAACTTAATACAAAGACGGAAAAAATGCTGTTTAAATTGCGTGGATATGTCTATGAGCATGGAGAAGCTGGCCGCCTTTTAGCACACCAACTTAAGTGCCAATCTGCTGCCCTCACAAAAACAGTCAAGATTTGGCAAATTCAATTCAATTTTTTTTTCAGTTATTTACTGTAACTACATCACACATTTCATTACATCACACATGCTGTTAATGTATTAATACAAAATTTAAAAAAATGATAAACTGAATTACATCTTCATCAAAGCGGCAGTACTTTCACCTGCCGCTTTTTCAGCTTCTGGCTAAATTTACAGATATTGATAGCTGTTGAAATCCCTATTCATCTGTTTTTTTAAACCTGTAATTATGTATGTATGTATATATATATATATATATATATATATGTATATATATATATATATATATGCATGGATAATGCACATCTAAATAAGTTCTTAATCATTTACTAACACTTTATAAATTATCTTATTAATCATCTACAACTCCTTAATTGGTTTGTAATATATATAATACTTAATTTACAAATGGGGAATCCATTATTTATAAAGTATGAAAACATAATCACCAAACACATAATAGACAAGGTTGTTAATCAATAATAAAACATTTATAACTGTTATAAATTGCATACTAATGAGTGTTAATATAGGAACAATGCTTTATAAATGGTGAATTAAGTGTTTACTCACACTTAACTAATGCTTCATAGTGTGTAGTTATAAAGTGTTACCTAGTCTTGTTATTGAGTATGGATACAAGATATATAGTCTTATTGAGTATGGCATATAAGATATAGTCTTGATATTAAATAAGGGACATTTTCGATCACATCAATTCTTGTAATCCGGCCTAAACAATGGATAATGTACCAATGTTCCATTCCATGACTGTATAACGAAACCAAACCAACTTTCTCATACAAACTGCAATGATGTGTGCAGAAACGCAACATGATATAGAGAATCTCATATTTTCTAAGAAAATGAACATCCATGCATTTGTAAAATATTGCCATAATCAATTTGTTAGTTGCTTGAGTTATTTTTTTCCTTGCAGCAAAAGAATAACAGCGTTTGTTTTTAGATGAGAAACTTCATCCTCAGTTTCTTCCTAAAACACTCGATACGATGTTTAAAATACAGATTGTCTTCTAGGAAAAAAAACAGGTATTTATTAGTTGGACTCGTTGGATCACCTTATAACTTCCTGTAAGGCAGTTGTTGTTTACTAATGGTTATGTTAAACAAGTAGTTTTGGGTGCAGTATGCAAGAGAATGGGGTTAAGTCACCTCTATTGCCTTCTCTGGTGTTTTCCTCAACAGCGCTGACTGCAACAAACATCATCAGCCATTAAAGTCTTTTGCTGACATTCATTCTTTATACACATTTTGTCAGTTACAAAGTAATGATATTGTCTCCACTCAAGTTTAACCACAAGGATGCAAAGCACTCCTCGAAAAAATTACAAGCTGCTTTTGAAGGCAGCTTTATTTCAGATGTCACTGCATGAAAGCTGAAAATCACACACATGGAGGGAATATACTGTGGTAACAGGCCCAAACACACATACCAGGTGAAAGTGCAGTTGGATGCCGACTCAGCCTTTGACCCAGCTCTTTGTTTGGTTCCCAGATGGCTGCTGACTCGCGCCCATCAGACGCCGCTTCCCTTCCCTCTGCTTGCAAAACTCTTGTTTCCATTGAAGAAAAAAAAAAGTCTCCCGCTTACTTTTTTCTGTAAAAACGGCGGTTATCTCTAGAATGCAGAGTGGCATTGGATTTTCTTTTTTTTTTTCTTCCATCAGCGTAAATCCCAGCTGCTTGTTGATCTCAGTCACACCGAAAAAAACCCCCCCTTTCATCCAAACTTATGAAGTTGGGAAAACGCTCGTCTGGCTCTAGCAGCTGCTTAAACTTCTCCCCTGGACCCCCCTCTTGGCTCAGCTAAGCCTGTTTGGGGGGAAATTAGGAAAACGTAAAAAAAAAAAAAAAAAAACATGCATCAAGCCACAGTCGGCTGCCAGAAGAAGTGATGGGATAATGTTATATGGAAATGAGAATACTGTTGTCCAAAGAACAGCACCAAAGGGGCCTGCAGTAATTGAATGTCACTCACAGAGGCTGAGGTGGTTGGTCTACACCGCTTTACTGCGTCACATCTTTCTGAAAGAAAGTACCAGAAGGGAAAGCTTGTAACTTTGTGCTGAGTCATGTCCGGTTAGGATACGTCTCCTGATGTCCTCTCACTTTGTCACCAGTTGCTGCATCACACCAGCTGGGATGCCAGACATCCCCCCCTCCATCCCACCCCAGTCACTTTTTTTTCCTGTTGTGGCCCATTTACTACAGTCTATGCCAAGTTTGTCAATGCCACTTTGAAATCACAAACATTGTTGCCACAGCGAAACCAGCTATGAATGAACTGCTGTCATGGCCGACATAATGGAGATCACTCAAAGGAAAAAGGCACCCGTTCTCTCTAACCAAATACTGACGCTCGGTCAGTGGCCCTCTGCTTCTTGGACCAACGTACCGTTTAGCGTCTGTGTGAGACACTCTGGGCTTTCATCTAGCTCCAATAGAAACCCATCCACGTCATTACTAGATGCTCAGAGCAACTGACCTAGAATAAAGAGCGAGAATGATGGGTCAAACAAACACAGGACTAAACCGCTGTTTAGTTTAAAACTTCCATCGTCGAGGAGACCTTTTTTTTTTCGGACTTGATGACGGAAGTAGCCAACGAGTGAGCAGGATGTACGGATCGGGTAGTGAGTTACATGTGTTGTTGCTTTGTTGCTGATGTGATCAGAGCAAAGACCTGCATACTCGCCGATACCCGATCCAGTAATTTTGGCTGTATCAGAGGTATTTCTGATACTGTTATTAGGTATTGAAATAATTTGTGAAGATAGATGTTATATCAGGGCTGTTGTATTGGACTGCATCAAGATTGTACAGGCATACCTAATGGAGAGGCCACTGAGTGTATATTTCCTCTTGAAAAGTCAAATGAACTTGACGAACTGTTTAAATACAACCTAAGATGCAACCCAGATGAAGGTATGGCAGCTTGAAATAAGTGAAAGGTTATACTACTGTTATAACATAAGAAAAATCAAGCAATGTCATAAAACAACCAACGTTATCCATCCACTGCTGCATATTTCCCTGAGAGCAGTTTATACTTGATCGTCTCACAGTGAATGTAACAAATGATCCAATGGAACAAAAAAAAACAAGCATTTGTAAGATGCAGCTTGGAAACATACATATGTAAATCCATTCGGAAGACGCCTATATAAGAAGGGAGACCCCCTGTGTACCTTTGGCTCAAGCGTAACCAGGGTATGATGGGATCATTTGAAATGCCGATCATCCGCATATTTTATGGAGCATGCAGCGCCTGTGCCTCCAGTGTTTTGCATTAAATCTTAACGCAGGAATAGTCATTATAATACGAGATGTTCCTATGGAACTAAATATAATGGTTGATTGTTTTGGACACTGGCGTGTTCGTATACTTCAGCATTACAAGAGAGATGGACCCTTTGATCGCAGGATAATTCTGGCTATACTCTCCCAGCAGCATTGAAAGACAGCAGTAATGTCCTGATGCAGCGTTAGACTCCTCTGCTGGATGTGCTCCTCGTGAAGCCCCAATATGTGGGCCACGTTAGCTTAATAAGTGCCCCCGGGGGGTGGAAATTGTCTCTTTTTTCCCCAGAATAATAAGGTATTTGTTATTCCTCACGGGACTTAATGCATGCTTGTTGTGCACACGGAGGAGGAATTACATCGGCGGCGTTTCATTACCTCACTTCTGAGGTGATTAGTAGGATTATATCTGAGGTGATCACTGCTGTTGTAATTGCAATTGATTGTGATGACCGAACATAAAGGAATTTGAAAAGGTTAGTGAATGGCAGTAAAATGTATTTTCCTTTCATTCCTTTCCTACGGATATCTAACACACCTAGCAAATCTCAGTTATGTGCTGTGTGTTATGTAACCATGTGCTCTTCCAGTCCTGTGATTTGTTTTTCTCATCCCATCCTCGCAGACTAATAAAACTTTATTGATATTTGCAGCTGGAGCAACATGTTCCTCCGGGGCTCCCTGGATACACACAGCTAGGAACACAGGAGTTATTAAGGTTTGGGCAGCCCGGGAGACGGGCAGTTATAAACCAGAGGAACAAGGATCCGTGAAATGACCTAGCAGTGAAATTCACAGAGAGAGAAAAAAAAAGAAAAGAAAAGCTGGAAGTTTTATTTTCCAACGGACATAAAACATCATTGTGTTCTGAAAGGGTACATTTTTTCAAAGTGTTCCACTGACCTTAGAAATCAAGACCATCGATGATAAAATACTCAAGATTCAGCTACAAGCTCTTCCCAGAGGTTTCACTTGTATCCCACTGCCCTCCTCAGTTAATAGAAACCAGGTGTCCTCTACCTAAGTAGCCTATTTAACTCCACTCAAGTGATTTATAATTGTAAGTGGACCTTGAGTTTAAAAATGTGATCACAGACATGTATCCCCGAGGAACACATTTGCCGGCACAAATATGGTCAAAGAAATCTTGCTGCACCCTTTGTGGCCCCCAAAAGGTGCCAAGCAACAAATATATATTGTAGTCCTCACTCCATGTTCAGCATCCCATCACATAAAGCACTCAAAGGTCTTGATAAAATGTCCTAGCATTCCAATGTTCGATTAAGTCCTTAAGTGGTCAGGTGTTGCATGTCCACGTGAGAGACAGAAGAAAAAAAGATGTTCAAAATCAAAACGGCGCTGGAATTAATTCCCTTTGGATCAAGCTCTAAGAGAACACTGGATTCTCCACTCCCTAAATGCAAAATGTTCAAGCTTTTCATTCTTACATGCATCTTAACTTTTTTATGTCTACAATAATTAAAGATGACATTTGTTATGAAATGCAATTAAACATTCTGGTGTTTGACGGCCATAATGTCAAACTCTATGTAGAATGAAGCCTGAGATCAGGCATGCAGCGTGGCCCCGGCGTGAGTCTGATGAATTGTCATTTCCCCCCCAATGTACGGCCCCATCAACCCTAAGAGCAGGGACTGTAACAAATATATCAACATGCAAAAGAAGGTATGGCATCATCTGGAGACTTCTAGTGATGCTTAGAGCAGAAGATAGCAATCTTCCTGTGGAGAGGGTTGGCAGCACTGCTCTGCAGTTTGTTTAATATCCATCGCTTTGGTATAGACTGAGTAGACCTGGTGTAGCTTTTGAGCATTATAGAGTATGGGGGTACATGTAGTTCCTGAAGCTAAACTCACAAAACACAGAAACCCGCACGTATCATGAGCTCTTGCAAAACTGCTGCAGGGAACACAGCTTAAACTAGAAAAGTGCACTCAGTAGAGTGCAGATCTACGTGTCATGGGATTTGCCTTTGAATGTAAGAGCTATTTATTTTCTCAAAAAAATGATTATTATTATTTTGTAAAATTACATAACCATTTGAGAAATTATCAGTATGATCACAAAAGAAATGAGGCTGATGGGTCCAGTAGTGTGCGAGATTAGCTGTGGACAGACGTAGGGACTTTTGCACACACACACACACACACACACACACACACACACACACACACACACACACACACACACACACACACACACACACACACACACACAAGAACACATACTCTCCTCCCTGGGACACGCCGGGCAGAGATAATAAAATGTTTTGTTGTAAATTCAGACAACTGCTTGTAATTTTATTTGTGCATGGTATTGACACACTCCCTTTCACTTCTATGTGAAATGTTCAGTGTGTGTAGGTGTAATGAAGAGAGACAACATCATTACAAATATACAGTAATGAATCAAAAATAGATTAAATCAATTACCATTTTTCTGATGGATGGATATAATCTTCCACTCGGTAGGTTATTAGCAATTATCACACATCCAATACATCAATGCCAACCTTATATTAACCTTTTAACAACATTTTCACAACAGTTGAACATCAAAACTATAGGCACCGAAACATTTCTTTAAAATTCTTTTCTAAATCTCTGAGGAAAAAAAAACGTTTTTCATGCTTCTTCAAAGAATAAAAGTGTACTACCCAGTCACATGCATTGCATGCAGTTGCCACAGATACAGTACTTAGTAGTAACATGCATTTAGCAGTCACAGAGCAACATTATGATTCATTTTGAGTTTGTTTGCGTCCACCTGGTGGAAGGCAGTCTAACATTCACTCTACTTTTAGTTCTCATGAGGAAAGTATCCGTCTCTTTTGCTGCTAAATGCTCCACGATGCTCAACAACTAGTCCCTAACTGTTTCTGTCTGCTGTTGGGTGCTGAGCAGGTAATGTGCAGCGGCTTTGTAGCACTTGTTCTCTTAGAACCGACGTTGTGAGAGCAGTGAGAGTGAAGAGTGGGGGTGCGATCAAGCGATCTGTTGGAGAACTACGGTGGCCTTCAGGTAGCGGTAGCTTTCTTTAGGATTCAATTACTACAAGGAGCTACTTTTATCAATACGCTGTTCTTCTTCATGACTAAATAATTGCTTTTAAAAATATATAGAGAATTTAAAAAAACTAATTAATTCAGAAAAGGATGAGAAGTTATTTATAGTTTAGATATAAATAGTGTTGCTAGAACATCAATAGGTCACTACATAAAGTCATAAGCAACGTGATAATGAAGTACACCAAAATAATTAGTAAAAACCACCAGTAACATCGGGGCTTTTCAATACTCCAGTGTTTAACAGTATAGCACTGGGGCCCCGTTTAATACAGAGTTTCAGTACCATCCCTACCTTCACCTGATGTAAACACATCAAAAGGCTGCTGTAGAAACAGAAACATGTCTCTTTCTAAGCTAATGAAAACACATACATTTTTAGATTTAGGTGATTATACACTAATGACAACATAGTTATAAATACTATTTCTGCTAATGGATCACCAAAAATGTTACACGCTGTTCCTTTAAAACATATTTCTGTCTTGGAAAGTGACTGTTCCCATTGCTTTTGCTACAGCATTTACATTGGTGTGACACAGTTGCTGCAGGTTACATCAGTTCTGCATTTACATACCAGTGCAGCAATGCTGGTCATGCAGGATGGGGGCTGAACAACATGGTGTAGAACGATATGGGATTTTCAGTCAGATACTGATGTCAATAACTGGCAGAGGGAAATGAATGAACCTCAATAGAGCTCATTGTGTACTCTCGAGGTGTAAAGGGCAACGCTGCAGACTGCAATTGAGTGTTTGTCACCCCTCAAATGTGAGTGTTAAACCCTTTACAGGCAGAACTACATGACAGGGTGGTGCTGGGTCTGTAAATCCTAACAATGCAGGACAGTGATTCAATTTAATGCTCTGTCCTGGATAACTCTTTTACAGCCATACCTCCCCCAGATTGCTGAGGCATATATATTTATATTTCTTCATCTTTTCATTAAATAATGCTTCCCTGCACAAGACTTAAAATTACAAACTTGACCTCTTCTGTTACAATTAATCCCATCTGGACAGGCCTTTTATATAACCCTTGGTATTTGACAGAGTCACTCTTCGCTCGGGGGGGTGTAGCGTAAATGTCAAACTAACCATAAGCGAATCGGGTTCGGTGCACATTCCGCCCGGGACATGAAATAAAGGCCGTGAAATAGACGCCGATCGCTGACACTGATGATTCTGGGAGAGGGCAGTGTTGGCTGACCAGTGAAGAGACAGTAGAGCTGACTGAGAGCGGGGCAGTGCAGCGATTACTTGGACGGATATCATCTGAAAGGTAAAGGCACATGACTCATCTAATCGTTCCCAAAGAGGAAAATGGGTGAAAATATGTTTTCAACCTTCCTTTAGCTGTAGATGGCATGCTACAACTTCTTAGGTGTTGGAATATTTCTCATTACGGGATGCTATTTCTGTTGTGTAATATTTGTTGCAGCTGTTTTTTAATCAAAGGCCACAAGGCCACGCATGAGGAGCACTTACTCAAAATGACCATCTTCCATTGTCAATGTAAATAAAAAGGAATAAAAACTCCATCATCCATAAATTATCATTAAAAATCAAACACACATTAGTTAAGTCACCATTAACAAAACTGCCAACCTGAGGGAATCACTTACTTACACAAAAACATTCTGCATTTAGAATTCATCAAATCAAATAACCCGTACAAAAACATGCTGGCATAAATGTATATTTTGAAGACGTAATCAAAAATGTAATATTTGACAATGTAACTATAATCTGACTGTAATCTGGGTTGATTATAGTTTCTTATATTTTGTAATCTCCAAGGATAGATTATCCATGAATGGCATCGGGTGGGTGTCTAGGATCAAATAAGACAAAGACAAAGACTTTTTATATGTTTGTCAGACTTTCTATATATATATATATATATATATATATATATATATATATATATATATATATATATATATATATATATATCATATACTGGAAGAGATGCTGCAGTTTCAAAATATTTTTTTTTTACATATATAAAACTAAGGATTGGCATTGAGTAAATGCCCCCTTAAAATAACAGTTGAGTAGTCCAGAATTACACAGTACCCGCCACGTTTGATATCATATCAGACAGGGCATCGGCTAAGCTCTTTTTTTGAGTCATGGTATGTCAAACATCGGCCAAGTGTGAAGTAGATCCGATGAATGGTTCTCGAGATATCTGAAAGGCACACGCACATACAGACAGATGTTCCTTGATTTTTTACAGCACCCAGTCACTCAGACATCTCCTCCACATGCCCACCAAATATCACAATAAAGCGTTCAGGAGATATGGCATTTTATGTAATACAAGCCCTAGCTTTAAACCCAATTGAAAATGGCGTAAAATTGATCTAGATGCAACTGGGCGTGGCTTATATGGGCATATTCTTCTGGACCTGCAAAATCTAGGATAACAAAAGATTCAAAAGTTACAGGCCAAACAAACAAACAGACAGAAACAGAGTTTCATACTATAAAGCAAGGAATCTCTTTTTGATGTATTAATGCATTTATAATGCGCAGTGTTTGGCTACCACAACAAAGGGACCAGGCACATGTCTCTGTTTAACTAACGATGACACTTTTACATTGATGTTCTTAAAATGTGATGAATGATGCACCCTTTCATTTTTTTAAATTCCACCCGGCATCCTCGCCCATTCACTTCCTCACACTCGACACTCGTCCTGTCCAGGATCTCAGATGGGCGTCCGCTGTCATAAATCAGCAAGACGAATGGCCCGGGACATGAATAGAATAGAGATACCTCGACTGGCTATCAATTATCGTGCAGTGCACAAGTCTGTCCGCTGTCTGGGGCACAGTGACAAGCTTGAGATATAAGACTTGTTATTAAATGTGCTGTAACTAAAACTAATTTGACAGAGCAGTTCTTCAGGCACACACACACACACACACACACACACACACACACACACACACACACATATACAAGTCAATTTGCTCACTGTCTGGTTTATATTACAGTAGGCAGAATATGAAAGCGGACAGGAATCGTTTCACAAACCAAAGAGGACACCTGGGCCCCAGTGGCATGTTGTGCTAACTTATCACTGCTGTCACTGGGTCCAGACAGCTGCCAAATGCTGCTGTGGCTCGAACAGCCTGAAAAGCACATGGCAAAAAACATGAGGGAGAGAATGAGAGCGGGGCTGTGAGCTGCCTGCTGTAGCTGCTGCAGTGACAAGCGAGAATATATGAACATATTTTTAAAAAGACAACGTGCAACTGCAAAGAAATATTTTGAGTGTGCATGACAAAAGAGTACACACACACACACACACACACACACACACACACACAAATACTTACCGTACGTTGCAAACCGGTGCAGTCGTGGAACAGCTGCATGATTTCAAAGTGTGGGGTGCGTTTAGTCAAAAATACTTACAATCATCATTATACCAGCCTCTTGCAGCTTGTAGAGTCAACTTTAAGACATCTAGGGACAAAACTTTTGTAAACTGGAAAACTTGCAACAACTTGTACGACTTGCCAAAACTACAAAATTAACCGCTTGTAATTTGCGTCCAACATTGGGAACCAAACATTTTTAACATGGCGTCTTTGATTGCTACTCCGACCTTTTCAGCCATATATCTCCCTGTTCAGTTAAATTAATAACCACGCACAGCATTAGAATGTAGATCAGCTTACTATTATTGTGTCATGAGTAAAAGTATGCCTGTTTCACTTGGAAAAACACAAATTACAGGCTCTTAAAACCAAAACAATGAGCTGAAAGATGTTAAAATTCTCTGTACGACTAAGTGGAACTGGATGATAATTCTCTCACTTTTCACAGCTTGGTCAGTGGCCCTTCGCTTTAAACTATGACGCTCTAGTGTCAGTTTTGCCAATTTCTGATTGTTATATATATATATTTATATATATATATAAAATCTCTGCATCTGTTTGTAGAGATCAACTTTCTCAGTTTGTAAAATACATATTAAAGAGTGAGGAATGAACTCAGTACAGCTATGAGACAAACGGATGTCTGCGCTCTCCCTGCTGACCATTGGATCTGAACTACTCAAGGAAATAGACTACGACGATTTTGCATGCACAAAGTCAGGACAGACGATGTTCTGCTCAAGGTAGAGCCATTTGAATCACAGAGCTGTTTTGGATTTGCATCTCTCTCTCTCTTATCCGCGCCGTTTCATCACTGGACAGCGCCGCTGCACCCACACGCAACAAACAACGCTGTCCATGGTCCTGAAACAACACTTTAGCAATGGTCTGGTAGGGCTGTACAGAATGTCATTTTTTACATTAAAGCTTTCTATTATGGATGTTGAATGAAGCTTTGAATGTTTGTCATTATATTTTGTGACATCATCACCCTTAATACAACACTGTTTTTTAATTAAATTAACTTTCTTTAATGAATATAACTTGTTAGTGCTCATACATACATAATGCCAACAAATATGTATTGAAACAGAATATTTTGTGAGATAAAAACGTGAATTTTGAAAATGATTACATCTATCTTTTTATCAATAAATGTTGACTTTTGGACTTTACAGCACTCTGGAGTTACTGGAGATGTTTGGATCACGAGTCACCACACAGTGTTAATACGGGTCTGGTAATCCCCATTACATACAATCAGTAACCTAACCCCGTCTGTCCCACTGGACACTGAACTGACGGATGCGCCTGCTTTCTTTCCTGTCAAATCTGAGGTAGCGCATTATCTCCCTGAAGCCGATTCCTTGACGTTGTTTCACTTGAGAAAGGTATTTCTTTGGACCGCAGTTCGCTTCACATCCACTTTCCTCCCGCTGTGTAAAACCCTTGTGGTCTCAGGGTTTTCCATTGGTGTATAAAATGTCCAGCTGGGTGAAAATATTCCACCAGGTTATTCAGCTCAATGACACTTTAAGTCCCAGTCGCCCTCTCTTCCCCCGGCGTGTGCCTCCGCCGGTTGTGCCTTAACTTCACCCTGTCAAACAAACACATAAAAGCACTCAAAGGGTGCTCCGTATGAAGCCGTGGGTGTGCAGTTGGGCCGGCTGATTTGAGATTGCATTCTCCTGGTAGCTCCCACCCAGTTGGATAGCTTTTTCCTTGTCTCCCGCCTCCTTGCATCAACTTGCAGCGGTTGAGTTTACGCTGAAGAACATGAATACATTTAATTTAATTAGTTTAAGTTGAAGGTGTAGCCACCAGTAACACCAATATGATAGTAACGGCTGCCGAATTAGTATTACCGATCTTGCCCTTTTTGTTTTATGACTCGAATGAGAAATCAAATCTGGATATTACAGGCAACAGACATCGCAGCTTTAACGTCATACAAACATATAGCAAATCGGGCGGAATGCACTCTCCCAAAGGCCAAGTGAGGGCCGTGTGGGTGGATGGTGGTCACTGTATTGATATTGAATACCTAATATGTTTGAATAACTTCACTTACAAATTAGCCTTGAGACCTATGGCAATTGATTTTGCTCATTGCAAAACACGAGAATAATAATTCTGAAGGCAAGACTGACTATAAATCCCCCCCCCCCCCCCCCCCCAAAAAAAAAAGGCTAATCAAAAAAACAAGACGCATAACAATAACTGGAGTGACTCCAGGCTTTTTTTGTACTGGAAATAGTATAAAGGTTAATATGACCTGCATGATAGGCACTTATAGTTATATAGCAGATGAGGGAGGTATATATATATATATATATATATATATATATATATATATATTAATAGATATATCATTATCGTCTAAAAAAGGGTATTATATTTGCTCCACATCATGGTAGAAGTGAGAAACTTGAAAGAGAAAGTGAGCTTTCAACAGTGGTGCAAACTGCTGGCCCAAGAGAGCCAAGTTCTGTCTGTTCCCGAACTCACAAAGAACCCCGTAATTGATCCTACTTTCATCTTGGTACAGGTTAATTTTAATCCTCTGCATGACCAGCTTGAATATATATATATACGTATATATATATATATACATATATATATATATATATATATATATATATATATATATATATATGTATATATGTATATATATATATATATATATATATATATATATATATATATATATATATATATGTATATATATATACATGTATATATATATATGTATATATATATATATATATATATATATATATATATATATATATATATATATATATATATATATATATATATATATATATATATATATATATATATATATACACAGCTCATCCTGTGTTATTATATCAGACGAAAGAAGCACACAAGGTGTGAAAGTAACATCTTGTAGGAGGAGGTAGTCCAAAGGTTAAGGACCAGCTCATGGATCTCAAACATGCGATGGTGGTGGTGAGGGGTGCAGACAGATGGACAAATATACATGTAGATAGATACAAATAGAAAAGATGAGGGGTATTAGCATATGATTCATGAGCTGGAGGACGCCCCCTTCCTCTGCATGCATCCATCATTCAACTCATCAGTCTGTCGCATGGTACAAAAATACTACAACGTGAGGTGAAATGCTTCAGTGACTAATGAATGTTGCATGTCTGAAGGACAATGCTCAATGAAGCTGGATTGTAACAAAAGCCGGGCGCAGACTTTTGGAGTTTTGGAAAATCCTAATCGATTTTGAAACTTCACAGGTGTTCTTCTCTCTAATCGCAAACATGGTCCTCTTTTAACCCTCCGTGGACTGAGGATGTGCTTCTACTGTAGTGATGCTTTTCAATGTGATAAAACAAAAAGATGAGGGTTAAACGAGCCTGGATGAGGAATGGTTGGATGGGAGGGTGGATGGGCGGGTGGGGGTACACAGTCAACAAGGGGTATCTATTCTTCAGCAAGAACTAGAGGTGAGATTTATTGTCGGTCAACATTAGTTGGCTATACTGGCTAATGTTAGCCTCAAGGGCTGGGATGTTTAGCATTGCTCTGGACCAAACATCGATCATGACCAAAGTCCCGGGCCAGATTTCTGCTCTCATTGTCGGCAGGGGTGAATCGAAGATAAATAGGTTCAAAACCGCTGTGGTCTCAGGGTTTTCCACTAGTGTATAAAACATCCAGTTGGGTGAAAATATTCCACCAGGATATTCCAAGCGTCAAACACTTCATTTCCTGCATCCTGATGAATTTGAATGCACTACTTTTAAGGTGGAAATGTCTTTTATGTAAAGGAAAAACACAAAATTCAGGCGCCGGCAGTCAATTCAAAATATAGAAGTATGATCACTGCTTTTTACCTTTATTGTGACATTGGCTTTTCTGTAAATTAAGTTGATAATACACACAGTGAGAGGGATGAAGCAGCAGCGTTTTTATTATCATTTGATTTCATATATATATATATATATGTTTCAAATACATTGTGCAATATTATGTTTTGACTTGATATTTCAAATGTGGGAAACTGCTGAAATATGCTTCTTTCGTGGTTCATTTTGGCCACTCCAAGTACCCGTACCGTAACACCACCAAGAGACAAGCATCAAAATTCAAGCGGAGGTGGTTGACCCGCAGTCAATATGTGGCAGGCGAGTGGCACCCGTCCAATAGTAGCTGCATCCTACAAATTTAATTCAGCGTTCGGTTGTACTAAGCTCCATCCTCTCGTTTTACTTCTGTTTACAATTTACGACAGTTTAGCTTTTGCTTTCATGAATTCTGCTCGTATCAATGGGATGCAAGCACCTTACATCGATAGTGAGAAAGTAGTGGGCTGGAAATATTTTAAGGTCCGGCCTTCCGGAAAACTTACATCTGCTGACAAATGACAGATAGCATAACAGGGTTTGACAAGTTACATTGAGTCTAAGGTGGAACATTTACATGAACACACACTGTTTATCAATCTGAGGACTAATTTGACTGAGACCTGACAGATTTGCCTTTCGGTGATGCAGAAGTTCAGAGGGAGTGCACATGAAGTCACTACAAAGGTGGGTGCAAACAGGAGCACAGTCGCTCTCTCTCGGTGGCACAAATTTAGACGGAGAAGTTTGCACGTGTTGAAAATGTTTTAACTCTGAACTTATTGTGGAGCTCATCCCTGTGGCGTTATGACTGGACCACACAGGCTGCATGCATACAGTTGGCGTGAACCAGGCGGCAACCTTTGGTTCTGCCGAGAGATGCCAAAGTGAAAGTGTCTTAAAACTTGCAGTCTCTCTACTAACCAGCACGGGGCGACTCCACTGGTTTCAAAAAGAAGTCTGATTGTATAAAGTCTATGAGAAAATGACCCTTCTTCTTACTTGATTCATTACCTCAGTAAACATTTATGGTGTCAAGCTCTAGTTTCAAGTCTTCTTCAATACAGCATGATGTTCATTTAGAGTCAAATAAACCATAAATGTCACGGTGGGGCAAAAACACAACAGGGGATGGACCCAAATGCAGATCGACACGGGAAGCATAAGGATGAAAAAAAGTGATTTTATTAAACAAATGTCCAAAATAAACTTACTTAGCAGGGGATTTAAAAAAATTAGCAACTGAAAATCCAACAGGCAAGACAACACGAAACAGGACCAGGTTAACGGACATGTGCACAAGAGAGATTAAAAGGATCATAGCAAGGAATATAGCAGACGAACCAACACAGAGACAGGTGAACACAGGGCTTGAATACACTGGGGAGTTGTGGGTGATTAGACACAGGAGGATTCAATTGGGGGCGGGGCAGACAATTACAAAGGCGGGAAACCATACAAAGGCAGGAAGTGAAGTGAACACAGGACAGAAGAAAGAAAAAAAAACAGGAAACAAACTTAACCAAAACCAAGATTGTGACAATAAAGTGGAGTATGCTTTGGGGCGGGCTTACTGTGATTGACAGGTGGGCAACGCTACGTCTCACTTCTCCGCATTCCAAATATGGTAACTTCCATTCATTGGTTGCAGAAAAAACAACATGGCGATGGTTTTCAATCCAGGATGGCGACAACGGAATCGCCAAACTCAAGGCTTCATAACGGCAGTCCACAAACCAAGGGGTGACATCACCATGACTACGTCCACTTCTGGTATACAGTCTATGGCGTGTACGTTGCTGTACAAAACCTCCCACACAAAAAACAACAGCATAAGTGAGTTCAGCAAAGAAATTATGACTCTTGTTTGATGGGAGAACATGGGGGATGTTGTTAAGTCCTCAGAAGGAGGAGGGACCAACATTAAAGATTTGTTGCTGTAGGGTTTGTATGCTCTCTGCACTCTCCAACGGCATTAAATCTAGCCAACGTTGCACATAATAAATCTTATAACTCGTTAAACAGCATTGCTAGTACGGCTTTAAAAAGTCTTGTTGAAAGTTATAAAGACATGATCAATGTACTGTGTATGATGTGTTTTCATGGCCCCTGTGAATCACGAAGGTCCTCGGTGCTAATAAAGATGATGCTGGAGATTTGAGCATTTTTTCACTGAACGTGGGCAGCCCTGCATCCTCCGACCAGATGGAAAAATGTGACTCAGGGACACAGTCACAAACCAAGCAGCGTACACATTTCTTTTATGTTAAAAACTGTGAAGAAGGCCACAGCTTTTAATTCCAACAATGAGCTGGACACTCCGTGTTCACATACAAAACTGAGAATTTACTCTATTTTTAGGAGTATGATCCCTTTAATGTCTTATGATTCCCAAGGCTCTTACCTCAGGGGGTCTCCCTTTAAAAAAACACCACTGACTCACTCGCAAAAACAAAACCCTGTGACTCATGCTTGGTTGTTATTCTCACTTCACAATCATGTCTTCGTGCACCTAACTAAATATAATTTTCTTTTGCTAAAGTACAAATATTAGACATGTGTAACAATAAGCATAGTTTATTACCTGTACATGTTCTCACTGTGCTCCACACAGTTCTCTTGCCAGCTACTTTACATGGGCCGGTTGCTCCAGTGCATAAGTGTGGAAGTTCAGCAACAAGTGGCAACCTCCGGTGTTGAGAAATGAAAGCCAACGCCGAAGTGCCAAAAAACTGCATTTCCTCCTAAAGCGAGTCAATCTCAAAATCCTGTAGTTTGTTGGACCTATCCGTGACTTTTTCGATATTTATTAATACCTCACCTTCATTGCTCCTAACTGACTCTCCATTGATACTGTTTTCATCCTAAACGCTATGAAAAAAACAATGAAAAGAAACTGAAAGTGTTAGTTAATATACACAAAACCAATAAATTGCATTTTGTGACTATTTCAAGACCTGCCATGATACTCGGCTGGTATACCAGCAGGGTCAGAATATATTTGTTGAAGAGGGATATGAGAAATCATTTGTGTTTAAATCATATTTACGGTAAAGTTGACCATAGCTTCTCGTTACATCCCAGCTCGCTAGGGGGAGGAGAAGCAACACCAAAACAGTTGGAATAGGTCAAATAAAGTTATTTATAACTAATTTCTAAGTGTATGCACTGTCAATCCAAAAAACTATCACCCAGTCTCTAGGTAGTTAACAAATACTAACTTCACCTCAAACGACAAACATCTTCAATGTTTTCGCCATAACAGTCCTATTACAGAACTCTTATCTATTGCATTTGTCATCAACATCATTCATATAACTGTTGTGTTCAACTCTAGTGCTCTGGAATGTGAACAGAGCTCTAACTCCAAGGAACCTGGTTTTATAGTGTGGCAACACTAATCTGCTTCCAACTTTGAGTCAAAACCATTTCATTTCAAGACAAGAATTCCAATAGAAACGCACTGTAAATAATCATACATAATGCAACAAAGCATGAACTATAACAGCAAATATCACAACCAGTCAACAGCCTGACAGCTTCAGCTGGCACGTCACATCGTTTCCTGTGAAAATCGAGTTGTAATCGTTATATCAATCACCTCCTCTTCTCCTTCCTCAACTCTCATTTCCTTTCCGTCCTGTGTGTGCATAATACTATGTTTGGAGTAAACTCTATCTCTCGCTGAGTTTGTTCGAAGTCATTGGTAAGATGACTTTAATTGTATTTCAACGGTTTACGGAGTCATTTGTGTGGCTATTCAATAGTTATAATGGGAAACATTCTCGGAGTAACATTCCCAACCTTGTAGAAGAAGTACAATGATACTGAATGCCCTCATCCATTTTCTTCGCCCGTCGTCTATTTATTCCGTATAATTAGCTTCTGAAACTGTGCATTGTACATGATGTTCCTTTTCAGTGATTCACCCCTTCTCACGAGCTGCGCTGTAGTTGGCCTTGAAGTGTGGGGGAAGACATACCAAGTAGTGTAAATGCAGACGCTGGGTGAGTTTCTCCTGACCAGCGAGGTGAATGATCACCCATGAGAAGTCCTTGTGCTTGGCTAGGCTCTAGCATTATCACTACAAAACACTATGTTTATGTGTGTTGGGGGGTGGGGGGGTAGTCACATGTCACATGCAGCTGGCTGTGCAGATGAAACTGTACCTTTGTCCGACTCAGTCGATTTGAAAACCATTTCTCTCTTCGAAGAAAGTGATCGATACGTATTAGGAAATAGAGGCAGAGTGAAACCGATAGAAAGAGAGTGAGACTGAGGTCTTTTTCTTCTTTATCTCTCTTCCTCTCTCTTTTGCACCAATCAATATTTTCACATTGACAAGGGCTCAGCTAACTGTGGGAAATGTGAATAGGCTCTCTCGTAGTGACAACCCAAAAAAGAGTTTTCAGCCAAACGCTACTGTTCAGCTAAGCTTTAAACATTCTCTATACGATATTCAGAGCATTAATATAGCAGCAAACAACCAATTGCTGTGCTATAATGTAGCGATATAGTGGATGTACTTGAGCAGAGAATGGGAGTGGGACCAGCCAAGGATCACATACACCTGCTTGCGTGCTTTCATGTCACTCATGAGCAGCTCCGTTTCATCAGGAGAAAAACTGCTTGCTTTTCCATTTTGCCGAATCTGCCACTTAAACAGCAATATGTCCAAAATGCACTTGCACCAATGAGGCCCAAAGTGTGCTAAATCTCAGAGTGTGTTTGTAAGTGAGGGGATCGTTTGTGGCGGTTGAGGGAAGGGTTTTGCATTATAATCATGTTTCAATCCATCACTTTATAGGTGCTGTGGAGAATTTCTCCCACCATCTGTATCCAACAATGGCATTTTACTAAACCCAACCAAGGCCGTGAAACATTCAAAACATTGCATAATGCGTATTTTCATCAGAACATTCTAAATATCTAATATAATATATCTAATAATATAAAAGAAAAAGAAATGAGTCAGGTTACTGTTTCTGTATTTATTTCTCTCTGTCATCACCACCCATCCGCTGTCTCCTCCCCCCACCTCCCCCTGTGTCTCTCCCCCTCAATCTCTCCATGTTTTCCAGTTGTCTTTGAAATGAGGACAGACACTGTAGGGTTGTGGGGGTGCGCCAGTGAGCTCCATAGAAAATGTATTAGCGGCTCTGATGTTGGCCAGCCAAAAACTGTGATTGCTTAAGCACTTTTTTCATGGTGAGATGTCAAATTGATGTGTCACGCTTGATGAAAGTAATTTGCACTCAGTTTCCTGTCCCTCTCTGTTCCTGTTATCAGCTGTGCGTGTGTGTGTGTGTGTGTGTGTGTGTGTGTGTGTGTGTGTGTGTGTGTGTTACTTGAACTACCAAGCCATCTGCATCAGTATTTATGCATTGAAGCAAAAATATACTCATATATTCATTCACATCTGGGCATGTGTGCTAGTGTGTGGACATGGCTGTGTGCCATTAATGTCTGTAAATACACACGTATATATATGTTTGTGTCACTGTGTGTGTGTGTGTGTGTGTGTGTGTGTGTGTGTGTGTGTGTGTGTGTGTGTGTGTGTGTGTGTGTGTGTGTGTGTGTGTGTGTGTGTGTGTTGTTTGACTCAGCATCACTTTCATGGTTGAAAAGTCTGAATCAATTTTTCGGAACCCATTTCCAAATCTGCAGAGGACAACTCTTCACAACAACTCCACTTCTCTCTCATGATTAGTGAACACTCAACGAAACATTTGTGATCTCTAACACAGAGACACACAAACATAGGCAACCAGAGAAAAGAAAAAAAAGGGTAAAAAGAGAGGCAAATCAGTGCAGCACAGCCAGTCAATGAGTTACATGAACTCTCATTAGCTCCTGCAGAAGCAGACTTAAGTCAGACTTAATCACTGTGGTAAGGATCCTGCAGCCACTCTGCTGCCGCTGCCACCAGCTAAGCTTGTCTGCATTAAAATGGGAGAGTGGCATTACTATGGATTGCCTCTTCTATTTTAGGTGTTTTTAAGAAAAGTGTTTACATTAAATCCAGGGTTGGTAATCTAGGGTAAAAATCTAGCAATAGTACGCTAGATCAAAAAACAATAAAAATGATCCAACTGAAAACCCAATTCAGTGTTTCAAACTTTTTTCGAATGAAAGTAGCTAGCAGCACTAGCTCTGATTATCGCTGAATCTAGCGAGAAGAAGTTGACAACACTGACAGCCTGTCCCTTCAGGCCTCCTTCCAAAGTCCCTCCCCAAAATGATCTTAATGTAGACAACGAACATACCCGCCCCATTAGGAGACTAGTGGCAGGTCTTGAGTCTATCAACTCCGATGTAAACATAAATTATTATTGTTTCATTCCATAGTAACCAAAGTAAATATTGGACCCAGTTTTCACAAGCCAGATATCTTCCAACCATTCTGACACTAAAAAGGACAAATCCTGGGAAAATGAACTTTGTTCGAGACCTTTCTCTGTCTCAGCAGCACACTTAACGTTGGCGAGCGCCCTAGCTAACTCATTTTCGTAATTCTACATATAGCTGTTAGCTGTGTACTATTTCAAACCATCGCTAGTGCTTGTAATGCGTCATTTGTTATAGAGTATATCAATTAGGTTACAGGGAGGTAGGCAGAAAACCCTTTTTCTTTATGTATCGAAGCATTTGATTTGTTGGTTGCTGTTGTGATGTTTTAGAAGAAGAAGACAACCAACCCAAACTCAAATGTGTACTTTGCAGAGTGTGTTTGGGTTTTTACCTCCACTGCATTACTTTCCTGTTTGATCAAACCTTCAATTCACACATACACAACGAGTGACATCTGTAAGGTTGAGGTGTTCACAGCCTCAACCTTGCAGATGTCACTCGTTTGATTCGATGGGAGTGCTGCCCCCAATAGCTGCCACAGTGATGTCGCATTGTGTCGGTATCAGACGCCGAGGGGCTTGGACGAAGCGTTGTATTTGAGTAGTAGGGAGTGAGAACGGGTTACATTTATCACAAGCATGTTGTATTGGATTGCAATGGACTGTAAATGGTGTCTCATTTGTATTGTCCTCAAGTAACTGGTCATTGTATTTACTTAAATATATTGAACATTACACTAGATCAGGGGTATTCAATTAAAATTCCAAAAGGTCCAGATTGAGAAAATCTCCACGTGCAAAGGTCCGGAACATTACAATAATATCTAATTTGCGCTATTTAGTGCCATATATATATATATATGGCACTAAATAGCGCAAATAGGGCTGAATTAAAGAATAACGGACAACTTTTTTTTTTGTAACTATGCACCGTTTCCTTTTAATAATCGTCACGGTCTCTGAACATATGAGACACACTGGTTTTAAACTGCCCGTGGGAAGAATTAACCTATAAGAGTCTGTAAGTCTGTAGTCTATAACCTGCCCTTCGTTCTCTTTCCCCATTCATCCCCACCAGAGAGTCCAATGAGGGCGATGTCCTCTGCAAACTTGACTGACAGATGACTGGATGTGTGGCTTTTGGTAAACAGGTAGAAGAGTAGAGTGGAAAGGACGCAGCCTTGAGGGGAACCAGTGCTGATTGAGTCAGCTTTAAGAGCTGCTTCCTGTAAGACAGGAAGTCAGTGATCAACCTGCGGGTGGAGTCAGGCACATGCAGCAGGGAGAGCTTGTCCTGGGAAGGTATTGAGGGTGGAGTTGAAATCCACAAACAAGATTCGAGCATAGGTTACTGAGGAGTCCAGGTGCTGGAGGACTAAGTGGTGGTCCATGTTAACTGCATAGTCTACAAACCTGTTATGTTTTTAGGCATACTACAAGGGGTCCAGCAGTGCGTCGTTGAGGGTTATGAGGTGGGACAGGACAATTTGCTCAAAGTACTTTATTACCACAGAGGTCAGGGCAATAAGTCTATAATAGTTAAGACCTGTGGTTCTCTTGTATTGGGGGAAAGGGGAAGATAGTGGATGTCTTGAACTTGGCTGGTACATGGTATGTCTCTAGTGTGGTGTTGAAAATGTCTGAATACCAAAGACGTGGATCAGCGCAGTGCTTTACAGTGGAGGGAGAGACTAAGTCGTGTTGCTTCAACCTTTTGAACAGCCTGTTAATATCCAATTCTAGTATGAAAAGGGTTGTTGTTGTGGTGGAGGAGGAGGGGGCCTCCGACATGGCCAGTATTGGAGAGGCCCAGGCCCCTGATGTAGAGGGGCCAGGCGCAAGTCATTAAAACAGAGGCTGGCTATTGATTTGCATTTACTAATTTGTCTAAGACCCATACAGAAACTGAATAATGTGCTTAGAGCTGATGTTGAAGTATCTCAGAGTGTAATCATAGCTTCTCTCACTGCCTTGTTGAACTCTTTAAACCGACCCTGGCCTCCATGTCCTCTTTTTCCAACCTAAGCTGTCTACGTTTAGCTGTGAACCAGTTTATCTTAGTTCTTCTTAGTTCATGCTCATGCTAGTGTTGTTAATTTGATCTTATTTAGCTAAAAGATCAGATGACAGATGTCTATCTAGGCTTTTGAATTGGAAAAAACAACAACTAGAAGTGTAATGGAAATAAGTACAAGTTGACGGATATCCTTATTTGTGAATGTGGCTTTGTATTTTCGCTGCTTCACTGCCTCAGCAGTCAGCTATTAGAGCAATGAGTCATCGGCTGAAGACAGAGGGACACATGCACACACACTACAATCATTTTTTATAAGAATATGCAAAAATAGCATCTTTCGTCTTCCTTTTTTTGGTGTGCCACTTTATGCTTTCTTTGACAGACGACAGTGCAGAGAAGCATAATTAATGGGGGAAAGACGGATGACATATGATGGGGATCCTGGGCAGATGGCAGGAAGGCATCTTAAATAACATGTTCAAATTCCCCATTGCGATGGCCATGTCCCCTGAATGTATGAATGAATTCATTTTTGAGCCTGTTTATGGCAGCTGCAATAATTGTAGTGTGGGTCTCAAATGCTCACCACTTCAGCACTGATATCCCTTTACATTGTATTCTATAAAATGCTGACGTTTTCGGTTGCGGCTTCCCTTTACCCGTTACTGAATGGGCTATGCCTAACATTAACAAATATCTTTAATATTTATTTATTTTATGTTTTTTCTCTACTTTGAAACATATGTACACTACTGCAACAGTATTATGTTGTACATGTAATGGTCAGTCAGTATTGAAAGAACTGAACTTGTTACTTGGCCTGAGCTCAAGGACTTGTTACTTGACCCATCTCCAAGGACTTGTTACTTGACCCGTCTCCAAGGACTTGCTACTTGACCCGTCCCCAATGACTTGTTATTTGACCCATCCCCAATGACTTGTTACTTGACCTGTCCCCAAGGACTTGTCACTTGACCTCTCCTCAAGAACTCCTGATTTAACTTGTACTCAAGGAAAGGTGATTAGACTTTACTTGATCTCAATGACTTATAACTTGATTAAACTTATCTCTAAAGACTGGTGACTTGACATATCCTCAAGGACTTGTGAGTTGACTTGACTTAAAGGATTTGCGAATTGGATTGACTTGTCCTCAATGACTTATTACTTGACCGGTTCTCAACATCTTGTGACTTGACTTGTCCTTAAGAGGTGACTAGACTCAATCTCAATGACTTGTGACTTGGCTTGACATGTTCTAGGAGTATTGACTTGAATTCCACAACTTGAGAACTTGATCTCAAGGACGTAAGACTTGACTTGTCCTTTAGATCAAGTCAAGGCAAAAGCACTTGGAGACCTGGGACTTGTCTTAACTTGACACATGACTTGTCCTCAATTATAACGACTCTTCTTTCAAAAATAAAGTAAAAAAATACAAATTCTTGTTACAACACATTAGGGTCTCAATAGTTCCCTGTCCTGTAATGCCTTCTAGTTTTAACATATTTGATGGTTTGATTGACAGCTATTTTAGGATATCACACTAATATATTGTGGTTTCAGTTTTGATGTTTTAAAAATTATGGCCTCTGGTTAATATTTTACCGAACCCATTTTACCAACATTTTTGCCAAAGTGGATCTAAATGTCAGAATAGAGTTCCTGCTGATCCTAAAAGCAGCTCCTGCTATTAACAGCGAGATCATTGAATCAATGTACAATATAATCAAACCTCCATTAATCTCTGTCTTTGGAGAGGCTGTGGATGATATAGAGGTGAAATTAATGCCTAAGATGTAGAATACAGAGTGGGCTCCGAAGTAAGGCGCCAAATCCTTGAACAGAGGAAGACATTCATGAGAGAAGAGGAAGAAAAAAATGCCTTTGATGTGCGGTAAATGCATTAACATTCTCCCATTTCTACCAGGAGGTAATTGGAGTGTTGGTTTGCTGAGGTTTAACTTTCAGCTGAGGGTTTTATGGTAATTGATTATTTTTTTAAAATAATAAAATGGTTTAGTGCCTCCCACCGATAAAAAGGCTTAATCCTTAATCCAAATGTAAACAAAACACATTTATCTTCAAAATGTGCGTAAACAGAGGAGGGACATGTATTTTAAGATACGATGGTTTGAAAAAGATGATGAGATATTTCAGTGTCTGAAGAGATGATATGGGAGGGGATGCTATCAAAAAGAAGTTTAATTACATTATTGTGGGATTGACTAATCCTCTCTCTCTCTCTCTCTCTCTCTCTCTCTCTCTCTCTCTCTCTCTCTCTCTCTCTCTCTCTCTCTCTCTCTCTCTCTCTCTCTCTCTCTCTCTCTCTCTCTCTCTCTCTCTCTCTCTCTCTCTCTCTCTCTCTCTCAAAAGCAGAAGCACATACTCAGACATGCAATGATTGTTTCCCTTCTCCTACTTTACTGGTACTAGTCTTTTACTGCAAAGGTCCTTTCCAAAGGTCAAAGGAATACTTTGATAAATTGTGCTATAAACCATTAGACACCAGCTTATTTAACACAGGTTTTACACAGCTGCCCTGAATCTTAATTGGGTTCATATCAGCCTCATATCACGATTGCAGAAAGGCACAATGCCATGTGGCTAATGCTGTAAAACGACTGGTTAACTTTAGGCCAGTTGTGGTTCAGGTCACAGGACTTTTCGTCCAGGATACCGCTGTTCGTGTCTGGTGTGAAAGTCACTCAGCACTCAGTAAAGTTACCAACCCTCTTTTCCTTGACCTAAGTGTTTTGTGTTGACTAAATCTAACTTCCTGTGAAGATGGAGGTCTATTTTGAAAAGACATAAAGTATGTAATTAGGGATTATTGACACGGCAGGTGGTAGAGAGGAACGTGGAGCGAAGTTTGAAAGGTAGGGCCATTGACCAAGCATTGCCAAGTATTTGACGCATTGTGGTGAAAATGTGTTAATTTAGGCAACAAAACTTACTAGACTTTCTTACGTTGCGTAAATTCAACGTTTTCTTTTGGTTTCACACGGGACACAAACAGCATTTTGTGTATTATAACCTTATGTACTTATGTCACTATTATACCATGTAACTGTCAAAAACAAGCGCTCACTATACTACGTCCCTTGCTGTGTACGTCCTTAACTGGTTTTAAGATCAAATATAAATCCATATCAGCACCCAGTTTATGTCTCTAAACTACAATACATCCAGAACTCAGCTGATTGTCTGCTCTCCCACACCAGCACCAGAGACCACATCACCCCAGTCCTTCAAAACCTCTACTGGCTCCCCAAACAGCAAAGAATCCAGTTCAAGATTCTCTTCAATACATGTAAAGCCCTTCATAACCTGCCTCTTCATACCTTTCAGACCTCCTGCACCGACACACTCCCACCCGCAACCTCAGATCCACCGACACCAACTTCCTTACCCTCCCTTACTCGGTCCACGCATCACACCTGGGGGGACAGGGCCTTCTCCATTGCTGCCCCCTCTTTCTGGAACTGCACAAAACAAAACTCTTAAAACTCACCTTTTAAATCTGCTTTAAACCTATGATGTTAGTTATGAATGTTTTTTGTTTATTACTGTTATGTCATCTCTCTGCCTTGCTTGTATCATCATTGCTTTTATTGTTTGTGTTTTTACCATGCAAAGTTCCTGTGAGTATTTTTTAAAGCGCAATACAAATAAAATGTTGGTACCACTTTATAATAACTACATGCTATGAAGCATTAGTTAAGTATGAGTAAACACTTAATTCATGATTTATAAAGCATTGTTCCTACATTAACACTCATTAGTATGCAATTCATAACAGTTATGATTATAGTTATATTATTATTATTATTATTATTATTATTATTATTATTATTATTATATGTAGAATATAGCTCTAACCAAAAGCTTGAAGCAGCAAACATGACACTTTTTGAAGTTAGAGTCATAATTTGGGAGCTCAAATCTACCAAAAATCTAACGTATTAGAACGGATAGAAGTGAAATGGCAGCTAAATTCAGAAAATGGCAGCAGGACAAGTGACCTATCTGAAGGCTAAACTGCCCCCAAAACAACACACACACACACACACACACACACACACACACACACACACACACACACACACACACACACACACACACACACACACACACACACACACAAATCCTGAGCATGGACATTGAAATATATAACCTGCTGCTAATCTTGCTTTCACCCATGATTCAAATTCACCGAGCAGCTCTGATTAGTGTCTGCAGCGGCCACCGCTCTGCCGTGTTCTTAGAACACCGCACAGATACTCACAGGCTTCTCTCTGCTTTGGCCTTATCTTATTTAGCTCGAGGCCGTGTGACACACACACACACACACACACACACACACACACACACACACGCACACACGCAGACTCTACAAACAAGAACACAGCCAATACAAAAAGCCTTGAGAGCATCATTTAAAATGCAGCAGATGGTGCATAGCGATGCTACAGCAGCTGAGCTGAAGGTGTAAGGCGGTGCAGCGCAGAGTGGATGTTGCATCCTCGCTGCCCCGGAGAGTGTAAAGAATGATGTTTACCCCTTTTCCTCGTTCGTTTACTTAACTAATGAGAACTTATTTTGATCTTGCTTTTCTGTTGTGAAGAGGCTCTCTCTCTCCCATAATCACCTGTAACTGCTACTCATCTCTTTATTTGCGGTGCAAAATAATTCAATATTAAAAATGTAAAAAAATACAGCGCTGGGGGAGGGGGGCAATGTCTCTTCAAAGTCCAGATACTTATGATAATATGTTGATTCTGCGCTAAAATCACGAGTCTGTCCTTTTTGCTAAATGCCATTGCAAAGAATAACTTAATGAGACCAAACAAAACAAATATGTTTCAAGTTTTTTTTGTTAATTGCTTGTAAATGTACAGTTTTTAATCTCGGAATATTGCCCTCCTCCACCTTTTTATTTATTGCAAAAGTCCTCTCTTTCCTTTGCTGACCATTTGACGATATGGACGTCAGGATTCACGCAAATATCACATTTAGGCTTGAAATAAAAATCCCTTAATAATTTTTAAATCGTTTTATTATTATCATTATTATGGAAAATTATTTCTTATTGGACTTTTATTTTGAACCCTGTGGATGAAGGAACATATTTTCCTTGTGAAACAGATTTTTTTTTTCTGGTTACACCAATAACCCTAGTTGTTAGCTCTTTAGCTAGTTGTTGTTGTGTTTGACTAGTTTGTTTCTGCCACATTGACTTAGAATGGCAAACCTAGGGCTCCTAAATATACAAGCATTTTATTAATCAAAAGATAATCATGTTACCTTCTTCAATCTGTTGTTTGTAATGATGATTTAATCCACTACCATGCCAGCTGTCATGAAAAACATGGTGCCTGTGTGTGTGTGTGTGTGTGTGTGTGTGTGAGAGAGAACCATACTGAGGTTGTTAATATTTACTTGCTGGAACCATGTGGAGCGGGTTTAAAGCTAATCTAAAAGGTCTACCTCCAACACCGGAGATACGCACTAGGAGCCAAATGGAGATCCTGCTGAGACATATACAGCACACACTCATAGCACAAATACACACACGTACACACACATGCACGCGCACACACACACACACACACACACATCCTAATCCCGTTGGAAGTGAGGTGAGAGCAGTTAAATGGGTGTCATGTGGAGTTATTGGAACGGTAACCTTTCCTTCAGGTATTTATCCAGCTCAGAACCCCTTTAGCCATTATTTATTTTAAAACCTGGTGTGTGTTCCTTCCATTGTGTGACGGGTCTTTGATAAGATTCTTTTATTCTGCTTTCTTGTTGATTTCTTCACTCAAATGAAATATGCTGTTTTTTGTTGTCCCCCCCCCACCTCTTTTGGCACAATTCTAGGTCTAGAGCTTCTTTGCAAAACTAGCTAGTTTAAAAAATATATACTTTGCTATTTTTTATTTTTTTTTGCATAGTATCTTTACGCAGAATGTTCATGTGTGGTTATGCATATTACAGCCTTGTTACAGCGGCCCCCATGTGGTCCAAGACTACATAGTCGCCTCTCCGGAGCGAATGCGGCGATGTAGCTAGTGTCCTATAAACATGCTGAAGCCACATCTGGATAGAGGATCTGACCCACTCGGAAAGCGATTTTGCTGCTGTCCGGTTCTGAACTCCATCGATGAGGCTCTTGCAGCTGTGGCGCTGTCCAGTGCTGATCCCACTGAGACACGAGGCTGCTCCAGCGCTGTCCGATGTAGAGCTGGATTGAGGATGACATTGATCCGTCCAGCGACGTTTTCCAAGGACGGTTAAAAAAATTCGGAAATGTTTTCACTTGATGAGGATGTGGTCAGTTCAATTGAATCTCACGTGTCGCATGTTGTTTAAGGATGTGCAACACGACATTGATGTCGGGTATTTTCCACTAATTAAAGCATGCATGCATTTGTGACTCGCCTTCTTGCAATACACCGTGATGCCATTGGGCGTGCGTAATGCTCCTGGCACATTTCAGACTTTCGTCAATACAGTGTTGTCAGGTTTATCAGCCCGCAAAGATTATTTAGATGACATTGTAGTCTATTACATTTTGTGGGATGGTCACATGAAACAACTTTAAGCAGTGTTTAGTCGGTTGCGTGATGTCAATTTGACACTTAACCTCGCGGAGTTTGAGTTTGGCCAGAATGCGGTGACTTTCTTAGGAAAGGTTGTGGGTCGAGGGCAAGTCAAGTTGATGCATGCCAAAGTCAAAACTATCCTGTTTCTCGACGTTTGGCTATTACAGATGTTTTTGTAAAAAATAATTTTGCTGTTGCTGCTTTTCTCACTGACTTGTTGAGTTCAAAAATGTGTTTTCACTGGTCCCAGAGTCGTTTGAGTGTGTAAAAGCTTTCAGGTTTAAAGTTTCAGTTCTCGTGCTGCCTGATGATGCTAGTGATGCGGGAGCAGGCGCTGTTCTCTTTCGAGAAGGAAATGATTGTTTGGAGCATCGGGGGTTGGGCAGCCTTAAGAAGGTCAAGGTTCAATTAAGTTTAAGGGTCACGACTCAATCCAAGCAATTTATGTTCTGGTACTGTAATTTGCTGGTGGCCTTTAGTGGTTAAGAAGCATAGCATACACTGTAATGGCTAGTCAATTGTTTTATTCCATTTGTTGCATGTCATACCTCCTCTTTATGTCTCAACATTTCCTGTCTGTATTCTGTGACCAAGGAATAAATGGAAACAAATGGGTTAAAAGTCATGTTAAAAAAAACAACATGATTTCAGTAAACATTCACATATTTTGTCAACGATTTCAATTTTTCACAACTTTCTTGTGCCACCATGTGCATATCTGATTCTACATGGGGTCCCGACCCCAAGGTCAGGAAAGTATGTCTGAACTGACAAATTAGTATTCATGGTTGGGTCGCCTGCACCAATGTTTAATTCACATGATGCGACGGTCAAAAGCAAAAAGGCAAACAGTCTGTGTAATGTTTGTGTTTGGGTCCTAGGGTGCATTCACTCCTTTTGGCTTACATCTCTGTTGTCTCCGATTACTTGCCTTCTGGATTAAATGGCATGAACTTTGAATATGTAATCAGATATTAGGTGCATGGACACACACACACACACACACACACACACACACACACACACACACACACACATGAACACAGAGTCACAGATCCCAGAGGGAAGGTCGAGAATATAACAGAGAACCCAGGGGGGCCTGAAACCACAACAAAGACTCAGGAAACAAGATGTGGTATTTTAATCTCTCTCTTTCGCTGTGTTGTGGCAGTACTGATTCCCCAGATTTTTAGCTGATCGGGTAGAAGCCTGTGTCCTAGTTCCCAACCACATAATAAAACAATATTTACATGGAGAAACACATCTCACAAGTGCCCTCACAATGCCTCTTCAATTATGATAGAATGCATCTTCAATAATAGACAAACGCCTCTTTGATATATAGGGCATGTGTATAAAAGGGGTCTTCAATGGAAATAAACTAACTAAATAAGGTTAGGTTATCTTCAGAATGCTCAAAATGACCCTCAATCACAAAAGTTAAGACCTAAAACCAGTTTCTGGCTAAAATGTGGTCTGAATTAAGTCAAGGAAGGATGAATGGTCTGGGTGTGTAATCCTCCACCTCTCTTACACCGTGAAGACAGGGTGTCATCAAACCCTGCCACACTCCCCTGACCGAAATAAAGTAGCCCTATGGAAAAACGAAAAAAAAATTATATATATATTTATTGAACAAGCTAGTTTTATTGAACAAGCTAGTTAAAAAAAGTTGTCCATCTGTCCCATTTAGCGTTCAGTTGCACTTAGCTCGACCTTCTCGTGTCACTTCTGGCTGCAAAAAAATGGCTCATTAAAACGGCAGTCCACAAACCAATGGGTGACTTCACGGTGACTAGGTCGGCTTCTTAAGTACAGTCTATGGATCAAATGCTACAAGGAGGTTTGGTTTGGTTCACATATACATATTCATACATTAATGGCCTCATTTATTAAATGAAATGACATTCTATTTTAGAAAAGACACAACACACACATAAGCAGCTTTGGACTTTTTTTCAAAAGGTGTTTTTTTCACTTTAAAGGAGCTAATTTAGCAGTCTGTTGTACACTAGGCTTCTGTATTCTCTGTACCGGAGGAACAGACATGAAATTGTTGCCGATCTTTTCATCTGACTCTAAGACAATACAAACAGTACCAATACTTCCCCACATGTCAGCCTGATCCTTGAATAGCAATAACTTTCATTACAGTCATTTATCAAAAACAGCTTCACCGCTGCTCCATAACGCTATTATACATGTTATGCACAACAGGGAGCGGATATTGCCAACCTCAGCCTCATGCTATCAGCTCCCTAGCAGCTCGGCTGTAGGTTAAGAGGCTCTGCTGCTGTTGAGGAAGGGCCCGAGCATTACTCATTCCCGCTGCCCACCCAGATTATCGATAGGGCTCTCGAGACATCTTCCCTCCT
Organism: Cebidichthys violaceus; assembly: GCF_023349555.1. Taxonomy (NCBI): domain Eukaryota; kingdom Metazoa; phylum Chordata; class Actinopteri; order Perciformes; family Stichaeidae; genus Cebidichthys; species Cebidichthys violaceus. The sequence continues at coordinate 9,873,900 of NW_027176307.1, read as the reverse complement.
TAGAGCTCGGGAAACTATCTCATTATTAAAGAATAATTCCTCCAAAGCAACAATGCCTTGTTTAATTGAACGTGTCAGCGGTGGACGGAGGAGGAAGTGAAAGACAGGGGAGAGAGCGCCGGGCGACATGATAGCCTCCAGCAAAGCGCTGGGTCATGCAGCAGAGGAGAGGTTGCTGACTGCGATGCAATTCCCCAACACAAAGAACACCGTTCAATACCAAGGGGCTGGGGAAATTGATCGGCAGTGCTCTCCGAGGAGCCATTGTTATTCGCTTCCTTGTATTAAATGATGGAGAAAATAAGAGGAGATGAGATGGGGATGGGAGAGGAAGCGAGAGGCTGAGAGGAGGGTGGCTGGGTAAGATGGCGGGGGAGGAGAAATTGAAAGGAGTGGGGGAGGAGAAAAGAAATGAGAGGGAGAGCCATCTTTGAGGATAGAGGGATGTCAAGACACTGAGAAGTGAGGATGAAATAGCAATGCTGTTTTTTCAAAAGACTCCTCGTGTGTTGTTATTTCCAAATACATATAAGAACATCACCCGCACCTTTGAAATCAAACTGAAATTAGAATGTATTCTTTGGGACTATTATGGGACTAGGCTTCCACTATCTAAATAGATCCCAAACCTAAGATGTGCACTCCTAAATGTTGAATGTTATGGAGAGACAGACTAAACGGGATAAAAAAACAAAACAGTTTGTTCTAATCTATAGAGAAACCAAGCGGTGACGTCAAGTCCCGGGAAGCCCCTGCTCCTCTAGCTTTTGTAAGTTTAGTTTTTGTCATTGCAGACTCTCATTCAGCCATGTCTTTCTCATTTGTCAGAAGCACATTTTCTTTCCACATTCTAAGACAAATTGGCATCCTCATCCACCCCGTCCTCTTACACCTCGTCACCTGACTTCCACCTTTACTCCCACCATAAACCTTTTTAACCAGGCTGCCGTATTTGACAACTTGGGAGTGAGAACAGGCTTGTTAATATGAACTTCTACACCATGCTTTCTACACTGGTTAGGAAATTTGAGTAATCTAAAAAGGGCTTTGATGCAAGAGAGTTTATTTTTTTAGCAAGAAGTAAAAGCTCCAACACACCAGTGATGGAGGGGCCATGCAAGGTGCGATCGAGCTGCCAACCTTATGACTCAAGAACGACCCGCACCACCCACTGCCACAAAAAATAAAAGTAGACTGACTGAAACGTCCATAACCATGTGTGTGTGTCAAACTCATCGACCTGCCAAAAGATATTTTTCTCTCAGAACACTTTTAATCTGAAAGCTATAAATGTCTTAACAAGACTTGGCGTTGAGGAAATGTATTTCCGTCAGGTTGCAGAACTGTCTCGAGCAGCATGGAGATCATTATGAGATTAGACACTGATACCCTCAGATGTATCTTGGTTTTGGCCCACTGATGACACTATAGAATATTCTGCTGAGCAAGCATCTGCATTTGTTTTTCCTCTCATGTATGTTGTTGTTGTTGTTTTTGTTACCTGTCTGTAGCGTCATGTCTGCTCTCCTTCACCCAGGAGGCCGCAACACTATGATGAAGTAGGCTGAGGTAGAGAACTGAAGGTCATCTCACGTGTCAGCTGAGCTTGCACACTGCCATCACCATTTGGGTGGCTCATTTAAGCTGTCAAACTCATTTTGCTTGTGTTCAGCGCTGCTGGTGTTCATGCGTCTCTCGGCACATCGTCACCGCTCCGGCATCCACCTGTTACCCGTGGCAGAGTGGATTGATTCCTGTCAGCTAGAAATGATGGTGGCAGGGATACAAAAGCTGGATGCGAAAAAAAAAGAAGATCCTTAACAGTACTTGTCTGATATGGTATAGTGTATCACTAAGGGTACCATTCTTGATTAAAGTTGCTGTCTTGGTGTCACCGGTAAAGGTGGAGCAACGGTGCTATACTGTAAATTCAAAATTTGGATAATGCTCGTTTTGGATAAGATTACATTCATTTATTGTCATTTGCAGGTGCTGCAACGTATCCACATACAATGGTTCATGTTACATCCTCATTTTTTTGTGCGTTTTCATACAAAAGCCGGCAACAAGTGTAAATTTGTCAGTCTTTTCAAAATACATTTCAGTCTACATAGAAGTCTACTTAGTTAGGTTTAGGCAAACAGTCCCCTACCCTTGCTGAGGCCAAGGTTGCTTGTGTCATCATGCTATTGTTGTCCCGGCTGGAAACAGAGTCATATGTGTGCAGGGCGTATAGAGTTTGGGGCTGAGGCTGCAGCCCCCTGGTGTTTTTTTCTCCGATTTTGAGCTCAGCAGACACCTTGCTTCCCATTCTCAGTAGCTATAAAAGTAAATATATTGTAGGTATAGTGTGTGTGTGTGTGTGTGTGTGTGTGTGTGTGTGTGTGTGTGTGTGTGTGTGTGTGTGTGTGTGTGTGTGTGTGTGTGTGTGTGTGTGTGTGTGTGTGTGTTAGTGTGCACATTCACAGCTACTAAAGTGAGACACACTTCCTTCTCATTCTCACCCCTCTCTATCTGTAACACACACATTGGGGGAATGGCACTATGTGGTGTAAGCAGTTTCTTCTCTAAGAGTGGTCCAGGCTTTGATGTCACACAGCTATTTTTGTATGTGTGTGTGTGTGTGTGTGTGTGTGTGTGTGTGTGTGTGTGTGTGTGTGTGTGTGTGTGTGTGTGTGTGTGTCTTCAGACAGTGCAAGTCTGAATGCTCTTGTTATTTTGGTCTTCCCAAAGGCGGTACTTCACTTCACACTGACACTGCAGCATGTACACCAGTGCGCCTGGAGATGTACACCCGCTTTGTCCTGTACATATGAGTCCCGAGATGCACACGCACATGCTCAGTAAACAACGAGTGTCCTTGCCTTCGTCGAAAACCGAAGCCAAACAGGAGCTCAATAAACACACCCCGTGGATGATAGATGAAGTAATATTGCAACGAGGTTCCAACTGTGGTTAACAAATCAACAGCAACACACAAAAACAAACCTCAAAGCTATACAGAATGTAGCCGGAAAAGCCTTGGCACACACACAGACAAACGCACTTCTAATAATAAATCCACTCATGGTAATTCATAATGGCATCGAGTGTGCGTGTGTGTAGGAGGGTGAATGTGTGTATACGTGTGTTTCAGAATGTGTAATTAATTAACCTATTCCAGTTGACAACTTTGATTTAAATAATGGGAAAAGCTATATTTTTAGATGAAATGGAATAAGTATCAACCTCTTTTTAATGATTTGTTAATTATGTCATTTTTGCACGTTATAATATATGCTACCACATAACGATATAATACAGTAGGTACCTGATAGTTAAACTGTATAAACGTAGGCCACGTTAACAAACCTTATTTAGTCTGGTTGAACTGAACCCTTGAGCTTTTTCCCCCTTGATGTGGTTTGTTTGTGTTGGTGTGAAGGAACAACTGAAACTCTGGTGCTGACCAAACAACCGCTCTCTGGTCCGCATTAAACAGGCGGTCTCGGTTCATTTGTGGTGTGAACACCATTCAAAACCAATCACAGGAAGCAAAATCATTTGTTTAATATCGTTGGTCAAAAAAGGTAGTAGCCTATTTGCTACCCCTAAATTTGATGAATTTTGCTGTTTATCAGGCCACCAATGTGACAATAATGAACTTGCTAGCACATCCCGCAATCTCTAGGAGACACGTTCGTCATAAGGAGAGCGATGGATGGACCATTTAGACCTGGTGCTGCAGTCCCGCCTATCGGCTCATTTTCTGTAACCAGTCTTGCTAACTAGCCAGCCTGTTAATGAGTCAAATTTAACAACTTAATGCTTCATCAACAAGCTCTTGTCACAGCGCAGGAAAGCACATTTCTATCGCCAGACCGTTTTTCAGCTCATTTTCTGTATGTTAACCAATGTAGCGTGAAAGCATGGTGGAATTAAAAAGCTAGCTAGCTGACTAGCCAGCCGCTAAATGAGAATAGAATAACAACTTTGCTTCATTTACACACTCTTGTCACGGCATCGTAAAGCAGATTGGTATCACCAAATGACTGACAACTTTTTTCCGCTCATTTACTGCACGTTAACCAGCGTAGCATGAACACATGGTGGAATTAGCAAGCTAGCTAACTAGCCAGCTTCTCCTTCAATTCATTGAATCCCTGCATCCATCCGAAGGCAACAGGAATTTGCTGCGTCAGAGCACTGTGCCATAACGCACAGCCTTTCACTGTGTTTACATCATTTAATCATGTGCAAATGACACTAGGAGAGCTAAATGACGGCAATTATAAAAAGTTAAATTCATTCTAAAAATTACAATATATAGCACATATTGAGACAAATTTGTGATTTGTGATATTGGGCTATATAAATAAAATCTGACTTGACCATATATGTCATGCCTAGCTAAAAGATTTGGTATTGTGGGGTGTAATGATTATTGCTAGGAGCTGCAAGCTGGCCTTTATTTTTTTTAGTCATGCTGTGATCAGATTACTGTAATCCCTCATCACACTACATGTAACCCACTGCTTTTCGACCTGCTGTTTTAGTAAATGCTGAGGTCTGGCTCACACTGTAAACATTCAATGTAAGACAGTCATTGAGTCATGACAAAAAAAACACACATCTAGATGCACACACATCCAGAAACCCCATCAAAAATAGGTTACCTAAGAACAGATGCAAAGCTCACAGGAAATACAATTCTGCCACTGAAGCTTTGCTACAGAAACTGTGTTTGAATGTGACTCTGTGGGTATCATGTGCTTTTTTTTTACGACACATGTATGCATGCAAATACATCTGTGTGTGTGTGTGTGTGTGTGTGTGTGTGTGTGTGTGTGTGTGTGTGTGTGTTTCACCAATTTCAATTATTAGTTATGGTGTACTTATCCTGCATAAACAGATGAATGGTTGGCATGCTAGACGTAAAGCCAGAGGGATGAGGATGGCATGTGTTTGGGTGTATTTAGGAGAGAGAGAGGAACATAAACTGTGAGAGAAGGAGATAGTGAGTAGTAGTAGATAAATAGACAAATGCAAAAATAGATAGGGATAATGGTAAAAAAATGCCCCCCCCATGCGTGTGTATGTCTGTAACGCAATTCATCCACCCCAATGAACTGAACTAAAAAGGTGTAAACGCTCTAGATGTTCAAATCAACCGATTTAAACTTTGCTTAAACGCATTGACTGTGATGGTTTTCAAGGTGTATTTAATTGCAACATTTTAAAAAACAATTACATTGTAGTCTGAGATGACATTTTGCAATGAACCCTGAAACTCCAAAATATATTAAAGTGGATGGTTATCTTCAAAAACAATTTGTGTTGTATTTGTTGAAATTCTCTTGACATCAATCAATGAATCAAATGCTCTGACAAAAGAAAAGAAAAGAAAGAAATCCAATATCAGGCCCAATCCCAATGTCCCCCCTAAAGCCTCAAACCCTGAACCCTCAAGGACTTACTGATATCACCTGGTAAGTGGTTGAGTGTGAGAGACTGTGAGGGCTTGAAATGGTGTAAATAGGAATGGGACAGCACTTTGCTGCAACATATCACGTTACTATGCAAACGACAAAAAATGTGATGTATAATTGAGGGTATTTATTTTATATAATTTACTCCCTGTCTTCCAGGCTCTTTCCTCACAAGATGAGGTCATTTCAAATAATCTTTTTACTCTTTTTTTTTTTTAAAACAGCTTCAATGACAAAATCAAATATTTGATGAATAAATAAATAAATATCCTCTGATTTCATTTTTTTGTTCCATATTTAACCCTTAATGTTTGAGTAAATTTAATGTGACAAGCTGAACACACTTTTTAACGTCTCCATGCATCCACTGCTTACTTCGTGTTTAATGTCACATTGCAATGATTTGTGGGTAATTCCCTTAGGCAAAGTCAGCATCCTATTCTGACTTATGGAAAGGGTTCATAAAGGGCTCAAAATGTCTGCCAGAGAGCCTCAAACACTCAACGAATTGACAGTGGGACATCCCTAAACCCTCACGGATTTGCAGGAGTGCGCCTCAAAGTCTGTGAGTCCATAAGGGTGGAGATTGGGATTGGGCCTCAGAGTCTTCAACTAGTTGCTAGCTTGACAGCTGTGAGGACTGACAATAGCCGTGTTTGTTGTTTAGTTTCATTATGGCAATTTTGGGGGACAGGCTGTGTTGCAGAATTGATGACTTTCTTACTAGATTTAGCAAATTTTGGAGCTAGTGCTGCTAGCTAATTTCATTGGAAAAGAGTTGCCAATACTGGGCTAGGATTTTCGGATAATTTTTTAAAATCTATTGTACTCTTGCTAGTTTCTCAGAATTACCAACCCTAGCTTTAAAACTGCTTCCTGTTCTTTTGTTGTTTGTTAGGTTTATCAGAAATCCACTACGATGAAAGACACCTGTGTACTGGAGTGTAATGAACTAATCCCTCTATAAGCTTTCAAACTAGGGATCTACTGTGTCAGGTTGCAGCATTTAAAATGTAAGTTATGACTATAACTATGGATCTATTTCGAGCCTCATTTAGACCTTCACCATGATCTCCACCTTGAATGATGTCATCCCTCTACCTATGCTTGAGACCTAACAGCAACAAAGTTTAAACTTTGGAAAAGCTTGAGCAACTGCCCTCTGAACTGAACTACTTCTAATACTTAATTTCTTTGGTGTCTGATGATTCTCCTTTTTATTTGTCTTGTTTTAACCTCTGTTACAGTATGCATTTATCACTTTGCTCTTATAAAAACGGGCTCTTGCTATATGAGGATAAACTTAGCTCTTTTATTTTCTATAAGTGTTTTTTTTTTTTTATTTAAAACCAATACAAACAATTTTTTCCTCCTGTTGCTGTTCCTTTCAGATAATTGCAGGTGGCATAACGCTGACAAATCTTTTAATTTGAAGACATTGTGAAATGGAAACATTTAAATGTAAACAAGACACTCCATCTTACAATACATCTCACAATTCTGTCTGGTGGGGGGTTTGCACTCAGAAAGCTGTGAAAACGGATGTTGAACAACCTTGTCGGAAAGCAAGAGTAGAGTGCCCAAAAAAAGGCATTTATTAAAAAACGTTTAGGGCAAAAATGAAAGCAGGGAATTTTAATAAAACCCAATACAAGTGACGAAAAACACTGAACAAAAGAAAGCTGCCGACTCTTTTCTGCACCCTACTCCGATGAATGACATCTCACCTTCTCAACCTTACTTTAACCGAGCCTACCACCCGCCCAGGTAAGCACGGGGGTGAGCGAAACAGAGCCGGCATCCAAATCATTCAAAAATAATTAAATTACCATTAATACAAGGTTTCTAAGTTATTGCTGACACCACAATTCATCTATAGGGGCACTCATTACATACCAACGAGCACACCAAATATAACAGTATGCAATCCACTGCAGAACAACCTTACCCATCCCCCTAAAGTTTAACAGAGCCCAGTACCTTCCTGCTAAGAGTAGATACACACACAAAACTGAAACATTAGACTGAAATTAATAATTAAGCAGATGCAATAAAACCCTTTCACTTTTAGGAAATGGGGCCTGGTGAAAAGATAGAACCTTTTCTCCATAGAAATAGACATTTCCATTGAAATCGAGGTAGCAGGATGGTCAGAGTGGCGACATTTTTATGTGCACCGTTGACATTTCTGCCTTTGTAGCAGCCAAATTTCTGTAAAAACTAAATTGACTTAGGCAAGACTCTTAAAAATAAATAAATTAAACAACTTAATGCTTCATCCTGACACTCTTGTCACAGCTCCTTTTATGGCTCATTTTCTGTAACCTGAGTAGCATGAAAACACGATTGAATTAAAAAGCTAACTTGCTAACTAACGGCCAGCTGGCTAGTTTTTTTATTTTTTATTATACTATATGTATCCCCCAGCTCAAGAACACTTCGACTCAGAACACGTCCCAGTCAAGGATCAAACCGTCAACCCTCCGGTTCCCAGACAACCCTCTTAGCCCAGTGAGCAAGCCATTTCCTTTTGCAAGATAAATGACCACGGAAAACAAGTCAATGTCTGTTGTACTCTTATCCTATTTCTATGCTTTGCAAACTCATGATTACATTTGTAAATTCAATTATGAATCTATCACTTAAAGACAGTAAATACTTAAATACGTATATATAAGTATTAGATGGCAATAATTAAAACATATTTTAAAAAAAATGTATACTGTAACTGACAACTTTTTTGAAATATTTATAAATTTATTAATTGGTTATATTTAAACACTCAGTAGACATATGGTACCCTCAGGACTCCATTAAGCTGAAGCTGTCAACCATTGGTGACAGCACATGGCAGCAACACAGGAGGAACTGGAGGGTTACATTTCTCTTGCAAAGTTGATAAAGAAGTGAGTGATTGTCCATCACTTCACCCACAGGGATTTTGTTTGCTGATCCAAGACTCCAAACCTGTTCCCATGTTAACTACAGATGTCCACCTCTCCATCCTCCTCACTAGCTCTGCGGGAAGATTGAAACACACAAGCCGAAACCTGCTCACACAGGGAGAATTTCATTGTTGTAGTCTGGGTTGTAGGGTCTATTTTTGGGAGCCCCAGTCTCCGATTCAGCCCCAGGACTCTTTGTTAACAAGTAAACACAACCTCCGCAACACTACCGCCCACCTCCACAGTCTACTGTGTGAATTAGAGGCACACACATCACTGTATAATTCCAACATGTCCTTATGCAGCCCAAAATATGGCAGTGTACACAGTAGTAGATGGGTAGTTGTGGGAGTACAAATAAAAACAACTTTCAAGACAATCCTTTGAGGAAATGTAGAGGTTCAGAGTCAGTTCTTTTGGATTTCCCCTTTTCCCTGACATGAAAGCGACCTGTTTGGGAACAAACTGCATGCTCCCAAACACTGTGAGGTCTCAGTGCTTTGTAAAATCCAAAGCTGATGTAAAAAGATGCATTATCTCTTTGGCTCCTATTTTAAAGGATGAACTAGAAGGAATATCCTGGGATATGTATTTGTTTGATTTTATTGCCGAAAACAAACCCATACAGTTTTGCAGCTGAGTGCAATTTGCTCTCCTTGTGTTTCATTGCAATTATCCATTAGGCCAAGTATCAATGCAATAGAGGCAAATGCGTCAGTTGCGGGGGGTGAGAGTAATACTGAGCCACAAGCCTGCTGAGTCAATTCTGGCCATTCAGACCGGCCATTGGGTTGAATTTGGGACTTTTTAATCTCAGAGAACATTTTGAATCTTGAAAATTCAGGGTTTTTTCCTCAGAATATCACCGCCCCTAAAACTCTGGCCCTTATACGCCATCTTAAACCGGTCTAATGTTCAGTCCATCATGTATTTTACACTTGCAAATATGCAATTACTGACGGTAACCTTGATGCTGCCTTTCTGTTTTTAACCATAATTACTGGCTGTTTTCCTGTTTCAGATGAATAAGCTGTGAGAGCCCAAATTGGATTTTCAAGTTGAAGCCAGCCTCTCAGAGATTAATGACTTCACAAAAAGCCCTTCCATTATGATTCATATTATGTTGAATAACCTATTTCAGTATTCTATGTAAAGTTTAGCTCCCATCTGTCTGAGGATGAAGTGTTTTATGAACTAAAGTGGATAATGGAGTAATTGGTCTGGTTCCAACGCCTCAGCTGTAACTCTATTTATCCCACCTTTGGAATGTTTGCCATAATGAAAGTTAATGCTGGGTAAAACATGACACATGTTGGTTTCTTAATGGTAGTAAATGATCAGCTGAACACGGGCCGACACATTTTGAAGAAGAAGACGAAGCTTTGTGTTAGTTTGTTCCAGTGTCTGTTAATCTCAAGTAAAGAGCCAATGGATACTTCTCCCCACCACCTGCTTTAGTGTCACAAAGGGAGCTCTTGAGGAGGACTCGGACGCAGAGTAGAGGTTCAGCTGACAATCTTTTATTTCCAACAAAAATACACAGGGAAATCCCTGGAAACAAAAAAATCCTCAGAAGAGGGAAGAACGGGGAAATGCTCTGGCTAAACTAATAGAGCTGGGCAATATTAAATACGGGAAGCCAACAAAAACCTCTCTTAGCAAGAAAGAAGAAAATAACAAAGTAGAACAAAGTAGAACTAAAAATGCTCTGATTTAACTCAAGAGCTGCAAAGTCAAAACGGCAAAAGCCAAACCAAAAATCTCTTCTCGAGGAAGGTATTAAACTACAAGTAAAATGCTCTGATTTAACTCGAAGAGCTGAATAGTCAAAAAGGCAAAATGCAAAACCAAAATCTCTCTTACCAAGGAAACAAGAAAATAATCAGTCACTAACAAAAAGGCTCTGAAATAATTCTAAGGGCTGTGAAGCAATAAACGGCACAAGGCCGACCAAGGACTCTATAACAAGGTTCGGGACAGACAAAACTATGACTTGGACTTGATACTAGCATAGTGTGCAAGACAAAAGGACATGACACACTGGCACAGGACAAGGGGAGACGCAGACTATAAGTACACATGAGGGAAGTGGGGGAACAGGTGGACACAATCAGGAATCAGGGAAGACAATCAGACTGGTGACACATGAGGAAGGGCAAGGAACCTGAAACGAGAGGAGAGTTAATTTCCAAAATAAAACAGGAAGTCACAAAACAAACGTGGAGACAGGACAAAAACCCAGCTTGACATACAGGTGTGACATTTAGTGCCCGATTTGCTGTTTGTCCATTATTCCTGATCCCCAATACTCTAAAAAAAAAGGTTGGACAGAAAGCCCAACACCCCGTTGTCCAAAAACCAAACTGCCATTGTTCAGAAAGCTCAAAAATATGTAGTCTCTATGCAACAAACAAGCACATGGCGAATTATTGGGCAAAATGTCATCATCAGACCTTCCATTTGCATTATTTATGGAAAAGTATGACCTGCCCTACTATTGGTTTGCCAGATATTCTTACTCGAAACCTAACTAATCTTACTCCTAATGCCTAAATCTAACCAACCCAACCAACGAATTCTACATTATAATCAGCCATGTGCTTCTGTTTGTTGCAGGGTGTGCTCACCCTGCAACAAACAATGGGCAATGGGTGTTTGTTTTCAGGATAATGTGCTTCTGGGACAAACAGGCTATAGATCCAATGTTACATTTTTTTGGATGAATGGTCTGTCAGCACAATGGGCAGTCCTCCTTGAAAGCAGGTGCATAGACCGAGAAGCATTGTAGGGAAAAGAATAACTTTGTTTTTGTTTGCATACCTATTACTTCTCATTAATTGATTTCTATTCTACAGTTTACGTTAGAGTATTGTCCCCAACCAGTCCAACCTCATGATCCAATAAGGTCCAGAAGTAGAGCAACATAGCAAGCAGTCAAATGACCTGAAGGCATGAGACGAGGACCGATAGGCTACTTGTATTGTCGAGTTACACGTTATAAAGGCCCAGACATACCAAACTAAAACAAATACCTAGTATTGAATAAGGCTGCGCCCCTCGTCCCCTGTGTATGGGCCAAAAAGTTGAACACGTTTATGGTCTATTTGACTCTAGATGGACCATAATCTACTAAATGAACATCATGCTGTATTGAAGAAGACTTGAAACTAGAGATTGAGACCATAAACTCATGTTTACAATGTTTACTGAGGGAATAAATCAGGAGAGAAGTAGAGTCATTTTCTCATAGTATTCCATACAATCTGACTTATTTTTGCAACCAGGAGTCAGGCTCTGGTTGCAATTAGAAAGAATGCAAGTTTAAGGGACTTCTGCATTGGCTTCGCTTTTCAGACTCGGAGGTTGCCGCCTGCTGGATGTAAAAATGAGGTTGATGAAAGAACAGAGACTGACAATTGCAGTCAAAACAATGACCTCATTGAGGCTAAAAAAAAACACAGAACCAAAGGACATGACATGTGATAATTATTTTTCGGTTCCTCACTACTAGTTAACTATACAACTAAGCCTTATTACATCACACATAGTCATGTCATCTAATTTTGATATCAAAATATTGATGCGTTGTGCAGCTTTAAAGAAACATTTGAGCGGTTATTGCTATTCCGAGTTTAGGCTTCACCCATGTTCTTCTCTTCAGTGCACCTTTAGTACTCAGCCTTGATGAGTGAGCAGATGGAGAGGAATGACTTCTTCTCAATAAATGTTTCTGAGTTTCAGGCCATGGTCAAACAGCTCCTCCAACATGATAGCAAAGTAATATTTCTCAGCAGTATGTGTGTGTCAGGGAGTGTGTGGGAACTTGTGTGAGCTCTGCCAGCCTTGTTGTTAATGCAACAGTGTTGAAGGTCAGTTCAGCGTAGAGGAAAGGAACGTAACTTTAGTAATTAGCACTCCCACAGAGAGCCCTCCATCTGTGTCTAACCACGCTACACGCACCAGCATAGCTCACACGCTTGTAAGACTATACTTGTGAGGTCCTTCACTGACCGTAAACTATAAATCAAACTTTGACACATGGCAAAAGCGAAAAATTGTTAAATGATCTCAATATGGGTTTTCTTCATTTCTGTCAATAAAGAAATTCTCGAACTACACACAAAGTGCAAGCTATTCTAAAAAAAATACATGATGTAATTTAGTTTAGATTTAAATATTCCAACTTTTCAGGAAGACATCGTCTCAGGCAGTCTAGCTGATGTGAGTTTGCTTATTTGTTACTTGTTTGATAGAGCTATAAATAGTAGTTCACAGATATACTCAAGACAGAGAAACATTAGGACAATCAAGATACTTTTGACTTGCAGACATTTGGGGAACTTGTTTGCTGCCTTAACAGGAGTCGATTAGATCCCTGCACATTCATGGAGGAATTGGTTCTAAGACTTGTATTGCTAGCTCATGGGCATGAATAACACAGTACTTGTGTTAGTTTGTGGATATTTGATGACACACAAGAACATACATCAAGTGAGCACTATATAAACTGAACCAATACAATTATTTGAACTAGATTTTGACAGCCACAAAAGCCAATAATGCCGGAATCACCAAAATTGATATTGTTCTTTGGTGGACATCCTAAATTTGCCATCAATTAATTTCCAAAAAACGCATGACATACAGTGAAACCTTGTGCTTTTGGGGCAGTTACCAGCTTTGCCTGGCTGGTATAAACCAGTTTAGGACTAGTAAAGCTCAAAGCAACAAAAATGGGGAAAAAGGGGTGTAATGTTCAGAAATTTCTCAAACAGAAAGGAAGAAGGCCATAGTGGAGAAGAAGGCCACTGAGGAGAAGAAGCAGCAGCCCCCCTTCGCACTCTTTGTTCCATCAGCAAGCAGGGCAGGAGTCAGCAGGTCCAGGTCAAAATCAAAAGTATTTAATATTGTTAACAGAAGCCAAAACAATCACAAACCAAATGACACTACCGATAGTAAAATATTTCAAGAAATATGAGACCCCGTTCATACCACAGGACAGATTGATGTATCTGCCCCATGGTATGAAGGAAGTCTGATTCTCTCAGGGGACAAACAGCTCCTTTGCCCCCCCAGAGTTACATTCCTCAACCTATCGATCAGTTCCACGATTGGCTGAAGTCCAATGAGCTCCTCCTTGGATCCTGACCCATTGTCCTGGGCAGACACCTCTGTGAACTACCCACTTCCCCCGCAGATTTACACCTCCTGGCATTCCTCAAACCCCAATCACAGACACTCAAGATACATTCAATGATCACACTCCTTGGTTTAACACTTCCTAAGTAAACACACTGTGACACATAATAAAATGTCAGCTTTAAAACTTAAACTTCCTCACAGGGGGGATGGGAGGGGTGGAAGCATTCCACAAGGCTGCATGGCTAATTATTAATAAATCCAATAATCATGTTCTGTTATATGACATTGTGCAATGCACGCCACCTTGCAGTGAGGACAAGTTCCTAAGCTAGCTTATAAAACCACCGTGTCTCATTTTCACAGTAATAAGGCTTTTTATTTAACGAACATCCAAGAAGTGGCTTTCTTTCTACATTTTTGACAAATCATGCTCTGGATGAAACGTCTTTCTTTCTGTTTTGATTACAGTCGACTTAGTTATGTTGTAGCGTAAGTGGTAGTATTTCTTGTGTGCTTAATCAGTACAAAAAAAAGAGCCGTAGAAATGATACATTGTGGTATTACAGGGAGGGTATGACTAATTATTGGCTGGGCACAGTAACTTCTTTCCTGGCTCCATAATTAATTTATAATTCCCATATGTATGAGAGTGGTATTGATCTTCCTATCCAACTCTTTGCATAGCATTGCAATATAATGAAAAAAGTAGTGCGATCAACCCTTGCACCTTGTAGAAGTATTTGCCATGTAACAGAAGCAGAACAGAAGGGTGTTCTTGGCACCTTACCCCAGCACAAAACATCAACTTCCACAAAGAAAGACCTCATGTTGGTGTTTGGTAAACAGGGGAACCGAGGAGATAAAATTCTTTTATCAGATGACACACTCCTCACTCCTTTCTGGGTATCGGATCGCTCACCAATGGCTCTGATGTAAAAAATTCAGCCAATGGTCCATCCTGGATCTACACACATTTTAACACCTGTGCTGTAAAACAGTACCCAGAGACTCTTCAGAGACACACTCAAACACTCTCCGCCCTGCTGCATGACATAGAGAGAAGGGATTCGTACAAATGGCAGTGAAGGCTGATTCTTCTGTACCACTGGAGTCATTGCCAGAGGCTGTGAAGGTACAAGTGCTCTTTAGAGATGGGTTCATTTGCAGTCTTTTCTATCATAACAATGGAAGACGCTATAAATCTCTCCTTTTTGAGGCCCATATTATAGTGCATTAAGTTGTGTGTTACAGTAATATTCAATTGAACATTAGAGGAACTTTCATTTTGTGTTGATTTTGCCCCCCTGTGTAAAAAAGTGGTAATGTTTCCATGAAAGCAACCGCCTTATGTCATTAAAATATGCAGCTGCCAGCCAAATCAAAACCAACTCATGAGGAAGTTATCTGCACCTTAATTGCTAAATGTTCACCAGCTTCTTGCCAAATATTTGTTTACTGTGTGTTGCAGTGAGAACAAATTTGCAGGTCAGCGTTTTTTCAGCTGTCATCTTGGCTTTTTTGATACCAATGAACAGAGGTGACGATATTTGGACGGCGGAGGAGTGACGCAGAATCGTGGTATATGGCTCTGGTAGGGACCTGTCAATCACAAGGTAGCCCCATCCTATAGCATGCCCTAGTTTATCATCTATTTGACTCTAAATGTGACCATCAATTAGTAAATGAACATTATGCTGTATTGAAGAAGACTTGAAACTAGAGATTGAGACCATAAACTCATGTTTACAATGTTTACTGAGGTAATAAATCAAGAGAGAAGTAGAGTAATTTTCTCATAGACTTCTATACAACCAGAGGAGTCGCCCTGTGATGGACATTAGAGAGAATGCATGTTTATGCACACTTCTGCATTGGCTTCACTCTTCAGAACTGGAAGTTGCCGCCTGGTTTGTCACTATGAGCGACACTTATTAAACATGGTCCTTTGACTCGTTAATATGAAAATATATTCATTGGGGCAGTTTTAACTCGGCCTCAATACTCCTCTTCACGGACTCCGCTATGTTGCACCGCAATGTTCTAATATGGTCTATATTGTTTCTATTAAATAACTTAGACATTTCAGATGCACTCCTGAACCAGCATACACAGCCTTTAAATACAATAATCAGAACTCTAACTATCATAAGGATTACAGTCAGTGGACTTTTGAAACTGTTACATTGCTACTACTTTTTGATCTGGAGTCAGACGACCAGACGGTGAGATCCCCTCCTCTCAGCAGTGGCAGTGTGGGTAATGCAGTTTGACAGGACGGCCATCTGACACACAGAGGACACTGACAGACTGCCCGTCCAGCTCTGCAAGACAATGCAACCACACCTGTCAAGGCCCATAATGCTTAGCTGCATCTGTCACCCGCCACACCTCTCTCTCTCTTCTTCTCTGTGTCTGAGGATAAAACGATCAGTGACAGAAGGTGAGGGCAAAAAAATTGTGGAAAACAGAAGTTTTCGCGATGGTGAAAAGCAAGAATCAGCTCCCTGGGAAGTGTTCAGATGGCATTAGAGTTGAGAGACAAACTGGGTCAGTGAACAGGACTCAAAGAACAAAAACACACAGTGGATCTTAAAGGGACAGTGTGTAGGATTTGGTGGCATCTAACGGAACTGGATACCCCTCTGCTCACTCCTCCCTTTCCAAGAC
Source organism: Cebidichthys violaceus (assembly GCF_023349555.1). Taxonomy (NCBI): domain Eukaryota; kingdom Metazoa; phylum Chordata; class Actinopteri; order Perciformes; family Stichaeidae; genus Cebidichthys; species Cebidichthys violaceus. Next base: position 9,857,678 of record NW_027176307.1, on the reverse strand, counting down.
GGCGGTAGCGTAAGCAGGCAAGTGCATCACCGTGGTAACACCGTTCTCCTCGCTCAGAGACCATACTTAACGTAATACTACTTCAGGAGCTACGTAAGTCAGGCGGCGGCTGGAGGTACTACGGTTTTGATCTCTGTGACTCACTTTACAACAGTTTCACAAGCAGGGCGGACAACCATGGTCGCCTTCAGGAAACGCTAAAATGCAAAAGTCTCTTGCTAGAGCCAGTGTTCGGTTTGTCCGTTCAGGGCTACTGTAGAAACATGGCGGTGCGAAATGGCGGGCTCTGTGGAGAGAACCTACTCCCTATGAACACATGAAGGGCTCATTCTAAGCTCATGAAAACACAACGATTCGTAGTTCTAGATGATAATACACAAATTAAATCATAGTTATGAATATTATATATATAAGATCCCCCTACATAATGGGCCTTTAAACACAAAGTCACAAAACCAAACGATGCTACTGATGTTGTTTTAGTGCAAAGAGGCTGGAGACACTTTCTGAGGCAGTATTAAAAAAGGATTCTACTAATGGTCAACAATCCTACGGTTTATCTGCTTTGTCTTAGTACTGCTAACATTTTGTGTCATCTGGCGGAACCTCTCCGGCAAATAAGCAGTGAACCCTGGGAGCCGGTAACACGGTAGAAGGCTGAATGAATAATTAAATTAAAACATTTTTTTAAATAGTTTTTAACAGAGATTGGAAAGAAGACAATGACCCCTAGCTGCAACCATCTTGCAACCCTGTGTCCAGCCTGGACCTGTGGACAGTCAGCAACGTCTGGTCAGTGAACCTCAGGCTATGAGCCGGAGTGTAGGGAGAGAGGTCATCAGTGAAGGATGGGGCTAGTCCTTATTAAGTAACTGACTAACTGACCCTAACTCGACTCCTAGGCTCAAATGCAAGATAACCTATCATGTGGTTCTCTACTGTAGTTCTTGTAGTAACTGTGAATTTTAATTTCTTACAATCAGAACAGCTCACTATTTGATTTGTTCAACTGAAGCCAGAGAGAAGGGCCTAATAGGCAGAGATTCCTTGAAGGGTCAGGCGCCAACCTTCGGTTCCGAAAAGTGAAGCCAAGTGCCTTGCATTTTCTCTACTGGGCTATCAGGGGGCGACTATTCCGGTTGCAAAAAGAAGTCTGGTTGTGTAGAAGTCTATGAGGAAATGACTCTACTTCTCACTTGATTTATTCCCTCAGTAAACATTGTAAACATGAGTTTATGTTCTCAATCTCTGGTTTCAAGTCTTCTTCAATACAGCCTGATGTTCATTTAGTATATTATGGTCCATTTAGAGCAGGGTATATGCTTTAGGGCGGGGCTACCCTAAGATTGACAGGTCGCTAATACTTCCAGAGCCGTATATGGCATCTTTACGTCATTCCTCCAATGTCCAGATATGGTCACTTCTGTTCACTAGTTGCGAAAAAACCAAGATGGAGACTGCCAAAATCCAAGAACTGAATGCTTCAAAACGTGTGACATCACGACAACTACGTCCACTTCTGCAAGTTTGTGTGTAGCGTTTGGTTAGAATGGAAACCTGCAGAATCTCAGGCCTCGGTGTCCCATGGTAGAAAACCTCTGACCTGGAATAACTACAGCCCTCCTGTGTTCCACGTCAGTCCTGTCCAACAAAAGTTGACTCGCCGGCCTACATTCACAGTTTTTAAAAACAATTTGAACTCTCCACGAGTCTCAGTCACTATTTGTGCTGGCCCAGTTCACATAGAGGAAGTAACCAATATGCATCGGTGAGCTTTGGTCCCACGCAGAGCGAGATTAAGATGGGCTCCCTCGCTGTGAAAAGTGTGAAGAAGCAGAGTTTTTACAGACAATCCTCGGGTTCCAGACCGCTGAGCGCAGCGTGTTAGAGCCGCAGGACAAGAGCTCAATGTCATCTCACAGCTTTAGGAAGAGAGTTGGATGCTGGTGAGTATTTCAGGAGAAGAGAACAGAAATAGAGGGAAGTGAAAAGGTTGATGTACGGGAAGAAAGGATGGGTGGGGGGGGCGCTAATCCAAATACATCACCACCAGTCTGCACACGCACACACAAGTACACACACACACATTAAGAGGGGCCAAAAGGTTAGCAGTGTGTGCCTGGTTTAATTATGATGAAATACATGGCAGTGATGTGGACAGCTCCCAGGTGCATGCTGGGAAGACAAGCTGTCACCAATCTGTCAGCGGCTGTCTGCCTCGGCTCGGACGGACAGACGGACACACACTCGCTCACCTGCACACACTGGCCGATGTGGACCAAAAGGTAACGGCAATACACAATGCACATCTCGTAAAATGTTCAGTCATAAGTCAAAGCCACACGTGAGATGTTCCATTTCTATAGAAACAGATATCATATGACACGGTTGTCACGATTGCAAGAAATACACGAGAAGTGCTTTAATTTCAATAAGTTCAACAATAAAACCGTACTATTTTCAACAATTTGTTGTTCTCATTGTCACTGTCAGGCCAAATTCAATCTTATTGGTAGTTTTGTGGGTTTTTAGAATTCTCAACCAATGAACAGAATTAAAAAAGAGCTTGTGACTACATCTCATAGTTCCATCTGATTCTCAAACTGTTGGTGAACCCTCATTGTGACCCTAGGGGTGACTGTGACTCAGTGGTAGAGCGGGGTCGTCCTTCAATCAGAGGATCAGCGGTCCAAATTGTTCCTGTAGGCTGTGTGTGAATGGATATGAATGGTTAGTTAGAGTCCTGAATATCAGTGTAGGAATGGGGGTGAATGGGTGAATGATGACATGTAGTGTTAAAGCACTTTGGTCCGAAAACTAGAAAAGCTCTATACAAGTACTAATCCATTTACCATCGCTCCACCACCTCCTCCTTGAATGAGGTGCAGCACACAGCAGTGATGAGGCGATTTCATCTGACTTCTCCTGAGGCGGTTTTCCCCGCAGTTTCATAATGAACAAAAATATATTTTTTGACACTTCTTCAACAGCAGTCTGCGGGAAAGATTCAACTGTGCAGGTCGGGGATGGCCGCATGGTGTGGGAGGATCTCATCGTGGGACCCCTCGCATGCGCATTTCCTCTATGAGCCGCTGTGAGGTCAACTTGTAAAGAAACTACTCTTATAACATATGCATCAAACCGTGTCAACACCCTAAAAAGACAAGATTTGACAGTGTTTGAAACACAAACAAAATTTACATTTTAATGGCCTGGAGGGAAAAAAAACAGTGCTGCAGGGATGACATATCTTTGTGGGCCAATACTGGAAATTACCACCAAAAAATGATTTTTCCATTGGATTATGTGTTATTGCAGAAAATTTGATCTGTGGCCAGAGTGTACTTACAGAGTGTTTAGCAAAATAATCGTCACAGATGAACGCCACTTTGATGATTTTTGAAGCAAGAATGCAGTTTTTAAGACACATAAAAAGCTTCAGAATTCACGAGAGCGGTATTAGCGTATATCATATCGTAGAACAAACGTTCAACTTCTCTCTTTTATTATTAAAAGAAATATTACCTGACTTTGCGGTTTCCTCTCAGCTATGAGGAGCCTTTTTTTCTGTCTTTATGATCATTGTTTGGGTTTTCCAGCCTACAACTTTCCAGTTTGGGGTTCGTCTCACCTCTATCATCGTCATTTTAGCTACATAAGGCTATTTTTTTCAGTGAATGGATTCACTGAACACTTTCTGTCCAGCACCAAAAAATAAAGAGACAAAGTAAGTGACTAGCTGGTGAAATAAAAAAGAGAGTGAATACTTGACTTCAAATTAATGCTAATGTTGCATTGTTGTTTGCTAGATAAACATTTGCTAGGTAAATGGGCGACTGTTTGCTAACAACTTGGTTATGGCTCGTCAGTGTTGTATTTGCAGCTTTTAAGGTTGCCCCCATGTCGCTAAAGAATTCATTAATGCAGATTTAAGCCAAAAAAACCTGGATATCTGCTCCACCATTGTGTCCAGCTCAAAGCTGTGTACTACTTTGATTTGTGTTCTGTGCTGTCAAGTGTGTTGTAAAGCCAAATGGCTTATGTTTTGCCTCATTTAATGTGCTTAAATGTTTACAGATGGTTAATACTTTTTATGACGCCCAATGTCCATCATGCATTCTAAACATATGTATAATATTGACAGCACTGTATATCTATGGTACAAAGCATTTTATTATGACTTACATGGTTGAGTATCAGAATTCTTCATTGATATACATTAACAGTCAAATACACCTCCACCTTCTTCTTCCCATGTTCCCCTTGTAGTTATTATGCAGCTCCCGCACAAGAAGCATGTTATAACACAATGAAAAAGCATGATGACTGGAAGTAAATCTTTGATTTTAAAATACTTTATTTCATAAACAATATCTAAATTCAACTCCGTCGGGCACATACACAGTAAGGATAGAAAATGCTTGAATTGGAATAAGAGAAAACAACAATAATTGGGCATTCCTATCTGCTATCCTCGAGTGGCAGCTTACAAAGTGAGCTCCCTGTGTGAAGACGATGGTGAAGATCTAAAGAATGGCCTGGTGGTTAGAAAACTGTGCTACACATGGAAGATGCAGGTTTCAAGCTCCTGCCCTGCTGAAGTGTCTCAGAGCAAGACACTGAGTTCGTTCCAGCTGCAGGGACGATGACCTGTATACTGAACGGAGAAACTTTCTTTCTGGGAATCATTATACAGTAGTACCTCAATATTCTCAGACAGATCTCATAAATATGCAAATTATTCTTTTTTCCAAGGTCGTCAAATATGGCTGCTTGGTCAATGGCTGCGCCTCCAAACTGTGACTGTTGTCACTATAGTTGTGGCCGTAGTTATGGTGGAGGAGTCAGTCAGGAAAAGTGGTACAAAGACTGATAAAGTCTGCGTAGCGAGGGAGGTTGTGGTGTATGGCAGGGTGAAAAAACACCAAAAGTCAACGTTGGCTTGTTTAAAGTTACCTGTTTAAGTTAACTTACGTAACGTTACGTAAGTTAAGTTATTTTATATATGACCATAGTTATGTTACACAACATGACATAACATCGGGGTTAATGGCAGGGTCAGAAAGCACCAAAAGTAAACATTGACTTGTTTAAAGTTAAGTCCGTTACGCAACAGTACATACTCATATATCTCTATGCATCACTATGCAACAAGCCTACTTTATTTACCCAGACCAGGATCTTTTCCTATACCTAACCATGTAGTGTTGTTGTCTAAACCCCAATGTTGCTTCAAGTGAACATGAAAGTTTATTTCGAAAAGACGCAAAACTGACACTAGAGGGGCACGTAGCGCGTCGTAGTTTGAAGCGTAGGGCCACTGACCAAGCTGCCATGTTTGACGAGTAGTGAGTGAGAAAGTGTTGCATGTGTGTCTTACATCATCTGCTACAGTTGCTTTTATTCAAATTACAGAGAAAAACGGATCCACGATCGGCACCTTTCTGATCTTCTGCTTTCTTTACTACTTGTGCTGTCTTATCATGGTGTGGTTACATTTGGAAAAAAATATTTTGTTTAAGGTAGAGCATGGAGGCAAGCCTTTGGAATTTCACAAATAGACATAAATAAAATCAATTTCAATACCAAAAAGACAACATTTTGGTCCATGGTGTAAATCGAACTAGAAAAGATTCACATTGTCTCCCCGTCCTCAAACGGGGCTGTATAGTTCTTTTCATGTTGGAAGACCTTCACCTGTGTGGCTAGACTATCATAAATTACCTCTAATATATAGCCAAATATTGCAAATACTGTGCAAGATCAAATACACATATCTGTGCAAATAATGTGTGCTCCTTCTACTATAAAAGCTCGGACAGGTGTCAGTTTTTAGTTTGGAGTTTTTAGAAAAGTTTCCCACAGTAGAACGACACTAAGGACAACATTAAGAAGGCATTTGCTGTATAGAATACCTTTTTTTGCTCTAGATCATAATTCAATTGGAAATGCCTTTTGTTAAAGAATACACCAAAATGCACACGTCACAAAAGCCATAATGTTAGAAAGATGAACCCACAGGCCATGGACTGTGTGTGCCGTCCCGGGGAGAGGGGGGAAATATTGAGAACTGGCTGCTCTGGTGTGTCCCCCCCCCACCCAGAGCGTTCTCTTTTCTGTACAGTGTTATCCGTCCATCCACTTGTTCCCATCTGTCCCTCACCGCTCACCACTGAAGCTACGAGTTGGTGAGGCGTCGAGGGGGGGGGTTTGTGTGTGACTGAGAGTCGGTGAGCTGTGCCGTGCTGGACGCAGTGCTCCACCATGCTGTGCCTGAGACAAACTGTGCAAACGCTACTGTGCTCTTCTGTCCTCCGGGGCTACCGGCGCTGCTACCGTGCAGTAAGTATACGGTACCACTCCGGAGGAGGCTGTGGATGTGTGTGTGTGTGTGTGTGTGTGTGTGTGTGTGTGTGTGTGCGGTACAAACGTTGGCCAGGCAGTGATTAACTCGGGTCTTCGCTACGACCAGTCAAACTGTAAACAGGACTTTTAGTCTTCAGTTTTTATATACAGACGAAGCAAAAAAGAAGCTTCGACCCCCCCCACCCGCCCCATCATTGTTTGGCTTCACAGCGAAAAAAAAACAAAAAAGAAAAGTTAATCTTCTTTACTTTTTAATAACCGGTCTCTCAGTTCTAGACCCGAGACAGTGGCAGTCCGTGTATCCCGGAGGCTTCTTTCTCTCTCTCCAGTTGCTGATAAATCAGTTGTTATGAGGTAACCAAGGAGTAGATCATACTGGAACACAAGAGGAAGAAACAGGAAACGGTCAGCGAGTCAACACTGGCAGGCTGGATGTGACAAAGTGAGAACGAACAATAATCTGATGGCCTGCTTGGAGCATTCGGCGTGTTTGTGCGTGTGTCAAACATTTCATTGATCCATAGTTAGTATTTCTGCTGATTCATGTCCGTGCTGCTGTCTCATCTGCTCGCAGATTTAATGGAAAGTCTGTTTGTGTCCTTGGAAGTGAGAGGCTCAGAAGTGGACTTATTTATCTTAGTTGCTGACAGCAAACTTTCATGTTCGACGTCCCTTTGAAGCTTTTTCTGTCGTGATCTGCATAATTCAGAGTAACGCTGCTTCTCGGTCAAGATCGGGCCTGCATTAAAACAACACAAGGGGCTGCTGCATTGGGGGGGGGATGCAAAATGCTGTTCAATGTTCTATTATACTTGAACACAGGGTTTCTCAACTCTTGGAAGCTTTCACAGCAGCAACAATTTGATCTTATCAAGGGGAAACAGCATAAATTCCTTGTTCCCGTAATCTACCAGCTATATGCATCCACGTTGTCTTTGTATATTCCATTTGCCAATGCAACATCTTGCTGGATGGAGTTGCATTGCGCATCCCAGCTACGGCGATATATACTGGCTTCATCCAAACGAATCAGCGGGCTGCATTTCAAACAGAGCTCGAGGCGGTCTGGACGCAGCTTTTTGAATGTGTGCAGGCCGACATGAGCATGGCATGAAAAATGTCAGCTCCGTCATTTATTCATTTCTTTTTAAATGTTTTTTTAATTTTTAGGCAGCCTTCGAACATCTGGCCGGGGACAGCAGATGAAAACTAGCCTCTCGGGCTAACTCTGGCTCACCTACAGTTTCACTGTCGATTGGTGTGCATTGTCCCTGCAAAATAAATAAACAAATAAATAAAAAATACATTTTTTGACCAATTTTGTATTCATTTTAATTTGCACAAGGTCTGCAGGTGTGCATTAACAAATAACTTCTGTCATTTTGAAATAACATACAGCCATACCATTATGACTAAGACAGTAGAGGATACAGAAAAGCCCCTGGAACTTTGATCACTGTTTAACTCTGACCTACACCCTTCCCCATTTCTCTGGATTCCATCGGGGAATGCCGCAGACGGCAGGCGCGAAACAGGCTTCAATGTAGTTGGGCAACACTCTTCACCGTCAATGTACGTTCACTAAAGTGTATGACAACATTATGGAAAGGACACTATAGAGAAATAAAACATTTTTTCTTTACCTTTCACCTTTCTTTTCGTTATTGTGTCATGTGACAACGTTAGAAGCGTGAGTGAGAGTTAGAGAGAGGATGGCCGGTGTTGTCAGAGTTTGTTACTTTGGAGGACAGAAAGCGTAGCTTGGTGTTATGCAAGAGATTTTTGCTGTTGTGTTATGCACAGCTGTTGTTTTATTTGACGGTGAAGAGTTGCCTAACTACATTGAAGCCTGTTTCGCACCTGCCGTCTGCGGCATTCCCCAATGGAATCCAGAGAAATGGGGAAGGGGGTAGGTCAGAGTTAAACAGTGATCAAATGTCATGGCATTTAGCTAATTTCGACAATCTGGACGGGATGCGAGATTTCAGAACAAGACTTCTCCTTGAGCAAGACTTGGTTAGACACAATACTAAACAGACCGTAAAGAATTATGTTTCATTTCTCAGTCAGGTCCTTTCCATAAGGGGGATATGGGGCGACCGTGGCACACTGGATTAAGAGGGTCGTTGGTAACCGCAAGGTCGATGGATCGACCCTTGGCTGGGCTGTGTCCTGTGTCGAAGTGTCCCTGAGCAAAACACTGAACCCCTAATGGCTCCCCGGGTGTCTCTCACCAGCCCACTGTTCCCAAAAAGTTGGTGATGGGTTAAAAGCAGAGGCAAAATTTCATATATGTGTAAAAATGTATATGACAATATAATAAAATTTCATTTGATTTCATAATGTTGTCGTACACAATCTGAGCCTATCAGTGGCAAAAACAAGTATGTATGTATTTTGACGGTGAGGAGTTGCCCGAGTGACTACATTGCAGCCCGTTTAGCAGCTTACATCAGCAGCGTTCTCCCTCAGTACTGGACCAATTTTCAAAAGTTGTTCCCATTAGTTATTTAGATTAGAGGGCAACCTCCAGGTCAGAAAAGTGAAGCCAATGCAGAAGTGCCTGGGTCCTGGATTCCTTCTAATAGCCATCAGGGGGCGACTCCTCTGGTCGCTTGTATAGAAATCTATGAGAAAATGACCCTACTTCTAAACATAAGTTTATGGTCTAAATAGCTTCAAGTTATCTTAAATAAAGCATGATTTAGTAAATTATGGTCCCATAGAGTAAAATAGAAGATAAAGCAGAGTGCTTTAGGGCGGGGCTACCTTGTGATTGACAGGTCGCTACCGTAGCGTTTTCCCGTCTAGGAGTTGTACATGTTTTTGTCTTAGAACGTTTTCAGTTCAAGACAGTTAATTGTAACATTTTGATCGCGTAAAAATGTTTTTTAATCTCTCACCCTAACAGCATATTTAACACAGTAGGACTATCGACTGGGGTCCCTGTTGACCGCAGAAATAAATGTCATGCTGCAACAAAACCCCATCTACAAAGCCCCTTCCATTTGTTGTTAGCAAAAATGTCGTTTTTGGACCCCTTTACACTATGTGTTACCAATATTCTGGGATTACACTTTTAACCAAGCGGCAGCTTTAACATCTAGACAGAGAAGCAACAGCCTATTTTACAGAGCAAACAATGGGAACTGGCCTCAAAGTACCCAGAATGCAGCTGCCCTTAAGCTTTTTGTCGGAGCAGAGAGCCTCCCAAATGGAGAGAAGAGTTCAGCTCAAAAATAATGAGTGGAGTAAACTGCTTTTTTTTTACACCAACCAATCAAAAAAGGAGGCTATGTTTTTCACAACACAGAAGCTAAAATGAACAACTCTGCATTCAGCTTCATGGCTGTGTTCACACGCACAGTTTTACTGCAGAACAAATCATTGTGGAAAGCTTTATGTGAGAAGCAAAGTATAGAGCCTTTTTAGATTATGAGAAGTCCATGCACTTGTGTGCATGAGAGGCGCCAACTGAGGCAAAGTCTGCTTGAGTTGAAAATGTTCATGTCTGCAGATTTCTGTACTGTCTAAATCCCCTCACTGTCTGTGGCTGCCGGAATGCTCCAAAATTAAATCTAATTAAATCTGAATATGCCATAACAGACTTTACCATGGAAATAATTAATCATTAATCACTGAATGATATATAATGAGTAAAAGCATTAGATCTAACTTCATTTTTGGGGGGTTTTATGAATGAAGCCAACGTAGAGGTGCCAAAAATTGCAGTTCCTCGAACGGCCACTTGAGGCCGACTCCAAAACGGAGTCAAATCCCAATAAACCGCCATGTTAAAATGCTGAAATAAACAAGTTTACTGAAAAACAGTAATGGTCTCTAGAGCTCACATCCCCGTTTATGACAACTGTATGGGGGGAGAATTTGTAAATAACTCACCCGCTTCAATTCTATTAAGGGTTAAGGTTATGCATAATTAAGGGCGTGGCCACTTTGAGTGACGGGTGGGTGTCGTCTCCTTCGCTGCGTCACCCTTTTAATGAGGTATCATACAAATTGAAGATACCCTTTTTTTGCCTAAACATAACCAGGTATTTTTTTTTAAATTCACAACGTAACTGCATTAAAAAGTGACGTCAAGGAGTCCCGACCAAGTGTCCGTTTGTGAAGTGTTGGGAATGAGACCGGGTTGAATTATTACAACAGTGGATTTTCCCTATTTCAAATATTATTGCATTATTATCTACATCTTATCTTTTTGAATTTTTAGGTTTACACCATGACATAAAAAATGTAAAAACAACAATCCTTCCTGGCACGATTGTACTGTTGTTTTTTCATTTATGGGAAAGTTGCTACTGAATGCAAAAAGGAAGAGCAAAAGCTGATGAGCATCATGTAATGCAATGAGCATGTACAAAAACAAGCTGTAAAGCACACAGCGCTGCAGTGATTTCACATTTTTTTCTTCTAAAAGTAAACCATTGACCATGAGATGAGCCTTTGCTCCCAATTTGCTCAACATACTATAATTGACTTGATGAGAAACACAACGATCTGTGATGTTTATCTGAAAAAAAAATAATTGGAAAAGATTGCATGAAACAATAACCAAGCAGCCAAAAATCACAGATCGGGGATTCAACACTTGTCTCACTGAGCTGTGACTTGACAAGAACAGATCAGCACCTCACTGACAGTAACTAACGATTCCAAACGCTTGTGTTCATCCCAGAGGCCTTTCCGAGCTCCTAACACCTCCGTTAATCTCTGCTGGTGAGAGGACTGCAAATTCACAAGTATCCATGGCCAGAGAGAGAGACAGGAGAGGATACATGTGAAGGGAGAGACAGACAGATCAAGAGTGCAAGGCTGGCTCCTCCTCCGAGACTTGACCGCCTCCTGTTAACTCCTCAGAGAACCGGCTTCTTCATTAATAGATGGACTTGTAGCTCTTTAAATTACAGCTCCTTCGCTTACACAGCCTAATTAGACATTAACTAAACATAATGTATGCTAAAATATGACTTGTTATGTGAGAGGCTGCAGCAAAAAGGAATACTGACACTTTGGGAAGAAACATAATGCTGCTTAAGTTGCGAAATATTTATAAATATTTCAACTTGTTTGCTTATAATTTCACTGTAGTGTCTATTGGTTTTTAAAAAAGAATATAATAATAATTCCTTTTCTAAGCCTTATGTAGTTATGTTCATGTTCATATGTATACCAAAGGGAATAAGAACAATAGTAGAACCTCTGTCTTTGTTTAATTATGCATATTGAGTTGGGTTGAATGTTGTTCTCGTTAACCCACTCTTAGCTAACTCATTACATACTGAATCTTGGTCAGTTCTTCTCGATACAACTTCAATTAACTCCAATGTAAACCCATCCGCGTTGTTATTAGACGGTCAGAGCCAGTGACGGACGACAAAGAGTGAGAAAGTCTACTAAGGGGGAAGGTCGGGGTGGATGGACTTTCACCCAGGAGACCACTGTCCTTTGTGAAACCAAGTCAACGTTGTCTTATTTTACCTTAGTTTGTTACATAATGCACGCAGGACATTTAACTAAAGCCGTGTATGCTAAGTTGCGTAACAAGCATACTTATCTTTACCCAAACCACAATCTTTTTCTAAGCCTCAACAAGTAAACCAAAACAAAAAAAACGTAAGTTGGAAGTTTATTTTGAAGCAAAGCATATAATGAGCGGAAAGTGTATGTTTCCTGTGTACATGGCAGTCTATTCTGAAAGACACTATGAATGTAACGAACAAAAATGATGCTAGAGGGGAATCCGGAGCATCATAGTTTGTTATAGCATGTTCTAAAAATAGTCACCATGGAGCTCCGTCTAAAATTTTTAGTTGCTGTTCATTTTGAATGAAAAACGCTTGCATTAATGTAAATTTTAAAATGACAATCTTTCTTGTCATAGAAGAGTTGGGTACCCGGAGGCGCACGGTGGACAGCCAGGACCGCACTAGGTTTTCAGGTTCCGAATGGCGCGCCCCGTTGTCAGGTCCGTCAGTCATCGGAACAGGCCGTGGGACAACAACTCGTGGGTGGTGGGGGTAGAGGCGAGACAACGCAGTCCGACCGAAAAGGCCCGGACTAGAGGTTTGACTGCGGGCACGACACGCGAGGGTTGGATCCCCCCCTCGGTTATAGACGAGACTCTTTATTAGTTTCTTCGTGGAGAAAAAGGTTCCATTAGAAAGCTGGTGTCGGTGACAACAGACGGGGCTCCCGCCATGACGGGCCGGCATGCAGGCTTCATTATGCAAAGGTGACCCAGACTTCGACATTACCACTGCGTCATTCACCAGCAGGCGCTATGTGCAAAAGTAACCGGCTTGATCATGTGATGATACAAAAATATCAGAGGTGTGATACCTCTGACTTTCAAATGTTGAAACAGATTAACAGAAACAAATGTTGTATGTTTAAATATATCTGTGTTTCCTACCATCATTGTTGTGGAAATAATTATTAATATTTATTGTGAGGAATAATTAACATTGACATGTGATCAGACAGTCTCTTCACATATATTATTATTATTATTATTAAAAGGTGATCTGTGCAACTTTGTTATTCAGGAAGTTTGTATCAAACAAGTAGCCCTTCGTACTACTCAGTACCCTTGAAGTAGCTCTCAGTTTCAAAAAGGTTGGTGACCCCTGATCTAGACAATTGATCAAACATAGGTCTCCATCATCTTCCCCCCACACGGGAGGTCCTCTCCAGAGAAAACCCAGCATTCCCTGATGTTGCTGCTTCAAATTAAAAGCTTCAAAATAACAAAATAGCCAGGGACTTTTATTGTGAATAATTTATAGGAAATGAAATGTGTTCATCACGGAATTATCAGAGCTTTGTAAGTGGCTATTCTTTAACAAAACATCACTAATACTTCAGGGAGGAAGTGTAAGCAGGAGTGAAGAATTTATAGGAAATTAAATGTGATTATCCACTGTTTTCTCAGCGGCTTCTTATACCCAATCAATATCTGATCAGGAAGGTCGCATTGAATAGACAAGTGTGGACACATATGCGGTTACAGCTGAGTTCCGAACCAGCAGCCACGATCACAAAAAAATTATATTGAAAAGACGAGTGTAACCACAACGAGAGTTTTTTTTTTTTCAACCATTTCTGGTTGTTTTGCCATTGAAGGCTTTGCCACTCTATTGATCATGATTGAATTACAAATACAAACAACCTACTACCAACCGTCCAGTGGTGCTGGACAGCTACTTTTTGCAAGTTTATTGCTTCAGTAATGTTAACTATATAATATAATCTGCTACTGGAGGTGTTAATCTTTTTTAGTCAGCCAATGCAAGGGACTAAAAACATGGACATCATAAAAACATGCAACTCAAGTGTGCAAAGTTATTGTGTTTCTGCAATAACAGTTTTTTGCCAAAACCAAAAGTGTCTTCCCCTACCAACCTAGTAATGCCAACGGCGGCGTACATTTCAAATCCAATCTGGTCCATTGGCAAACACTCACACTTCATTGAACATTGTGATACAAGCGAAAACAATGCATGAACGCATTTGTTTCTGCTTCGCTGAAAAATGCCACATACTGGTCCACACCACAGCGTCTACACCAGTGGAGAACACAATATTCATGACAGACAGATTATCTGACTTTTAATGAATAATAATGTTAGAAATACACTCTTCATGTTATTTTTTTTTATCTTGATATTGTAAATTATTAAAGGTGTATGTCATAATTCCCTATGTGTGCAAAAAACCCCATTTCATATCAAACGCTTTCTTTTTAGTGGCAGATGTCACTTTTTTCATGTTCCATAAAATTTCAACATCTGTCCAGTTAATGAGCCGAGGTTAACCTTGAGTGTCTACGTGTATGAGCAAATAGAAAGGCCAGATTTTTTATGCCCGGTGAGACGGTAAGAAAGACAAGTACGATGAAAAAGGTTAGACCTGAAACCCTACAACGGGATAGCACGCAGGTAGTATCACACAACATGCTAAGACCATTATTTTAAGACCACCGGGGTTGGACAGGATGCATCTTGCAGGCGAAAAAGTACTCGTCACTGGAGTGCATTACGTTTGACACAGCATCTTCGTGTCAAAACACGATGAGTCCAAGAGTAGACAAAGGTAAAAGGTTGGATGGTAGAGGTCTCATTCTGAGGAAACATCCATCAGTCAGGCAAGGCTTTATTATCACCCAGTATCAGTGGAGCAACAGCTGGGGGAGGGTGAGACAGCACAGAGCTCACCTGGGGCCAAGGTAGAATAGAAACTGTGCAGACATGGGCAAACTAGCAGGGAGGTTCCCTTCTAGTATTTTAATTAAAAACAAATGTGTGCACTGGTCCTTTATTCACAATTTTTTGGGGATTATTTGTTGAGGAATTTAATTTATTCATCTCAGTACACAACATGTGTCGAATGGGTGAAATCATAGACAATGTATAAAGATGGACGTTATGCAGGGGCGTAAATATAGACAGTGCAGGCAGTGTGGTAACACTGGGGCCCTTTTGGGTTGGGGGGCTCTCCAACAATGTGTGTTGGGGGGGGGGTGTAAGTAAAAGTAACTAATTCGACTGTGAAATCCAACAAAATCCAATTGTTGGTCAAATATATATATATACGGCTTTCATAATATGGGCCCGCCGTAACTACCTTACACCGCTGAAGACGGGACAGCTCCTCAAAAGTGTAGTCAAAACATCTCCATCTCCCCCTGGTGGCTGGCTACAGTATAGGTCATAAACCCCGCCCACTCCATGTTAGCGGAACTGTCCGAGAGGAGATGTAACTTTAACTTTACATAACTGTGTTATCTGTTTCAACCACAGACGGTATATGAAGATCTTAATGCAGTCTATTGTTCATTCAGTCACTGACTTAGCAACATTTCCACTGACTTAGTAAGGTTAGCCACTGAGTAAGTGGACATGTTGGACCATTGTGTGTGTTCATATCCTAAAAATGTGTCAATTTGATCTTAAATTAATTCATAGAGATATTATAATTAGTTGTGTCTTCGATGGCGACTAGGTGGCGGGTGTATGGGCAGCACCTTTATACCGTGGCCCCACCCCTCTATCACTATGCGTAGACTCTGACTCCAAATGACATTACCAGCGCAAGCTGCCAGCACCCATATCCGGAATATTTTGGCTTGATTTTTGTACAGTGGGCGGAAGTGGAGAGGCGTCGTCCATCTTTATATACAGTCTATGGGTGAGAGTATGAATACATAGATTCAACCCAGGTCTGCGGGACGCCCTTTGAGCCTGTGCTTCTGTCCTCCTGCCGTGCCCAGATTGACAAAATCAATAGTGATAGAGTAATTCCAGTGGTTCATCTGCACCAGATAAGCTCCACTGAGCCAAACCAAAAAGGGGGTTTTAAAATCAACCATCACCCAGGTGTGGAGGCGAGCGCTCAGGTGGAGCTGTGTGTTCATCGTCTGTGAGGGCATGCACAATTTCATCATGTGCATGCATGGGGGTTTGGCGCCTGTTTGTGTGTGTTGGTGCGTGCAGTAGGATTTATAGTGGAGGTGTGAAGGGTCTTAAGGTCAGAGATAGGGAGAGGAGTGTGTTTGGTCTTGGGGAGCCGTGAAGAAGGGTCAGTGTGACAAAGGTAAGGAAACATAAAGCAGGTTTCAGGCCACTTCACTTCCAGTTCAAGTTTAGTTGAGTTCTTTACATACACCTACTGTATATATGTATATATCCACCATTTAATATTGGCTCACTGTTTATACTGACCGTCAACATCTATAAAAAAATGAATTGTTGCTTTTCAGCCAATGCATGACATTAGAATGGTCCAGTCAAGCCTGGTTATAAAAACCTTAATTTCAGCAAACAACTACAAATGTGTTACTGCTTATTGTTATTGTTTAAAGATATTCTACAACCTGAGATGTGATTGTCCAAGTTGTCTTTTAGTTATGATAATTAAAATTGCCAATATAAATGCTGAAATCTGGTTATGAGGCAACATCTCTAGAAGCCCATCTAGGAAATGAATAGAAAAGATATGAACAAAAAAATGCTTTATTGTAAAAGGCACCAAAGTTATTTGACCTGACCAATTAACCAGCTGATGGCCAGGGAGCCTTCGTTTAAACAAGCTAACATCATTATGCAACGTAAACATCACACCATGGTTAATATCTTGAAAGTGTTTTAACACTTAAATAGGAATGCCCTCTTGAACTTGATGGAATTGAGAGTGAATGGACCATCGCCCGGCTTTGTAGAGAAGTACCTCTCTGCTGCTGCTGCTGCCAGCGGTCTCTAACACAGCATGAGCTGGAGCAGGGCGGGATGGAGAAGCAATGGTATGAGTTCAAGATGAATCATGGTTTACCACATACCCCACATGGAGTGTTGAAGGGGAGACACTACCGGTCAATAGGATACAAAAAATAACTAATAGATATCACCATGAAATTATTGACAATAATATTTTTGAATTACACGTTTAAATTCTATGGTTAAATATATAAATCATATCATATGTGCTGATTTTCATACATTTACAGAACAGTAATCCGAAGAGTGGTTCGAATTGCTTTTGGTCCAATTATTGTTTAATTTTGTTGACATATTAAGAGTCAAAGGTTTTTACAAAGGGGATTTTGGATTTCTCATTCAATAAATCAGAAAATTATGTCAACAGCCATAAAATATATATTTTCTCCATGTTTTAATAAAATGTGTAAATCAGGCTATAAATGAGTATAGAGAGGAATGAAACTGAATGGTTTACTGAAAGTAAGATCTACTGAAATTCACATTTCTGATTACTTAAAGTAATATTCTTTTTTGTATTGCAAGTTTTTTTAAATGTTATGTTTAAATATTCAAATTAAGTATTATTGAATGCAAAATTTTGTCAATTAAAAAAATAGTATTTTCTTTCAACAATTCACGTAAGTATTGAAAATATATCATCACCCTGACAATATGTTGATTTTAAGATGTAATGCTAATGCTACTTTTATCAACATCAAAGAAATACACCCAACGTTGTCTCTTGTGTTATTTAATTATTATTTAAAGTATATTTAGCTTTTCTACTTGTGTGATATTGCTGTGATAAACATATTAACATCACTCCACCTACTGCCTAACAAGACATTGCATCACCAAACTGTTGTCAAATGTTTACTTGTAGCATTATCACACATGTACAAGAACAACTCAATGTTGAAGCTGCAATCCTTTTTGGGTAATAGACTAATATGTCAGCAAAAACCCTCTTGTGTGCTAACGCTGCCATGTCTGGCTACAGTTCAGAACCCACATTGGCTCCACAGAGTTGTCAAGATCAGTTTAAAGCTAAAATCCATGTAGTCACAACAGTCCTTCAAGACACATTCAGAGCAAACTTGACCTTTATACAGATCGAGATCAACTGTGGTGGCCCTATGGAATACCATTAGGGTCAAATTTTCTTAAAGTTACGACAAGGAACTTTCATTTTGTTTTGAATATGGTGCCCCCTGTGGACACAAGCGGTAGTGTTTCCATGAGCACAAGCGCCCCTTGTCATAAATATCAGGAGCTGCCAGACCCCCCTTTAGAAAACTTCCTCTCATTTTACTGCAGTAGGATCTGAAAGTCAGCCCAGCTTTGTCCTTGTTCTGGTACTACCGTGCTTCCCTTCCCTCAGGCTCAGCAATACGGCCCGGGCCTCCAGCAGCGTGGTGTTGGTGTCGGCTCTCATTGAGGCGGGCGGTGAGCTCAAGGTTCTGCAGCCACTGACTGACTCCGCTGTAGCTTCTCTCCATACCCCGGGAATCGGCACACAGTGGAACTTCCAGTCGATGTACAGGTCGTCCTGGATCAAGGGAAAAATTCCATAAACACCGCTTTGTCTTTGGCTGGTCCCATCTGGATCATCTGGAGGCCGGTGGAGCAGCAAGGTCGAAGCCCTTCTCCTGGATAGAAGAGGAGCTGCTGCCGCTGGGCAAAGGAGTCGGGTCGAAGTAGGCAGCGAAGCCGGATCTGGGTCTGTTTGTGGTGGGCTGGTCGCTGCTGGAGGCCCCGCTTGAGTGTGAGCAGAAGGAGTTTAAATCGTTTCACCTGATATCACGGGGAATCGGACCAGATGACAGGCATTAAGAATAACTATATAGAAATAGTCAATCATCTTGCTGATGCTCTTGTTTACTTATTTAGGTCATAAAGAGGCATCAGTATTAATTTAGATTGTTTCATAACCAGTTAAATGTTCCTTGTAGTAACTTTAAGAATAACGCTATTCTGTTTTCATTTACTATCATAGAATAAAAGGTGTAAAAAAAAAAAAAAAAAAGGATTGTACCTTTATGTGTTTCCATTGATAAGACCTATTAGAGGGATATATCCAGGTTCCACACACTGCAGCCCCCACATGACATGGAACAAGAATCCGGAGTGATTAATAACAGCATTATTAGAGAAGGACAGGAACATTGTGTGCAGTATTATCATGTAACAACATAGGACAAACAGTAAAACATTGCACAGGCAAATAACTATGTGCAATTTATAAAAAAACACCATAATTTACAGAATTGCATTATTCTGTAAAAAGTACACAGAATGATGAACATGTATCAATGTGTACCAGTTGTATCCCTCAGCTATCCACCTAAGCATTCTGGTAGTGCTTGTCAATGAAGTAAAGAGTCAAATTCTCTCAACATCACATGCATTAGCAGTAGTGGGCCTAACGGTAAACCTAGGTAACTGACAGATCAATATGTGTGAGAACTTGCATGTGATTGTCTGAGAAATGGTTACTTTATTCAGTGATTTGCACTCACACCGTTTTATGGGAGCTGAGAAATCAAACCTAGTGAAATAACCATGTGATAGAAATAGGGTCGAGCAACATTTTTCAAAATGTCAGAGTTTTACATTTTCACCATTTCCCTTCAAATACTGGTCTAATATCGTAATGTCTTCACATGTATTCCAATTATCGTCCCACAACTCCTGCCACATGCTCACCAGTAGAGATAGTAGAAGAAGGAGAGGACGAAGAAGGACAGCTTGCACCAGGCCTCCTTCAGGCAGAACTTGAGCGTGTCACCGTTCATCACCGATGCCGGGTCGTAGAGCAGCTCCTTAGTGTCCGTTGGGGAATGGAAGTACCTACCACAGAGGGCAAAGACCACATCGCGGGTAGTTGACCCGTTCCAGACCCCGGGAGGGGCGGAGATAGGCGGGGGGAGATGATGGGAGGAAATGGGGAAGAAGATAGTATGGAAAAAGATGGCATGATGAGTTGGGGGACACCATCATGCAGCAGACATGGGTGAAATAGTTGAATATGTTTGTGGAAATTCACCGTTTGCTAAACTGCTTTCCTGACCAGTTGTTCAATTGTTTGCTTAGTAAAAGTGTAAGGAATGGATTAAATAGTGTCTATATTTGCCCTAATGTTGGCTGCAAATGTTTGCATACCACCTTCTTTACATGTTACCTGCCACCAACATGGGACTTTCACCCAAGAGACCGGTGTTGGTGTCCCAAATGAACCTAAAAGTCAAAGTTCAGTTATATTAAATGACGTATAGGCTACACAGGAAGCTACTTTCTTTACTAAACCTAATTAGTTTTGTTGCCTTAAACCTTTTTTTGTTTTGTTTCCATGGTGGCATGTAATTTTACACTTTACGTGAAACTGCCATGTAATGTGTTATTTGTAGGCTGTGGTTATTTCACGCATTTATGTGAGATCACGTGAATCTAACCTGTGCATTGCTTGTCCAAGAATGTTTTTGTCAAGTTTGCATCAAAAAACTGTTATACTAAAACAAAATCCCAATCCAACCTCACATTTTTCTCAACATACTGTAGACTTCAAGCTAAACAGCTACTGCTACTCTTTATTTCCTAGCCCCAACTGTGAAACCTGCAATCTTTGAGGAGTACTGTGATTCGGTCGGACAGCGATGGAACGTTAACAATGTTTGTCTGTGCAGAGAACAGAGTTGAATACCATATTTCCACAGACTGCCACAGCTTGCTCAGGTGCCTAGGCTGTGGAGATGTGGAATTATATCTTTAGTATTTCAATCATTATGGGTAAACTGTAGACATCTGTGGCATTATGGAAGTGGAAAACAGAGGAAAAGTAAAGGTAAGATTTCCCCCTAAAGTTTGTGTAGGAAAAACTGACTGAATCACAAAATAACGCAAGGAGTGCTGAGGTCACAGATGGGGCTAATTATTTTCATGTCTTCATGGATCATCAACCAGTGAGGATCCTGAGTTCTTAGTAGCGACATGTTGCTTCGGCCTCAGTTTTTACAGCAGAATAATGTAAGCCTATTCCGATGGTTTGACTTATCTTGTGTCTGATTAAGTGTCTGAATGCATATTCAAATATATTTTCACCCAGGTCACGTATGTGGTTCTAATGGTATCAGGGCTGGGGTGTATTCATCTAAATCCAGTCAGCTCAGTAAGTGAATCACACCTCCAACTGCTGTGCATGAGTCAAACTATGATTTTCAATAACTCTTTATGATGAATTTCCAATGAAATGTTTTCTCCCGTTTCCAATTACAACCATTTATCACCTGGTGACTGATTTAAAACACGTAGAGAAAATCCACCCTATAATCGAATCAGCATTTGTTATTGCTATGCTCTTAGCATAATAAATATTTGTAAACACAAAAAGCTCTCTCATAAAGCTGTGTAAAATGAAGCTGTGCACTGTCACCCGAAGAGAAAAACCTGGCGGTGATTAATAACAGAGTGGGTTTGGGGAATTGTAAGATGTTTCCTGGAGCTTTTACATCCCAGCGAGACTTCTCACTGTGGGGCTGTTAGAATTCCGAAACGGAAAATATAACGTACGCAAAATGATCACTCAAGGAAAGTCACCATGAGAAAACAGGAAGAGGGAATTGCTACTGCTGCCTGTTGCTTTGAGAGAGAGAGCTGTTTTGTAATGATACACGAATGCCTCGTTACTTTTTATAGGGGGAATGGTCTTTTATGGACCCCAGAGCTGACACAAATGAACACGATGTTGTATTAATGGATAATTGTATATCAATGAAACAGACCAGTTGCATTGAGATAGTGGGAGCCTTTAGTCCACATAGGCCCATCACAGAAAATTTCACTCATTTAAACATTCAGATTATGTTTTGCAGGGTATGATGGGTAATGCAGTTCAACTACGAAGCTGCCACCATTATGCATGTGGTCTGTATGGTCATGAAACTTGCCAACAGGTGGTTTATGCATGTTCATACATGTACATTGGTTTTTCCACAAGTGTGAAATGATCATACATTTGGTTGCCATAAATGAATTATAATGTACATTTACTAATTCAGTTGGTCAATTAGATGACTCATGCATGTATGAAATCCTCAACAATGCACTTGAAAATGAATATCGATGTACTCTGAATGTGACAAAAGGGCTTTGTTGAATATAACTCCCATGTATTTCTACAGTAGATACATGCACATGTGACTGATGATGAGGTAAACAAAGTTAGCTAATGGTTAACAAACAGCGATACAATTAATATATTAACAATAGCAAAGCACTATTGACACCATTTGTTTCACAATTACACTGAGCAAAGCCAACAGAGATGTTTTAATGTTTTACCGGACCAATTGTCCCCATTAGTCAGTTGAACACAAAAACATGCAAAAATAGGGTCCAGGTTGAAAAATACTGAAGTTACCCTGAGCTGTGCGTCACATGCAGCCACTGCTGTTGCTGCTACTGCTGATCGTGTTGGTGAGCGATCCCAATCAGAGCTCCACACTGCAATAACTAGCTGCCTGTTGTTTCTAGAACAGCGACATGCACTTTCCCCTCACACATTACTCCCCCTTCATCACTCCCGGCACTTCGTATTTTGGAAACCTCTGTTCTGGACCTCACAGTGAACATGTCCTTTTGTGAAAATACTTTATGATGAACAAATAGTTGCTTTGAAAACTGTGAACTTAGTAACCAGGACATTCTTTCTGGAAAGACACATTTTTAATGTCATTTTTCAGTTGGTCAAGGACCACAAACTAAACATCAAAGAGATTGAATATCTTGGGCACTAAATACCAGACATGTCTGCATGGCTTCATAACGACATAGCACCAGAGTGAAGTGAGGAAGCCTTTGAGCACCACTTAACTCGAAAAGCTGTCATGGCCCTATAACCTTTCAAAAGAGTCATTAAAGTAGTGGTTTTCCACCTAACAAGACATCCTTCATAACAAGTTCATAACGCACATCTCTCAAGCTTTTCTCACCGTTGTGAATCTGGCCTCTTAAAGCAGCAACATCCAGAACCCTGCAGAGCATCACATGGACGTGTGGACTTACAAGCGAGTAGTCGTGCACATATACACACACCCATACATACATCTGTCACTCTCCTCTGAATCACCTTGTCAAAATTAGATTTCTCTCCTATCACTCACTCCTGACTCACCGTCTTGCCTCCCGCCATTTCCTCCTTCACTTTCCACCCTCCTCCATCTCTGTCTTTTCCCCTCTCTCTCTTCTTTCTCTCAGCTGTACAGGAAGCAACATCTGTAGCCGCTGGGCAACTGGCGCAGTCTCCAATTAATGAGACAGCGAGATATTTTTTCCCCCGTTTTTTTTGCTCTCTCCTCTCAGCCTGTAACTTCAACCAGCTGAACACATGAGCTTAAACCAATCAGACTGCCAGCAGTCTGTCTAACCCCAAAACCAGTGGAAAGAACAGCAACAAAGAGGAAAAGAGACAAAGAAGGAACAGCAAAGGAAATCTGGAGATCACTGACTGGTGACCCATTTTTCAGACATTGCCTTAAGATGTGTTAGAACACTGATATACTGGCTTTTAACCATGTATTTTCTTCAGAACATTGGTTGTGTACATCCTCAGGAATTAATGGAAAACACCTGCCTGCAAGGTTCAATTAGACATGTGCATGGCATATATCCCAGTCCTGATATATCTTTTCCCCCCCGTGCCAGAGAGCTCCTTGGTTGACCAAAAGTTATTTAAAAGACATCAATGCTGTTGCACTGGGTCACAAACAAATTTCTCCTGTCTGAGTAATGTTTGCTCGGAACTAAAGTGCTCAGTTGTTTCGGAAATTATTATCCTTTTTAAAATGAAACTATACAGAATATTTGTATTTCTGTCTTCACAACAATGGACTTAGGGCTGAGAGCCTCAAAAAAAGGTAGAAAAGTCGTAATATATTGAGAGACGGGTGTATTGTTTTTGTTCTTTTTATGGGATTTGTTGACACAGTAAGAGAAATACAGTATAAGTCGAGCTTTACCGTTTGAAATTAACAATAGAGTAACTTCCTTGAGATTTGCCAATTTTGGTTACATTTTCCATCTTTAGTTACATTTTACAGTGTCAGGTAGGGCAACCCTGTCTCTTACAAAATTTCATTCCCATACAACTAAATTGCATTCTCAATTACTATTGAACAGAAACACATTTTCTCCTGGATAACGGTCACAGTTTTAAACACAATTTAAAAATAAATAAACAACATTTGCAAATTGAAACACAACAAAAAGGCAAAAAAACTACTTGATTAGGTTGAGTAAAACATCGTGGTTGGGCTTGAAATACGTATTGGTTGTTTTATTTTGTTTGTCTGTAACATTATTCAGGTTACGAAAGTAAATTTAATGATGTCACCACTGACTTTTGATTTCACACGGGACTCAAACTTCTCCCGGGAGAAAGTAGTGTTTGTGACCCATCCATCCACACAAACTTCCCCACAATGGAGACCTCCGTTGAATATGATTAGAAACATATTTGTGACATGTCAAAAAAAATGTAACCTGGGGAAAAAAAGTTTCCATCCAATTAAATTGTTTTTCTGTTGTATGGGATCGTAATTTTTTAAGAGACCAGGCTGTCTAAGAATGATTCTGCCCTTCCTTTCAACATAATGGATATATTTTTTGATGTGAACAATGCTGCTTACTACCCTGTCTGTCGCTGTCTGACCCAAGCCCATTCATTCCAACTGGAGACAAAATTCTTTTAAAGTGTCATGGATATAAAGCTTCATTTTTAAAAAAGGCTACGCAATTTTACAGGTGAGCACTGTACATCTTTAGCAACTTTATCTCAAACTGGGACTATTTTTGCATGTGGATTAATACACGCTTGTTGCACCAGAGATTATCTAAAGCAGCTGAAAGCTGCATGGGAAACAGTCTTGGAAAACCTGTGTATGGGACTGCACACACACACACACACACACACACACAAACACACACACACACAAAAACCTGTACTTTTATCTTTTGGAGGACCCTCGTTGACCTTTACCCTAACCCTAACCTGAACTTAATTCTAACTTGAACATTAAAACCAAATCTTAACCCTCAAACAGGGCTTTGAAGAAGCTGCGACCGACCAAAATGCCCTCACTTTTCAAAAAAGTCCTCACTCTGCTGGTTAAAAACTTGTGGTCCTCACTATGTAGTAAGCACAAGAACACATACGCACACACACACACACATTACAATGGATTGCATAGTCACCTCCATGTGTTGTAGAAGAGCAGGGGGATGTTGAGACCCACCGTCAGCCACTCCTGGGCACACAGGAACATGATGCAGAAGAGTCCATGGATGGAGTACTCTGGTAGCACCAACTACAAAGAGACGCAGAACAGCAAAAGACAGAAGAGGAATGAGGATGAGTCAGAATGAAGAAAGTGGAGCAAAGAGCAACTGCTTATTCTGACTTAAATCACTGATGGAGCAAAATAACTTCATTTTTTTATGAGCAGAGAGTGAGGCACCAACACTTCTTCTTCTGCTTCTTTATTGCATTGGTGGTGAATAGTGTTACTAAATGCTGATACTGCTTGAATGGCATTTGCACTAATAAAAGAACTGCATGAATGAACCAACGCTATTTTAAACTTAACTAAAGGGCGTGTTGGTTAGCAGATGCCACATTACCATTTGCAATGCCCACTGGTAAAACATCTCAAGTATCATCATTAGCATTCAAATCCTTAACCTAGCCTATATTTAGCCACTGCAAATCTGTCTATCTGCAAGCATTCCAAATGGCTAAATGCCCCCCCCCCCCCCCCAACAAAAAAATCTACATTATGGAGAGCTTAGCTTCACAATGAACTGCACACACCGATGGCAGGGCTTCATCGTTATCATAATAACTGTAGGGCTCGGCCCTCAGAATGCAGGAAGCAAGGCTACCTCCTGGCAAACCGCAAGGGTGAGAATGTGTGTGAGACCAGTGACGCCTTCCCCCCCTCAAGCAACAAGGCCTGCTTTTGTTCTCCAAAATAAAAAGTTAAAGTTAAAAGAAGTTTATATTTGTGCTGTTTCATAATGATCCATAACAAAAGTTGGAACTTCATACACTTGCAGCCAGTTCGGCAATTACAAAGCTGTCTTTCCATTTCCAACTGAAATGTACTTTGAAAGGAGTTCAATGCCTTCTTCATTGACCATGATTTAAACATTTTATTTTTGGAATGGCTGCATACCCGTTACCTTTGCCCGTAGTCTGTGGCATGAAATGAGAGGTTCGTCATTCTTTAGGAACATTATGCGATGCTCTGATATGATTGCCATGCAAAAAATAAAGTTATACATTACAGCTGCACAAAGTGCTTAATTCCAGAATAGAAGTATTTTATTATTGACCAGAAGGTTTGTGGAGGCTACATGTTAGCAAAAACTGACGTTAGAATAACATTTTTATCAAAGCTTTTTTGCAGAAAAAATCTTTTGGCTGCTGGACACAAGGTTGATAAGAGCTGAAACAAAACGGCAAACATGCAAGCCATAAAACTAAAACACATTTTAAAGTATAGTAAGTATATTCTTGATTTAAGTGCTTGGACATGATGCTACTTCATGTCAAGGGTAAAACACAGATGTGCATGCATTGGAATCTAATCCCTACTTCATATTTTGATTCTTAGGCAGAAGCCCCCGGAATCGAAGCCAGCCCGTTGCGTTACATAATGACGCAGAAGGTAAGCACTTAAAATGTTGTGAAATGTCACAGTTCAGCACAGGCAACAAAACTACTTGGTGAGGGTATGAAAAAACATTGTGGTTTGAGTTAAAATAACACATAATTACAGAGACATAACCTCATTTGATTAACATCGGCAGTAAAAAATAATTCCACTTTTGGGTTTACCCGGGACACGGACACAGAAAAGCTTCACAGACGCTAAAGGTTGCCTTGCATGTCGGTATTAAGACGCCAAGGGCCTCTGACCAAGCGTTGGTATTTGGCGTCCTTGGAATGAGACCAGGCTGGCTCAAGCACCCCCACCCTCACCCCTCCGCCTTTTGTTGCTTTAATTCCCCTTCTTGTCTTGAGCATTGTTGAGAAATCCATGCAAAAGAAGCATTTCAATTCCTTATCACTATGAAAGTACACTTTTGAAGAAAAGCACGCATTACAGCGAAAAGAGAAAGCTTTTGAACTGCTGGGAGCGAGAAGATAGGAAGATGCAAGAAATGTAGATAAATAGTTTTCCTGACGCACAAAAAGAAAGTGAGGAAGCACACTTAAAAGCATATTCATCACTGGCGAGGTCTGCTGCTTATTATCATGCAAAATGCACTTATCACATTTACCTCTATATGAGGTATTTACTGTTCTCAAAAACTGTTCGTAGCTCTACCTATGAGAAGTAATGCATTACAATTTCTACCCAGGTAGTTGGATATGTCTTGTTGCGGTTGTAGGAAAATGCACACATTTTTGTATGAGGATGACATTGCTTATTTTCACTAAATCGTATCAGTTGCCTGGTTTAAGACTTTTGTTTAATAAGGCAGCGTCCACTGTGTTTCAGACATTCAGGTTAAAATCAGTTCAAGAGGCTTTAACATTTGCTCTAACACCAAATATTTGATTTTACATTTCTACCACCAGCAAAAGTCTCTTTAGAATCTTAAAAAAGAAGAGACGAGTGAATAGATAAGAGCGTGAAAAGCTGAGTCCAACTGTCTTCTATGAATTATGTCGCCAAAAGAACATGCTACACTATCTGCCCCTGGTAGAAAAATTGTCTTTATTAAATTAAAAAAAGAAAGTATGTTTCAAGCCAAACTTGGCTCTGTGTCTTGAATGGCGCAATCAGGAAGATACACCACTCTTATCTGCACAGAGAAAGAAGTGTCATCTACAGTGTCATCTACAAAAAGCTGTTTCATCAGAAAAGAGGCAAAGAGAGGCTATGTGTGCAGTTAGTTCTCAACTTCTGCTTCCTTTCAAATCTCACTGTTTTGTTCAACAACACAGTTTTTTTCTTACCGATCTACTATATTATATAAAAAGGGATCTATCATGAAAAACTCACTTCTTCACTGCTTGTGCACACATATCAAACTGTGAAATTAGACAACCCAGTCTAATTTCAGTTATTTGTGGGCTGCCTCCATCAGAAAACATGGGATTCTAATGAGCCAATCAGATGTGGCTCCCCTTGTTTTATTGTTTTTTTAACATTAAAGCATGTAAAAATGTTCTTGTAGAAACCCCAAAAATACCAAATATGAACCTGAATATGAGCATAAAATGCAAACTTTAAAGCTGCGCAAATCAATGTTCCATATAAATAAGGGATCAAAAGACCATGTGGAGTATGAACAGGGTCAATCTTAGTGACAAACCAACAGAGAATTGTTACCTGACTCTGCACTTTCACTCAGCTCTACAAAGCATTCGCCTTTCAACTCATTGCTCCAGGTTTTACAGCCCGCAGCTCTCATCAAACTCATTTCCAGCAGCAGCAGCAGGCAGCTGTTGTCAGAGAAAGAGCTCTGACAAACCCACTGTGCACTACCTGCCCAGCAGCAAACAGACAGACACAGTGTGAGACTTGCTGGTAGTGGACTTTAAATCGCCAGGTAGAAAGATACATGATTCCAAATGAATGCTTTCTCTGCGTCTGCTGGATGTGTTAAAAGACAACTGTTTGCTGCATTATAAGGTGAAAATGTGTCAATTTTGTCAAGAAGTCAAATGAATGAAAATGCAAAAATAAGCAGTAATTTTTATAATTCACACCATATAATAATCACGATAAAACCGTTAAGACGTTGAACAAATTTAGTTTAAAAGGACAATTTGAATGACAATACATAGTATTTTGTATTTAGTAAAAAAGAAAGAAATTATGTAGCGATATCTAAAAAAAGGGGGAAAAGCATTTTATTTTAAGTTTCCGGTTACTGAGCACCAGGGGCCTGAATTATACACGATACCGCACGCATACTTCAGACAAGGTTGTACACACCTCTTCAGCAGAGATATGATGAGTATGATGAGGAGATTGAATAAAGGATAACATTGTATTTAGGCTTAGATTTCATAAGCAGGATACACAGTGTTCTATAAAGGCCCATTCATAAACTTGATTTCAAATGATTTGAGACCATCATCTCCCTGAATTGTGAAGCTCTTTGTAAAGTCACATTCAATATGACTTCTATGAATGAGTCATTGATCATCCTCCTGACGTTTAACAATAATGACGATCGAGATGGTGTGCAGAAACGTGATGCATTAAGTGGTACGGACACTACAAATAGCCACAGCCGTGTAAAATGACTGCTGTGAAGATGCATTTCTTCTTTGCTGTATTGACAGGTCTAATGAGTGATGGACCGGGTACAAGTATCGATATGCAAACAGACTTTCAATGGCGTTTCTCATCCAGTCATGCCTTCCACATTGATTGAGATTCATAAACACAATCTGCACTTTTCTGTCTTTGTGCACACGCACAGCTTGAGAGAGTTTTATTCATCAAACCCCAGATGAGGCTCCTTAAAAGACTGAAGACTGTTACTTCACATCAGCCGAAAAACATGTACATTTTTGGCGACCACAGGAGTCGGCACGCAACCAATAAAACCCTGCTCGCCAGCCTACATGGGTCTTTGGCCAATCGGACATCGCAGTCGAAACTGCTTGCCGTGCAAATCCCTGCGACACCTGCGCGCTCCGCTGAAATCCCCCAGCAGTTTCTCACCGCTGTAGTTAATGTCATTCACGAAGAAAGCCACTTCACTACTCATGTATATTTAACGGCGTGCGGGGCGACGCATTACGGTGGCCTTCTGGACCGCCTGGCCTTGGAACATTACTGCACACGCTGCCATAACAAGGCGGTGTTCGGGATGCATTATTCAGACGGCCACATGCCTCCTAATAACAGAAACACACATTTTCAACGAATAGCTCTTCAACAGCGGGAGACGAGGAAACTGCTGCTAAGATGAAACCTAAATATATCCATTTGCTTTCACACATACAGCAGGGAAGCTGCGCTCACACACATACACACGCTAATGCAGCATGCATGCAGTTCATGGACGCGAATACACACGCAGACTAAAGCTCATTAAAAACAAATAGCCACACTGAGCTTTACATTCTCCGTCTTCTGTCCCCGTCTTGTTCAAATCCTTAATGCATGTTGGTCGCCAGCACTCAGAGGAAGGTACAAGCATGACGTGTCACTCCAGCAGCCAAGCAACACTAACAAGTACATAAAACTTTACTGACAACAGCATGACAAAAACGTGAAAACAGCCTTGTGTCCCCAAGCGGCCTTGTTGAAGAATGTAAAATAACTGCATCAATGTTACATACGTTAACATGGAAGCATGTACAATACAAATGCCAGTCTTATGTAATGTGCAGGGTTTTGAGCATTGACATTTCATGTCTTGAACAATTATCCATTCATAGTTGACACAAGAAAATTAAAGCGTAAAGTGAAAAGCTAGCATTATTGTGGCTGAAGAAATCGCCTGAGCTTCCAAGTGCTTTTCAGAGGATACATTTTTGAAGGAGTGTATGCTAAAGGTTTGTGTGCATGTGTACCCTGACCAGATACAAACTTTAAAAAATGTCAATTTGTCAAAGAACACCATCGCAGACCGAGTTAAAGAACTAGCAGGCAATCTGACAACACAGCTAGCTGAAGAGACGAGCAGGTACTTGTCTTCTTCATTAGCTGTTGATGAAAGCACAGACAACACGGACACAGCGCAACTGTCAATTTTTGTAAGCGGCTTGAAGGCAGACTTAACTGTCAGTGAGGAGCTCTTGGATGTAGCTCCCATGCATGGGACGACAACGAGGAGGGATGCAATGGAGAGGTCCGTAAGCCCCACCAACTTTTACCCTGGGAAAAGTTGGTGGGGCTAACTAACGATGGCGCGCCTGCAATGTGCGGACAATAAACAGGCTTGGTTGGACTTGTGAAGGAGAAAATGCAAAAAAGTAACTGCCACACACCTCTGATAACATATCATTGCATTATCCACCAAGAAGCTCTGTGTGGGAAGGTTCTGGAACCGGATAATATAATGACCACGGTCATGAAAACAGTGAACTTCATTCGGGCCTGAATCCCCACCAGTTCCAGCTGTTTTTGAAGGAGTTGGGCTCGGAGCATGGAGATGTGCTGTACCATACAGAAGTAAGGTGGCTGAGTAGGAACGCAGAGCTGAGGGAAGACATTGCTGTTTTCATGCAAAGTAAAGGAAAACTCTTGCCTGAACTGTCAGATCCAAACTGGCTGTGTGATTTTGCTATGTTGTGTAACATAACGAAGCATCTTGCCCAACTGAATCAGAGGCTGCAAACAAGTCATCACAAAGATGTCCGACATGATCACAGCTTTCCAGCGTAAACTGCAGCTATGGAAGTCCCAACTGGAACAGGACAATCTTGTACACTTTCCTGTCTGCCAGGAAATCTCAGTTCCTGGTGCTTTTTTATGTGCTCGATTGGCTACCAAAGTGAACCGGTTAATGACTGAATTTGATCGGCACTTCTCTCACTTCAGAAAACAGCACATTGACTTTGCCATCTTTGCCAATCCTTTCACCGCCGACGTCGACAGTGCGCCTCATCTCCTTCAGATGGAGTTAATAGAGCTTCAAAGCGATAGTGACCTGAGCGCAAAGTTCCAGGAAGCTTCAATCGAGGATTTTTACCATCTCCTGCCTCCTGCTTTGATTCCACAGCTCCGACTTCAAGCTGCCAGTGTTCTGTCCATGTTTGGGAGCACCTATCTCTACGAACAGATGTTTTCAATAATGAATCTAAACAACACAAAGCACAGATCAAGCATCACCGAAGACCTAAAGCCAGACATTGACGGACTGACCACGGGAAAACGGTGTCAGACATCCGGCCGGAAGTATTTTTAAAAACATGAATTGAATTAAAAATATAATAAAATGTATTTCAAACAAGAATAAGTACAGTGTAATATGTGTGAAATTGAATGGCTGTTGTTTGCATTTTGTTTTGTTTGTTATTATTTTCAGAACCTGATCAATGGATGAGGATGGGGTGTGATATGGTGTCCTAGGGGGAGGAAGGATCTACTTGATGTGTTCACGGCCATGCTGCATCACCTCATCAACTTCACCCAGAAGACATGTGACATGTCTTATGTCTTATTGATATTTTGAGTTAATTAAATATACTACTTTGTATGTATAGCAATGTATTCAGTGTGTTTAAGTGTATGTGTTCATACAGACAAATGTTTACTGTAATCAAAACCATCTCTCATTAGTGTGCCCTCTACAAGGCTGTCTGTTTGAGTTAGATGCCACATCTGTCACAATTATTTGTTGTACCATAGTTATGACAAAATGCTTTGAACAGAGTTAATGTAATAACTAACTTGAGTTTGATATTTGTTTTTGTTATTTTCTTTAAAATGTTGATCTTTGATTTATGTTATAATAACAGAGAAATGTGCTTAAATATATTTTTACATTTATATAAATGCATGTACAATATGTTAAAACTTGAATAAACAATAATCAAATGCAGAGAGAGTTATTTAACAATGTTAGGGAGTAGTTACATTAATACAGTCTTACAGATACAACCGGTCCTTTGAGGGTAACCATGATGCTGATGTGGCCCAGAGTGAAGATGAGTTTGACACCCCTGATCTAAACTAAAAATAAATCTGGTTTGAATTCAAATATAACGTTTCAAACACTTATTATGCTTGTTTACAAGATATTTAGTCAACACTAATCTATGTAAGAAATACATAAATAGATTCCCTCCCTTACTATTATGGGTAAGTGTTAAGCATCTGGTAGGTGCGGCGTAGACTTTACTTGAACTTGTGACTTGACTTGGAGTCTATAGCTTAAAGACTTGAGACTTGACTTGGAACTAAAGACTTGAGACTTGAAATGGACTCTATAGCTCAAAAACTTAAGGCTTGTCTTGGACTTGTTAACCAACAACTTGTGACTTGGATGCATGACCAAAGACTCGAGATTTGACTATTACTTGCGACCAAAGATTAAGACTTTAATTGAACTTGCAAAAAAGGACTTGTGAGCGTCCTTGGCTGCAGCAAGTGGACATTAGAGGTAAAGCAATAACAAGATTGTGTCCCTTGAAAATAGTCTTCAACAACCAATTGTCGAGTGCAATAATTATAAAACATTTAAAGGCATGTGCTGGATCCATGGGCAAGCCATGGTATTTGAAGTTCCGAAGGTACAAAAGCCACGAAGAGGACTTCATAGGAAGGCTGTCCACACCCTTCAAGGTCAGCTGTAGAGTCTATTTACAGAGCAGGAAGCAGGAAGTGCTATTAGCATTTTCATTCCAATGGTCTGACCACAAACTATACAGGTCAAGGTCCAGTCAGCAGTTGGGCCAATTTGTGTGAACAGCTGTGTTGTAGTTTGTTACAGTTTATCACTTTCTAATGAATTAAGTGTGGCTGTGTTTACTGTTTACTGTCACGAACAACCTGTATTTTTTCAGTCCACCATTTTAAAAACCTCTGCCACGTCCAAACCAAACCCTGCAATCCTCCTGAGCATTCTGTTTTTTTTTATTTATTTCATGGCTCAGTTAGTGTGGCATAATTGTAGCTGGGACAGAATGCAAGCACACACATGCATAATGCAAATTACTTACATTGTGCACTGCTGGCGACCCTGCTGACTACAGGAAATGTGTGTGTTTCTGTGTGTGTATTGGGATGTATTGGAGCATATGTATAAATGCTAATGGTTAACAAACTATTTTCTTTCTTCAATCACAGACTGTGTATGTTGTGTGTATGTGTGTGTGTGTGTGTGTGTGTGTGTGTGCTTGTGTTCACAGAGGGACCCATCTGGGAATGTGCCCGGCTGGGACTGGAGGTCTGTTTCTCTGGGTGCGTTGCCCGGGGGCGGCCCCTTCGCCCATCTGATCCAACCCAGCGGCAACATTTACAAGGATGCATTCACGTGGGGGGGGATCTATATTTTCACCACTGCAAGTATACGACGATACGCAGCATCCTTGCACTTTGGAAAACTTTGAACAGCTGCGACCACGCTGTCCGGCGCACTGACAGAAGTCACAACACTGCGCGCATGCATGTTGGAACGCTGAGCGTGTACATTGATGATTTCATAAATGTGTGCAACACGTTCATTTGTATGTGAAACTATTACACAACACTACAAACCAGAGCCTCTGAGATTACCGTAAAAATGAGTCCCAACAAAAAGAAACAAACATCTTTGCAAGGCCGGATTGCTTAAATTAACACCTAGTTTTCCAACACGTTCGTCAAGTACCAACACTTGGAAAGTGGCCCGTTGGCATCTGATTACTTCTCTAATTGTTTTATCCGGTTCAGCTTTTCCGTTTAACTGCCGCCTGAAAGAAGCGGGGATGAGGAGTTGGGCTCCGGTTTTGCTTGTTTCTAGTCCCACTAATCTGAAAATCTGGGCGACACCGTCGACGGTGCGCTGCTGTGCATGTTGGATGTGTTTCCACGCACACCGTACAACGATGGAGCAACGCTCACAACACAATCTCCCTCCACTGCGCTCACCGTATCTCCAACGTTAATCCGCTTGATATGCCAACCTCAGCAGATGTTGCTTGTGGCGTACGGGTAAACGTTTTCCAGCAGAAGGTGTGCTTGCGGATTTTGGTTCCACATTTCATGTATCTTTTTTTTTTTAACGTTAGCGGTAAAAAATAAACAAATGATGACATAAATAATTTACTTTAGACAGCGATCTGTCTGTAGACGGAGCTTTTGCCCCCACGTTCGATAGATAGTATGCAGCATTGCGTGACAGGAGCAATTACAGCGAAGGGTAGAGGCGACACCTACGAACCAGATCCAAATCCACAAAAATGAGAATTTAAATTTGCCTTCTTAGTTTGCTGAGCTACCAGTGCTCCCTGCGAGATCCAATATTTCTGCATGAATTATGTATGAATTGCATATGACCTACACTGTGAGAAAGGAGTGAAAAAAGAAAGGAGGGGATGAATGTGGAAATGAGGGAAAAGGAGAGAGCAAAAACTTCCAGCATTTATAGTGGGTAGTTTATTTGGGACTTCAGGTAGTCGCTGTTGATTCATATGGACCGAAATATGGAAAAGTCACAGTAAAATATGTAAAAAAAAAATCGTTTGAAAATTAAGTCATAATAGAGGTGGTGAGAAGCACAGCAACACTGAATTATTATCTAGTTTTTACAAACAATGTTGTGGAATTAACTCATTCGCTTTCACCAAGAGTTGGATGACATGATCGATAGCACTGCCAGATACGTTAAGTACGACGCTAAAGTCAGGAGTTGATTAGCTTAGCTTAAAGAGGCAGAACTGGATGCAGATTGTTTATGTGTCTTTTCTTGGTGATAAACAATTCATAAACATAATTGTTTCAGCACTAAAACACCAGACATTTGTTACCACTAGGGCACACAGATATCTCAGGCATGCATTTAGCTCAGCCCAAACCAGGAGTCCTCCAAATGAATGGATCAATAAAGCAATCCATTACGAACAGCTCATGACGGCGTGTTGTTGCTCCTGTTTCAGCTCTACAAATTGCAGCGCTACAGTTTCAAATGAAAAGCACATTTAGACCTGCCATTGACGATGTAACATCTCCATCATCTCCCTCCTTCTCCTTTGATTTACTTCGTTAACGATGCCTCGAGACAAATTCATCATCTCTCTAACCCCAACCAGTGCTTCCTCTGAAGTCCTCTTGAGTCCTCCAGTTTCCATCGACTGGCAAAATGTGGAAAAACTTGCTTGTTGTCTACTTAAGATGCGTACCTAACATGGCCTACTTCACTTACACAATTTGGCGTACTTAACTACATTATAAAAGTACTTATTTTAACCCAAACCAATCCTAAACCTAACCTAAAAACTAGACTGAAATTACTCACATTTGACTGAAACTAATATGCACTTTTGTAAAAAATAAATTTTATATCAGCTTGCAACATTTTCTAAGCCGAACCACCATGGAAATGATTCCAACATGTCAAAACTGTAAAGACGTACTGTTACTTTGTTTATTACCAATGAAAGCAAGAATATTGTACACATTAGATCCATACATTTCTGTGTGAAATTGTCTTTTTTTTCCCTCCATCCACCGTCACTCTCTCCAGAAGAAGTGTGTCTGCTTATCTACTTTAATTTGCTCTTTTTTCCTCCATTACGCCCGCGCTGAGGCTCCCAGACCTCTTACAGCAAACTACCATCCAACACGGTAAAGGAGAAGCTCCTGCCCACGCTCCAGGTTGAGCCTGACAGGTCCGCCTCAACCTCTCCAGGCCCAATTAGCAAGGCCACCCGCCACGGAGCATGCTCACTCACAGCTGCAACGAGGCTGGAGAGGCTCTCAAAATGTGACTCTCCACCATGTGGGCCGTGCTCTAAAGGGATGCAGGATACGAACCCCCGGGTCACAGAGCAAATCTCGCAACTAATGAGGGAAATAAGGAAATGGAGAATATAAGAGACGGGAATGGGACAGAGAAAAAATGGGCAAGCACAAGGATTACCCAGCCTTCGTTTCTCACTCATCATCTCAGCCCGGTCACGCTGACTCCTGGCTCTGTCACCCACCTGCCGTGTAGCTTGTAGAGCAGCAGCAGGTATGAAAGCCCAGACTCAGTGCAGGGTGGCTTCATGAGACATAGATGTACACCCTTACTGAGCTTTTTGATTTGCCTATCTGACACCTTTAGAAATCCGTGTTGAAACCTCTCGGATGGGTGAGTAGAACAGAGACACAGCCTCTGATATATAATTCATACAGGATTTGCATGTGAAAGCCCACCAGATAGAAGCCTAGATCATTAACCACCCCAATTACCACCACAAGCGGTATCTCAATCAATGGGCGTTGTAACAGCGACCCTACGCTTCAAACGATGATGCTTTTGGAACCCCTCTAGTGTCAGTTCTGGGCATGTTAACTTTACGCTTGTCACAGGCGTAGTCTCAAATAAACTTCCAACAAAGACTTACTTAGTTTCTGGGTTACTGACGCGACAAAACAACTTGTCAAAGACCAACGCTTGGTGACTGGCCCAAAGCTTCAAACTATGTTGCTCTAGGTTTCCCTCTAGTGTCACGTTTGAACGTTTCAGGGACAATGTGTCACTTTCCTCTCATTATATATGCGTAGTGTCTTTTCAAAATAAGGAAACGTGCAGTTTCTGCTCCGTACATGCATACAGTGTGTTTTCAAAATAAACTTCAAATGCAGGTTGACTTAGTTTTTAGACTTACCCAACAAAAGTACAAAGAATAACAAAAGTTGTTTTGGGTAAAAAAAATGTTACGGAAAATATCTACGCCAGTCACATAATAACACATTAGTAAAGTACGTAATTTACGGAACAAAACTACGGCGAAATCTGTCTGTATTGACTTGGTTTCACACGGGACATGAACAGTGGTCGCCTTGGTGAATGCGCTGTTTGTTTGACCCAATCCAACCTTGACTTCCACCCAAACCACAAGGACTTTATCAGTCTTAATACTATGCCGGTTACTCCTAACATCTAATAATGATTCAGATGTGTTCAGAAGACCGGTGGGTGACATTCAGAAGCTCATTGAACCACATGATTATCTAATAGACAAAATGAAACTCAGGGACCCCTAGGGGATCCATACATTACAGGCATTCTACAGAGTAGCTTAAAACCCCTGACCAACTTGTTTTTGCTGACCTCCACTGGTTTTATTTCTCACATTTTTGCAGTGATGTACATGTCGACTGCAGGACTCTTTTGAAAAAGAAAAAAATCTAATTCAGTCATAGTGGTGCCACGTCTACGACCTACATAATGCACAACCTCTATTCAATCGAGTGGGTCTTAAAAGGGCTTTCAAACAGCATTCAGTACATCACCATGCAAATTAATTCTCATAGGGAATGTGAAAAAAAAGATGATCTGCAGTGGTAGTAACAACATACAAACCTGAACACAACATACAGCATGTAGAGCTAACCGCCTAAAACTTTGGCAAACACGCAAATATATGTCAATGTGGAAAGGCAACAAGCCAACCGCCGATGAAAGGGCAGATGTACAGGAGCTACCTTGCCAACCAGGAAACATACGGTCCTCCCCTCCTTCAATCTCCCACATTCAACCTCATCAAGTACACCACACTTTTCTCCACCTAAATCATTTGGGTCCACTCCTTCACCCTGAATGTAGCTTGGCAGTTCCTTTTAGGTGCAGCCGCTTTTCCTCCCCTGTTTAAGATTTTTTTTTAAAAGACCCAGTTGCCAATTACCATCTCAAATCCCTTCAGAACAGGCAACTGTAATTAAGCTTGGCAAAAAGTAATTGTAAATATTTTATGAGCTTTTAATGATTCATGTTCCTCTGATATGCCATGCAGCAGGGGCCCACATGGTTCATTTAGTTGTTCAAATACAATTCAGATGAAACAAGGGCATAATAAGAGGGTGTCTGTTAGGTGGGAAACATTATATTCATTACCTTGACAGAACTGAAACTGAATTTGAACTTGCTGCAAGTGCACAACACTAGACTGGTCGGCAAACACCAACTTCTCTAATTTAGAGCCCCAATGCGTATGATATGGAATTTCTTACTTAAGCAACTCGTAGTGGAAGTATAGAATATGTGCACACAGATGAGAGATCTGGCCTGGGTACACTGGGAAGAATGGGCTGACAGCATCAGACAGACTGTACTCATTTTTGGAAAACATTTTTCCTTTTTGTATAACCCAAAACTCATGACATCAGAACCATTTCAAAAATCCAATAAACACATAACCATTATACAAATCAACGCTTTAGAGACCCTATGTCATTTAAACAGCTGAACAGTATGCCACAGGAGGAAACTATGGGATAATGCTAAAACATAGGGCAACATTAGCGCAAGCAGCTCCTCATTGGCTACTGACCGACTGAACAATGAAAATTAAACCAGAGTGTAAACAAACCCATAATTATGCTTTAATCTATAAGCTATGTTTTCCGTTCAAATATCAACCTAGCTGCGAAATTACTAAAATATTGATATTTTAAAGATATAAGGATCTGACACAACAGCAGTGACATATCGCATACTCCAGTACTGCTTTCATTGATTGCCAAGCTGCTGAAAGACCACTTTCCCTTGAGCTGAAACATCAAAGGCTGCTCTTATTCGTCTCAGTCTTCAGCACTCGCTGCTGATACCCTTTCACCCTGAGGGCAGGAGTGATAAGCATGAAATTGGAAATTTTTGCAATTGAGTTGATGAAATTCTCTTTCCACGTGAGTTGGTGAGGGCAGCTGCCCCAGGCCAATGTATATTCCAAAAGCCCTGATGCATTCGAATTTTGAGACTGGCGATGTGTGCAGTTTTTGCCTTCAGCTGGGATAAAACGATGCCCACCGGGACACACTGCATATGGAGAAATACATTCAGGGATTTATTCAAATCATTAAAGATCATTTTGAGATTTCACCTGGAAAACTGAATGGGCTTATGAATGCTAATTAAAATAATTTCCAGTCACTGTTTTATAATTTAGTGGTCAGTCTGTGAGAGTAGATTTCAATTAAATCAAATGTGGGACGTCTGGTTTGGAAATGAAAGGCTGTCAAAGTAAGAATTGTCAAGTGCTGGAATATCTTTCTGACTTTAACACATAAAAGCTACACTCCAACCTAGTGCTGGGCGATATGACCAAAAATGTGTATCACAGTATTTTTTAAGATGCTACCGGTTTCACGGTATATCACGTTATTTATTTTTTCACGTTAACACATTAACTAATTAACGCCGAAAATATATTTTAGCGCGTTTAATTATTAAGCGGACATTTTTAAGAACCGAGAAATTACGAGAGAAATAAGACGTTGACTTCTGGATTTCACACAGGACACAAACAGCGGTTTCCTGGGTGAAAGTCTGCTGGTTTGAGACCCTCCCTGCCACGACAGCTGTCCTACCAACTTTAGCACTCTTTATATCTGGTCACCCTTCATTGCTCACAATTATGTGGATTAATTATGAGTAGATTATGTGGGTTATACACACATTATAGTGCATTGCTTTTTGTAGGTAAAGCTACACAAGTAGTGCATGAGAGCAGCCTGCTCTCAGTGGTGTTTCCCCCAGTTAGCGCTCTAGCCTTTTCTCTTCCTTCTTTCCTTTTCCTGCCTGGGCACAGACCCTCTGACAAGACTACGAGTACTCTTCTTCCACCCTTTCCTCAGCAGCCCCTCATCTTTGGGAGGCCTTGCCGTTTGATTATACCCGGTCCTATTTTGGAAAAACGAGTACGCTGGTCAGTGTTGCCAACTCCTCAGTAGGAAAGTAGCTTTTGGTTGTCCTAAAAGTCGCTAGAAGTCGCTAGAAGTCGCTAAATGACGTCATTGCCTAATTTGCATGATTGTAAAAAGTTAGTAAAAAACACCCTAAATATGTTTAGAACTACAAATGTACTTTCTTCTGTTAATTCTTTTTTTTTATTTTGCCATTGAAATAGACCATCACTTCTTATGGACCCCATTGTTAATCACCGCATTGTCAGTCTGTATACCCAGGAGTTTCTCTGTTTTTAAAAATGTTCTCTGTTACATCCCGCTCAGAAAACTATGGCGGCCATGCACATGCGCGATTCAATTGCAGTCGGACGCGGCGAGCGCCACCTCTCTGCTCTGACTGCAGCTGGTACTGCTGCGCGAGCCTGTGAGCGCTTTAGGGCGGCCCACGGTAACATCCGCTGCTCACTCACCACAGTAACTGTAGAATGGTATGAGCTTTCACGTCAGAGTCAAAACACCAGAAAAGTCTCCAACAACACCAGAAAAAGTCACTAGATTTGTCGCTGGTAGCTTTTGACAACAACAGTCACCAAGAGGGTTTGGACGCTGGTGGCCACTGGGGTTGCTCTGGCACTAAAAAGAACACCCTTGTTTTTTCATTGGCTCTCTCACTGAGTAGTCACTACATCAACACTCATTTCATTCCGATGTTTTGGTGATATTATTCACAATCTTTCATATTATTGACAATGGATCCTGGTAGTGACCTATCTGCTAGCGCCATCCACTGGACAAACTTGATATTTTTAGCCCCAACATTCTCTTTTAGTTATTCAAGACAAAGACTCGACACCATAACAACATCAAGATCCATTCATTATTTGTGTATGCGAATAAATAACAAAACATCCTACAGGTTCTCATTATGCTCACTGAGCCCATTGCTTGTCGCTAATGTGGTAAAAAGTGATAATGATTATAGGGATGCGGTGCTGAAGACAGTCTATAAAAATGTGCTAATTAAAGCAATTGAGTGACCACCATTTCTTCAGATAGGCACGGATATCCCGACTGTGCCCATGCTTGTGTCTTGCTTTAGTCATCTAGTAATAGTTATCTTTATAAGGTCACTGACTGCTGACTACTCGCTCCTCTTAACCGGCCAGTAGGGGCAGTGATCAACAACTGCTTCAGTTTGGACTCTCGTTTCCGTTACGGATCATGAATTGTTCCATTCTTGATTTACAAACCAAGGTAAACCTAGCTGCTGGACAAAAGCGACGGGATAATCTGTGGGATTACAAAGTGGTCTCTGGAATGAGTTGGAGAGCAGGTGGCAAAATGTAGATAAATATATTAATTCAGCGTCCTTTTAATGGGTCAACGAGTTTTAGCACATATTTTCAAAAGAAATAGAATTGATGCGTAACATGCTTCAGGACGCGGCAACAACGAGAGCTTTTGTGTTCCGTGAGATATGTGAATAAAAAACGTCTCATGCACTTCCGGTCTACACAAATGTGGTTTGACATGACAGCAGTGGTCATTGCAGACACACTTGGCAGAGCTCTGCACTCTACCGAGTGCACTTTCCTGGTTTTACTTGTGTTCATCTTATTTCATAATACAAAAAACATTATATATACATCACACCACAACCACGTTATGATGCAACACTCTTGGAACCCCCGCTACAAAGATGAAGTTGGAAAGAATCCGAGGTCTCAAGCGAACTTCAGCAAGCAGACATTTGCAAATACAAGATATATATATATATATATATATAGAGATATAAAACTAAATCTTACTCTTTCCATACACAGGTATTCGCAAATACCAGGTGTCAGCTCTGACATACAGACAAACACACACACTGTCTGAGAATATGAATAACTCTGGCTATGACACTACTATCCTATAATGCACTGTATATATACACAGGACAGCTTCTGGCTAAATATGATTTCAGATAGCGAGCCAACTTAGATAGATAGATAGATAGATAGATAGATAGATAGATAGATAGATAGATAGATAGATAGATAGATACTTTATTCATCCCCAGGGGGAAATTTGTCAAAAAAAAACAACACCTTCAGTGCTTCCGAAGTAAACGTGATGGCGGTTTTGCCCCTAAGGTCAACAGTAGCGGTGGCAAAGGGGCAGATGCCATTCCTGTGCACGATTATTTGCCACTTGAGGCTGTAGCATTACTGGTAGTAATTCTATATAAATAAGGAATTTCTGTGTGGCAGTGAGTTGAAAAAAAATTGAGGAATGTCTCAGGAGGCAGAAGTCCATGCAAATTGTATTAAACAAATATCACAATGGAACGGAGCAGAAGAACAAAAGTCCCAGGACAAATAAAAAAAGAGCAAATGAGCTGAAAAAATAAAGAAAATAACAGAGCCTCAGCAAGCTGCAACCAAAAACAAGACAGAGAGAAAGGACAGAGGGACAGAATGTAGTCATTTGATGTGTGGGGGGGAAGACATATTTACCTTATAAACACCGTCTTTTCACGTTTTTTGCATCAAATAATCTATTCCCAGCTAGGCAGGCTGGCTAAGAAGAATAGTCCCCGAATCACATTAGGTTATCTACATTTTACAACAATAATCATTCTGTTTCACCACGCAAACACAACCGATGAGTTGACTCAACCATATGCATTGTCACCTCGTCAACATCAGTTACATCAAATGTTTTCATGACCCCAGATATTCCAAGAGGATTTCAGCAACTGCTCCAGTGATTAATACTGTATTTCAGTATCCAATTGATTGTTTTGGTACCAGTAATACTAAAACCTGTAATTGAAACAGTCCTTTTTCGGCAACAACTGGGATAATTTCTAGAGTGTTCAGTTACTGTGAAATCAAATCCCTGATCGAGGGGATCCCTAAAAGACCCCTCTAGGACCCCAGGAGGGCCCCAGAAACCACTTAGAGACTCCCTGAACTAAACAACGCTACTACTGAGATGAACATTTACATTTCACATTCGTAGTATCTGCTGATGTTGTGACTGAACAAAAGGAAAGAGGTCCCTCTTATTCTCTCCAAGCTGCCACTGAACAAAAAAACATTTAGCAACACTTTTGTTTTTGCACCTTTTTTCACGAAATAAAATACTTTCTATATGAACATAAAAAGACTTAGCTATCTCAAGTTGTGGTCACAAATGTGTTAATATCTGTGACAGCGCGCACTTTGACAAGATAATTCATCCTGCTGACAGGTGAGGCAGACGAAGATCCTGATCAGAACAGCATGATTGTGATGCAGGTGTGCCTTGAACTGGTCACAATAAAGGATCATAGCAGGACTATCCACCAGAGCTGTAACTGAATGAGCTTTCCTGAGACGCTTCCTAACAGTTTATGCTGAAATCATTTGCTTGTGCAAATCAAATGTTTCGTCAGCTGTGCCGGGGGAGGAAGCTAGATGTGAAGATCTATGGACTGGTTTTGTAACACGTGTTCTACAGCTGTGAGGCCGGTTGGATGTGCTGCCTGGTGGACAGTCCTGCAGTCAGCATGCCAATGGCACGCTCCCTCAAAACCTGCGACATCTCTGGCAATGTGTTGTGTGATAAAAATGCACATTTTTAGAGTGGCCTTTAATTGCAACATAATCTCACAGATATACGTTAAATGACCATGACTTCTTAAAAGCGCAATACGTGGGGATGGTAAGAAAATGTGTAAAATGACGTGCCGCCACCACGTAAACAATTAAACGTTTGGTTTAGGCACCAGAACTGACATGATGTTTAGGCAACAAGACCACTTAGTTAGCTTTACGCCACAAACGCAACTTGGCAATGACTCAATATCACCGGTCTCCTGGTTCAAAGTCCTGTTTGACCCAACTGTTTATACTACACCACAAGCTCTGAGCGTTTCATATTCACATGGATGTGTGCAATTTGTGTGTCCACCACCACAAAGGATCCTGATTGACTTTCCATTGGCGTTGTGTTTGTGGTGCCGACATGTAATTTTAACAAATTTAGTGCCACCACAGCACAATGCTCTGTTAAGAGGTAATAGTCATTTCACGTATATTTCTCTGAAATTAGGCTTGTCATTGGGACCAGTCCAAAGCACACCTGCATC
The DNA here is from genome assembly GCF_023349555.1 of Cebidichthys violaceus. Lineage (NCBI taxonomy): Eukaryota > Metazoa > Chordata > Actinopteri > Perciformes > Stichaeidae > Cebidichthys > Cebidichthys violaceus. The sequence continues at coordinate 9,813,573 of NW_027176307.1, read as the reverse complement.
TTGGTATACCACACCTGTCAGGTGGCTGGAATATCTGGAAGTGCTCACTAGATTTCACATAAATAAGCCTTTTTATGTGCATAGAAAAAGTCTTAGATCTTTTATTTCAAAATCTTAATAAATGGGAGCTAAAACAAAAGTGTTGCGTTTGTATTTTTATTCCGCGTGAAATTTATTCAACACTGAAAATGACAACGACAAAAAAAAGTATCCACCAACACAGGCGCTTCGTGTGTCTGTCCGTCACGCACTCTCACTCAGGGCTACACTTCCACAAACAGGGCCGGTGCAGCCAGCTTCCCTTTGCGTCCTGTATCTTGGCAAACTTCACAGAGTTTCATCAAAGTATGCAGGACAGGCCCTCAGTGGCCCCACATCAGACAATACACTTCACACAGACTACATCACCTGCCTGCATGCCCAGCTGCTGGCTTATATGCATTGTGTATATAAAAAGCATGTGTGCGTGCTTGTGCATGTCCGCACACAAGAGGGAAGATAAAAGACAAAGAGCAGGGAGAGATGGATGTGACCCACGTGACGGACGTGGCGAATGGGAACGAGTCGGAGAGTGAGATTGGGGGGGGGGGGGGGGGGGGGATACAACCTTTTGTACTGAAACTTCAAAAGCTACATGGGAGCCACAGGGGAACCCACCCTCGTCTCCCATCTCTCCTTGCCCCGACTCCTCTGCATCCTCAAATCTGATTGGCTGTGACTGGAATATAGAGCAAGCTTCACCTTGACATCAGCAACATGTAGGAGGGAATGGAGGTGGGAAGCAACCAGGAGCCTGAAGAAATGAATTTCAAATTGCGGAGATGCTATGCCAAACAAATCCGCTTGATTGATGCGGTTATTTTGTGTTAAATTAGGACCAGTCTCCAAGGTGTGGGGGGGAAAGTTCCTTATAGCAACTTCACTGACAGGGTCTTTTTAGACAAGCTAAAGTTATTACAATGACAGCAGCAGAGACAACTGACCCGCGGCGACTCCGGGGAAGGTAAGAGTGATGAGTGGGAAAGAGACGGGAGCTGAGTCTGAGAAGCAGGTCAGAGTGGGTGTCCAACTGAACTCCTCAACTATATTTCAGCTTCACAGCTCCCTGGCCATATTTCAATGGGTTGGAAATATTTTGAGTTGTGTTTAATATATCGGTATTAAGGCTCGGTGACAAAAAACAGTGAAAAAACAGTGATATTTTTTGCAGCAAAAGATCTGATTCATGTAATGTTCAACTCTAGTGAGTTTTGAACTTCGTTCAAATAGTCGCTGCATCACCCGACAGCCTGGCTCAAGCAGACACAGGACTTTTATTTATTACGTTAAACAGTTGTCATGACATCCGTAACTTAAGTTATGTACTTATACTATACTTATTTAAAAGCTAGAGTGGGGGGATTATATATTCATACATTTATAAAATAATATAAAAAGCCTAACGACTATTTGGACAGACCTTAACTCCTCTCCTTTGAAGAGAGTCGCCAATGAAATTAGTTAACTTTACCATTTGAGCTTTATTTATTCTCAAAAGACACAATCTACGAGCCTTTTACAAGAGTGAGTATATTTAAGGGCCATGATTTTACAGATGTGCGTTGTCCAACAACATATAAACTCTTCTCAAGCCGGCTTCAGCCACCTACCACTGAGAACGTTTCTGTGAATTGGCAGAAGTGATAACATGTAAAAAGATGGCCTGTTGACCCAGTTACGATTAGATCCATCCTCATTCATAATGATTTCTTACATTCAAGTTCCTGAGGTAACTTTTCATGACATATGGTGGGTGTGAACTGTCAAAGTTGTCCCACCACACGTCAACCAAGCGGTTAACCGAGCAATCCTCGTTATTATTTATGACGCGTTCACAATGCGTCAGGTGCTGTTTTGCCCTCGGGCTTGAATCCGGCTGATTTGGTATTCAGAGTTGAAACCACCATACTGCAGTGCTCCAGGTTGGAAATATAGTATTCTATACCGCTAGTTCTATGAAATGCCCTTATAATTTTAATATATAGAGATGGATATTAAAATGTTAACAGATGGTTGGATGGATGTAGCACCTTACGCAGTGTTTGTACAGCTTTTTATTACGTGCCATATTTCAAGGCAAACCACTGCTGTGCATATATTAGTATTTTTATCCCTCTTGTGTTGCTGAACACACGCTCTTATAAAATCAGCGAGGTGTCGTCGCATTGAGCGTATGCTGTGTGCTGCCTTTTCTGTTATGTGTGAGAGCTACAAATTATCACAATTTTCTGATGTCAAAATGTGAAAAAAGTGTTAAACATTTTATGTTTTCCTTTAAAAAAATGTACAGGGCTGAAAATGAAGTCTGAGGCAAAATGACGACGAGGACTCATTTTGAGCCAAGAGGTGAATTCAAAGAAGAATTTGAGCCAAAGGCAGTGACTGTGATTTGTCATCGTTGAGTCACTAAGCAGTAGACTATGCTTGACCATTGCAGGACTTTTAACAACATAAGACAAACAGTTTGCCGTCTAGTGGACAAATTGTGCAATGTTAAAAAAGAAATTTACAAAAAAAAGTTTAAAGGTTGTTTTGCAATGAATTAATAGCATGTTCTGAGAAGATTACAACCGTTAATATTACTTTGTAGCTCACTCAGTGGCCACTGTACAGTCTGTTGTAATTGAATACAACAGCGCTGTCATATCATCTGCCTTTCCAAAGTTTGTGATTTTAGTGACATTATCTGAAATGTGTTAATTCAATTAAATGTTTATTAAAGGTGGTGTTGAACTGGACTACGCTATTTCATTTTGTCTTCCTATTAACATACACAAGGGGGATAGAACATTTTGAAACACTTCTGAATGTGCAACACCATCACTAACTATGACAGCGTTAACAGGACAGGGTTTCTAGAGCAGACAAAGCTTTGTTAAGTTTGGGTTTAGTTTGATATAGTTTTCACCAAAACAAGTCCCAAACCAGCTTCCTCCAGGGCTTCACCTTTTGAACAACATCTCAGAAACAGTACAGTATGTACTTGATGACTACAACCATGGAAATCTAGGTTGTTTCCAGTGTAAGTCATGCAGCACTATTAATATTCATTTCCTGCTGAGCCTAACAGCGGTTGTTATTTTCTTGTCAAAGAGGAGTTCCCCTCGCTCTCTTCTTCCTCTCCTATTTCTCCCTCTTAATTTCTCTCTCCTTCACTCCCCCCCCCCCTTCTCTCTCTGTTATCTCTCTCACGTCCTCCACATCCCTGTCTCCACCTCTCAGGTCTTCTCTCTACTGGTAACAGCGTGTGGTATCAAGGAAGCGCCGCGGTTTTGCATATAAGCTCATTATTCTGACTGACAGAGAATTTACACTGTTCCTGCGTGAGGGATCGCAGAGAAGTAATCGCATACATGCCGTCTTTTCTTTTCTCCGCAGCAGGGAGGGTGGCATTGTTGTTGTTTTTGGTTCGCTTACTGTCTGGCAGTTGCATCATTTTCCTTTATAATCTGATGCACTTGTACACATGTTTCTCTGTGTTGTGTATGCTGTATGTGTTTGTGCATTTGGTCCGTTTAAAGCTAAGCTTCATTAGCTATGTGTAGTGTATGTGTACTAGCTGTGTGTTATTATCTCTGCCAGGCGTAAGATTATGTGTTCAGTGTTGTGTGTAAGTTTGTGTCTGTCTGTCCACAGCTAATTTCTCATACTACTGGACTCATCAGCCTGATATTGTTTGCGTGCATTCATGACCGTATGCTCAAAGATCTCTCAAAACTATTCGATTGACGATATTTATACCATCATTGACTGCTGACTCTTCGCTCCTCTTTACCTGCTGGTAGAGGAAGGGGCAAGTTATCAACAGCTACTCCAGTTGCAAAAAAAGCATTTCCCATTCAATCCGCTGAGCTGAAAACAAGCCTAACCCGGTCTGTTGCTGGATAGATTTTGGCCTTTGTTGTCAACATATTCAAGTTAGTCCTCATACTTTGTGCATTTCCCTAGAAAAGCCTACAACAAGTGTCAATTTCCGCTCATTACATGCATACAGTATTTTCTTCTCGGGAAACAACCTAGTTAGGTCAAATACTAAATTAGGTTCAGGAATTGATTTTGAAATACTTAGTTAGGTTTAGGCAACAAAACCACTTAGTTAGGTTTAGAAACCGATCGTTGTGGGGGTTAAAATAACTACATTACGCTAGTTAAATGATTAAAACATCAACGTTGACGTCTTTTATTTAGCAAGAATTGAATTTGTGTGAGAAAACCTGACATTATGACTTATGAAGTCGAGTCACATTCATTTGTCCTTAACAATACACTTAAGCCGCTGAAAGCTGATAATATATTGGCTCTGAACAACCTTAAATACCACAGACTTAACTTCCTTACTTCTGACCTTGATTAAGAGGTGATAGTGACACAAATCTTTAAATCTCATGGTATGAATGACACAATATACGAGGATAAATATGTCCTTTGTCCAAATTTATCCTTGTATATTGTGGCATTCATCAACTGCCGGAAAAAGGGTTCTTATTTGCCCCCCCAGTCTTTTCATCCTTTCCCTAACTGGGAATACTGGTATATAAAAATGTTGTTTTTTCCACAACTAGTGAACGGAAGTTACTATATTTGGAATGACGTAGAGGCTGTAATCATGCTGCATTGAAGAAGACTTGAAACTAGAGATTGAGACCATAAACTCATGTTTACTATGTTTACTGATAAATCAAGAGAGAAGTAGAGTCATTTTCTCATAGACTTCTATACAACCCAACTTCTTTTTGTCATCAAAGAGAATGCAAGTTTAAGACACTTCCGCATTCTCTCGGCAGAACCGGAGGTTGCCGTCTGGTTCACACTAAGAAGTGGGCTATACAGCTGACTTGCACATTTTGAAGTGCTTTGGGGGCATCTTGTTAGTTATTGTGTGGGTACAACAAGTAATAATTGTAAAATAATTCAATACTTTTCATAGCTAAACATAATACATCTATAGCTGTTTTGGGGACCTTTTAGTTGGGGTCCCCAAGGCCCATGTGGCCTACCTTGCCAGTAAGTGTCTACTTGTGGTGTTTTTTCCCTATGAACCTGCCTATTTCCGTGATGTTTGGGACCGGGAGTGTGATGCAATTATGTCATGGGAGGTGTATTGCTGAGGACCCAAGAAAGCACAGCGTTGCGTGTAAAGCAGCAACAATGTTCTGAACAGGCATGTTTTCAAAGGGGACTGCACTAGTGAGTCCTAAAACCCAGAAATTAATCATAATTTTTTTGCACCTTCAGTTCCCTCGTCTCAAAGTCAACAGGATTTTTTAACAGGTTTTTGGGTCGATGCCTCAAATAAGGTATGTGGTTAACACAAGGTATGTGGTCATCCCGCCTTAAGCTTAGTTGTGATGACGTGAAGTCAAGTGACCAACATTAGGTTTTTACAAAACGTGCAAGTACCATAAACGTTTGTTTGCCACAGAGCGTATTTTCTGCAATAATCTAGAAAAAAATATCCCCTTGGCTTTATGGGTTGGCATACAAAAAGAAAATGTCTTCCCTGCAGCACTCTTACTCTATTAAGTGACGCTCAATAGCCTGACAATGATGTGAGTAAGTACCTGTACATTTAACCTCCGTCTGTTACCTCGGTGATGAAAAGAATGTGCACATGATATACAAACATTACTCCATCGCGTTATTAGAAGTCAGCGAGGATACAGACAGACTGAAAGTGACTAACACCAATTTGCTTTTCAATTATGCTGTCCGCTCAAATGCAGTTTACTGCTCGGTTCCACTGTTGTTGCAACTTAGCGTTCACAAATAATTGACATCTGAGCCAACTTTTATTTTTGTCAATTTACGTACAGTAAATGCACAGCTGCCAGGCGTGCCATGATTTCCCACACCTTTCAGGTCACAGGTTTCTCTTCACGAGTGGCTTGTTGATTTAGTTTTTTCGCCTAGCTCACTGCTTTCAGCCTGGCCACGCTCAGTGGGCTATCACTTATGAGAGAAAAAGTCAGTCAAATGGGACAGGGCAGGATTGTTAAAAAAATGTGAGATGGTTTTGTTGGTTGTACATTTTAGTTACAAAGACTTAGTACTGTTCTCCGAGACGTTCAAACCCCCATTTTGTGAAATCTTCGAATCACAAAAACTCACGGCAGTGCCTCTGAGTCATTAAAAAGCAGCCCGAGTCAAACGGACATTATCAATGTTTAGCAAATAAAACCCACTTTCATCACACTGCGCTTCTGCTTTAATCAAATCAAGCGTTTTTTAATCAAAGCATTTATGTTGTTCGTCAAAACGAGGTCGCATTGAGTGCAGCCAATTTTGATCATACTTTCTTCAGCACAGTTTTCTTAATTAGTTTACTTAATGAGTTCAGTCCCTTTAGTGTGCAGCCGCCTGAGGAGCTGTGCTCTGACGGACAGGGTCCCACGGGGTTTAACTTGAGCCTTCCAGCACACTTCCATGAAAAGCGTACAGACTTGTCCTGGCGTGATCGGATGACAAGTCGCATTGATGAAGGCAGGTGTAACCATGGCCAATGAGACGAACCGGGCTTTCAACTAACTAAGTAAACACATTCACGTCCTTCGGTGGTCAGAGCAACTGATGTAGAATTAAGAGCGAGAAAAGCTGGGCAGGAGGGGAGTACAGATGGTTCAAACAAACACATGACTTTAACCAAGGAGACCGCTGTCCGTGTCCTGTGTAAAACCAAGTTAATGTTGCTTTATTTAACCATACTTTTGTTATGTAACTTACATACTTAACACCTAACCGAGTACTTTTGTATGCGTGATTAAACCTAGATTGGATGTTCATTTTGAAAAGACACTAAGCAGAAACTGACACTCTGTCCCTGCCACGTCCAGAGTTGTCACTAAAGGGTACTTAGAGCTTCGTGGTTTGAAAGGTAGGACCACTGACCACACGTCAACATTTGACGACTTGGGAGTGAGGCTGATAGCAATTCTAAGGTGTTAGCAAGTGTTCACACAATATCAGCGACATTTGACTGCAATCAACATTGCATTGCAACTGCGCCGCAACAATGGGCACAAACACGTGCACTTCCACCAACACACTGTGCCGAACAGAGGCAGAGATCACAGCTCAGCACAGCACCACTTCATTTCTGACTGCTCTCTCATCTCTTTCCAATGCGAGGAGGCGCACACACACAAAGCTGTGTGTGTGTGTGTGTGTGTGTGTGTGTGTGTGTGTGTGTGTGTGTGTGTGTGGGGGGGGGAATACAAAGCCCAGTGAGAGTAATGAGGGCGCAAGAGGGGTGGGCAGTCAGAAGAGCCTCAGAAGTGGGGAGAGCAGGGTGCGAAGAGGGGAGGTGGGAGGGAGACCAATTTGTCAGGAGGACTTACTCAGGAGGGACGGAAGCAGTTCTATCTCGTCTCCTCCATGATGTCATATTTTTGAAGCGCAGATTTCAGAATTATTAACGCAACAACCACAAAAGTCGTAGACCATCGGATACATGAGATAGATGCTTTCAAATTTTCAAAGTGAATGGAACATTAGGTGACATCTATGATGCATGTCATGAGATGATTCATTCTTCTAGTCTATGATGAATTCCACCCCAGTATACACTCACTTTATTTTTACTGTTGTATTGGATTGCGTTAGAAAGTCAGCGTCGACTTATTTTATGTTATGTAAATTACACACTCAACTGACATGACAAGAGTACTTATTTTAAACCAAAACAAGTGCTTTTACTGTATGCATATAACAAGCAGAAACTCTTAGTTTCCTGTGAACACGGACGTTTATTTAAAAAGACGCTACGCATGCAAGGAGCGTCACGTCGCCGCCTACACGTCCAAAACGGATGGTAGCAACATAGTTCAAAGTGCCGGGCCGCTGACCAAGCGTCGGTATTTGACGATATTGGGAGTAAGAATGAGTTGTCAAGCAGAAAACCATCTCAAGCTGTACGTTTTCATTCTCACTGCTTTGGTGCCCGCGAAATTCCTCCTCCTTCAGGAGATCACAGCCACCTTTGACCACCAAATTCTAGTCAGTTCATCCTTGAGTCCAAGTGGACGTTTGTGCTAAATTTGAGGAAATTCCCTCAAGGTGTTCCTGAGATATCGCGTTCACGAAAATGATACGGACGTACGTACTTACCGATGGACAACTCAAAAACATAACGTTGCCGGCCTTCATGGCATAAAAATACCCTTGGCACCTCAAGAATTACACTAAGGAAGTGTATAGAGAGGGATGGATGGAGAGAAAGAGAGAGAGGGAGGGAAAGAGATGCTGAAATTGAGGAGGAGAGGGAGGAAAAGGGGCAAGACAGGTCCAAAAATAAAGGCAGGAAGAGCGCTAATGAGTACACTCAGGTTTGCTTAGTTGCTGTGACAACGCGCCGCCTCATTGCTTCAAGCCGACTGCATATCTAATGAATAACACACTCACACACACACACACACACACACACACACACACACACACACACACACAGACACACAGTTGAGAGTAAAGAACACAGTATTTCCCCTCAAGCTATTTTCATCTGCATGGGTTTTTCCAGCATCCAAAACCCATCAGAACACAACGCAGTCTATTGAGAACATAGTGTGGCCCGTGTCCAGACGCATGCATGTGTGTCTGCGGTGAAAACTATGAAGTAAGTGTGCCAACGTGAAGAAAACACGGCCAAAGCTTTTAACCAAATCAATCAGGACCACCGTGCGGCGACTGTGCCAGTTGGATTGAGCTGAATAGTTTTAGCAGAGGGAAGAAGAGCTCTGGAGAAAAGAGGAAAAAAATATAGAAAAACCTTCACAATTCAGCAGATCCTCTTGCATCGGGACCTCGGGCATTCACACTGACAGGCACAGTGTGCAACAGAGTCGAAATATAGCCCGTGAATTGTGTTTGCGCAGTTCGTAAACTGCGAGGGGATGTATGAATTTGACTGGATGTATGAATTTGACTGGATGTATGAATTTGACTGGATGTATGGAAAAGGGAAATTGTCACTCGAGGTGCTTGGCGGGCACATCTTCCCTTTCCGCTTCTCTCTGCTTTCATTGAGTCACAAGCTCTTCGTCAATCACCTCATACATTAAAGAAAGGTTAGACAATATGATGCTATATATATATATATACTCTGAGATGATGGATATTTTGTTTGCCCATTTAGCAGTGCTGTAAATCAATGAGCAGGGTTTAGAAGATTGTTTGCATCAATTCGATTAAGTACCTTGATTTCTCAGTTATTTAATCTACTGGATTAGCCCAAAAAACAATCACATCTGGTTATTTATTCTCAGCTGAGTTCTTGCCTTGCAATGCAAATGTGCTGAATATTTTCAATATGTTTGTGTCGACCAATGTCCAGTACTAGGAATAAAGCAGTTAAGTTTTAACTGTTTTATCTAACCAAGACTACAGTTTTAGGGTGCATACACACCTGTAGTTGGGTTCATTTGGTTCGCACTAGGAAGACAAAATTATACATTCTTGCATTTTAATTCTGGTTCCTGTTCACACTGACTTTTTACAAATGAGCCAGGACGGCAAAACATGAAGTTAAACAGGCTGACAGTAAGTCGTTGATTGGAAGGTTTTGATGATGCTGGGGAAATTCCAGAAGCTTATGCAGCAGTTCAAAGCTTCTGATCTATATATTTATGTTCACTAAGAAATAACTGATTTGAAGCATTTTTAGCATCATTAGACTGCCAAGACAGGACAAAAAGGAGGCGTCTTGTACAGTAATGATTCAGGGCTTATTACTGTGAGATGGCTTTTAATGGACTTAATGAACTGACAAAGAATACAGAATCTGATATGAGCACAGCAGTTTGAACAGCTTTTGACCTGTTAATCTGGTAATTATTATTATTATTATTATTATTATTATTATTAATTATTACGTGCTCATATAAATGGCCTAAAACAGGTGTATTCAATTAAAATTCAACAAGGTCCAGTCAGAGAGAATGTCCTCATGCAAAGGTCCAGCACATCACAGTAATGTGTAACTGCCGTTATGATTTAGTCCCATATATATTGAAGTAGCCTACAGTTGTATTAACGTCTATATGTAGTCAACAACTGACTGTCAATTCAAATATAGAAAGTTCAATTGAATAATATCTCAACAATGAGTATTGTCAGATTTCAAATTGAACTGGATGAATTATAAATAATACATAATCTAATAATAAATACATGTTCTTGCTTCAAGTAAAATAAGGGCTGGATTAAAGAATAAATTACTTAACAGAAAGCTTTTTAAAAATGTGCATCTTAAAATAAAGTATTTAATATAAAATAAAAAAATCCACTGAATTGTCCTGCAGCTTTAAATTCAATTCATTCAAGTGAATGAACGTGTTAGGATTTTGATCTTAGATTGTTCATTATCTGTGACTTCATTTTGGATTTGAGTGGGTACGTTTGCTAAGAAGAGTTAGCGGTGCTTCACATTATAATTATCGCCACGGTCTTTGAACATATGAGACATACTGGTTTTAAACTGCTTGTGGGAAGACTGAACAGATAAGAGTCTGTCCATTCTTGGTTAAAGGTTCTGGTCTCTCTGGTCTCGCTGACCACTTTTCTCTTTTTGGAGAATGTCATGTGAAATAAGTTCTCTGACTCACCTAATTCTCCTACTCTTCGTTCTCTATCCTTGTCTGTCTCGAGTCAAAAAACTCATCAGAATACACATATTTGATTGGCTGAGCAGCATGATGTGATGTGATTCACAGCGCATGTAATTGGTCGGTGTGTTTCCTGGACCGCTGACCGAGTGCCGTAAAGGCTGGAAAAGCTGCGCCGGTTAAAATAGAAGCGCTCCTTCAAAATGTAATAATTCACAATTTTCTATCAGATTTAGGTCCAGTATCTGGATACAACGGCGTCTGGGTCCGGAACGCGGCCCGCCTATTAGTGACCCTTGGCCTAAAATAAAGATCGATAAATGCCTTCCTGAATGCAGATGGATTCATTCAGCTTTTGAAAACCTGCTAAAATCACAAATCTGCTATCAGAAAATCCTATGGTATGTTTATTTGATTTCACACCACAAACCGCACCAGGATGTGCTTCGAAGCGGACAGGGACCCACCTTTTCAAGCGACTGACAGCTTTCACACCAGCCCCAAAAAAAAGAACTAACCGGGCAAACGGACCTGAGTTTGTTTTAATCGAACCTGTTTAACAAACACAAGCCCATGCTTACTTTCACACACATGCTCGCACACACTCATCACAATTACATTATTTTTTTTCTTTTCTTTCTTTCTTTCTTTTGTTGTTTGTAACGTAATGTCTTATGCATATTTTACTTTATGTTGTTTGTAATTTTGTAACATTTTAATATTATATAGGTGGAGGCTTCAAATAAGCCCAGTTGGCTTTCTGCATCTTCCTGCACTATAATATTAATGTATTTCTCTTATGTTTGTTTATTTTTAATGTTATTGTTTGAATCGTGCAAAATAAATGAAATGAAAATGAACCAAAAGCGTTCGGTTGTGAAAGAACTGTATGCTACCAACCGGTAAAATACTAGTGAACTATTAGAAGTTCCCTAGAGGGTTCATTGACAGCAACCACAAAATAAATCAGTGTGGAACTGCTAAAACTGCAAAACCCAAACTTTATGATCTGCCAGAAATCCTTTTGATCGTCCAAGTGCGAGATCATTGATCACTCAGGCAATTAATCCGCCGTTGTGATCCCCCGTCCCCCGTCAAACTGAACATCAAAATGATAACTGATCCGGCTCTAAAATCAGTCAGTCCGATGAATGATTGACTTCACAGGTTTAGTAAGTCTCTGATCTCTGCATTGAAAAAGTATTTCTTTTCATGGAAACACTTATTGATTGGAACATATACTAAACATAAACTGGGTGGTATTCTGCTTTGTCGCACATCTGCAGCTACCCACAGGGATCAGTGCACATGTAGGTCACGGCTAGGACGGTGCATATGGATGTGTGCATGTACTGTAAGTGGCCTTGCCCCGCGTTCATGTCTCAATGCATGTGCGTGTTTGTTTTCCTCACAAGCACTGCGGGGACAACGTCCTCCCCCGGGAGCCAAGTGTAAGGCCCGAGGGCTTGAGCTGAAAACACTGATAACCGAGATCAGCTGTTCAACCGATGAACCTCCAGCATGAAACGGACTCAAACACGCTCGCACGCGCATGAGGCGCAGTGCGAGTTTCCGAGAGGTGGAGGGAGAAACAGATGTCACACTGAAGCTGGGAGGAGGCCTCTTCTAATCCTCGTACTGACTCCTCGAGGCAAACTGTCTGCGCGCACACACAGAGAAACAGACAGCATGGCTCTGCAGAGCACAGCGCAGAACCTCTCAATCTCTGTCTCCCCTTTGATGTCAGTGCAACATGAGGCAAGAAGACAAAGGAAGCATCGCTGCGCAAATCAAAAATTCATTAAAACAGCACTAACCAGACCTGTGGAATACTGATAAGCAGCTCGCAATACTTACATAACTCAAAAATCAAATACTAAATTGTCAAGCAGAGGCCTTGCATTTCTAAAAAAGTGACAAGGAATTTGTGTAACGCTGCATTTAGAAGTATCGTATATCAGGTGAAAGCACGGTGTCATCTGCGTATTGATTTGTTTTTTTTCACTTCATTTTATTAACTTTCTCATTGGAGCACACATTCTTGAAGCGTTAATATTATCAGGCAGTTTACCCATCAGCATCTGAACACCACTAACAAGATAGCATTTGTCCCTCTCTGCTCACCTTCCTCAGCAAGTTGCAGATCCTCTCGATGTTCCGCAGTCTCTCCCTCTGTGAGGAGACAAACAGGGAAAAGGTAAGTTCATAGCTTGCAAGGATACACAGAATATTTTCTGATTCATGACTCAGTCCAATCGAGTAAAGATGAAACAGAATCGAAATGGAACAAGTTTGTCCTTGTGCTGAAAGTAGGTGGAAATACATTTACAGTAAGCTGTTCAAAATATATATTCTAGAAGAAACAGCAAACATTACATTAATACATCTTGCAACTCATTTCGATGTTATGTGAGAGGTTTGAAGTCCAAGTCGTGACTCAAGTCAGACAAAGAGGTCGAGGCAATTTTCACAAAGTTACCGTGGATGAGTGAGCAACAGTATTGCCAGTTGGATTAATAGCGGCATTCATAGTGCTAAAAAGGTTGTTGATGTGAAATCGGAGAGGCATTCCACCCTCGCTCCTTTATCTACGTCCTGGTAATGAATCAGCTACTTTTTTAACATCTCATATGAGATATGAAGCTTGTAAATGGTCTGTACAGCGCTTTTCTATTCTTCCGACCACTCAAAGCGCTTTAACACTACATGTCATCATTCACACCCGTTCATACACTGATGACAGGGGCTACCATGCACGGTGCCACCTGTCCTTTAGGACTCTAAATAACATTCACACACCGCAGGCACAGCTATGGGAGCAATGTAATGGTTAATTGTCTTTTAAATGCCTTTCTACATTTTTGTTCGGCCATCATGCATCACTGTCTAAAAAGGCGAGTAGTGTCATTAAGCCAGGGCTGAGATTTACATTGAGCTCCTCTGGTCTTAAGAGTATAGAGTATATTAATGCAGGTGGAATTACATAATGAGAGTGAATGATGGATTATTTTATGATGGTGTGGGGGTTGACAGGGGAACAGGGCAGTGGTCAGATATAACAGCTTCCTCGAGAATAAGAGAGTTGACAATCAGGCCCAGAGTAAAAACTAAATCTAAGTTTCCATATTTATGAGTTTGTCCAGACACATGCTGAGCAATTTAGAAATAATCTGTATTGTTTAAAAACTCAATGGCATGTCTGTTTTGTTGATAACCAAAGATGAGGGACAAGTTCAGGTGGGAATTCAACGTTTGAGTAAAGGGGTTGGTAGACATTTGTACAATTCATTTTGAACATGAGGGTCTGAAGACCTCTCTCGACCACTTTAAGACGTCAGTCTTTTGGATAGCCTCAACATTAGTGGTGTAGTTTGTCAGCAAGAAATTCACTAGAGTTTTTGGGGGAGAGATTAAGGGAGCTTTCTCTTCAAGCAGTAACAGTAGTTGTCATTGTGTTTATATAAGTGACCATATTTCAATATTTGAGTATTCTCAGCTTGTGTAATAAACTGTGAAGTGCTTAAATCAGCCACAATGCTGACTCTAACAGCCACCATTTCACCAGAGCTTTTAACACCATCATCAAATATTAACTGATTCCTATAGAGACGCATTCCGGACTTGACTGGGCTCCACAGGAGGCGCCGCACAACTCTGGCTGCTTATGAATCATATATTGATCTGAGCGTCACGCTGTTTGCGCTTGTGGACAGTCAGTTTGACTTTATCTCTTGCTCCTCATGAGCTCGTTGCAAACGTCAACAGCGAAGGCTCCATGGGAACTATGAAGTCAATAAAAAAGTTTTTGCACTTATACAGAACATCAAAGCCTGCATGTCTTGAGCTCAACAGATCTTTAGTCACTGCATGAGAAAAACAGGATTAAAATGGTGGAAAATGTGTTTAGTCTGCTTATGGCAATTTACATTTTCATACACTGAAAACTACAGGCACTATCTGCATCTACATACTAAATTTAACTTAATTGTGCATTTTTTATATCATATGTTTAATGCTGGCAAGTGTGAGAAAGAAAGAATCAGAGACAGAAGCAGAAACTTGCGTCTGCCCATCCATATATTTCCCATGAAATATGATTTTTATACCAAAGGGCTGGCTTAACTTTGACTCGTAAATTCACTGCAACTTGTTTGAAGTATTGGATGTTTTTTTTTACTTTCAGGGGTGGTTCCAGAGATTGTTTTGATGCAAGATGCCTAGTTTTTCAGATATCGGGCGTAGAGATTTCTTCATTTTAATGAAACTAGATGGCATTAGACTTGTGGTATCAAAGTGCACAAAAACCCGCTATGCTTCTCTCCAGAAATTCTGACCTGGTTATTCAAGATAATCCAATTATCAATTTTGTTGTGAGCAGTTTCATGTTGTTGTTTCTTTTTTGGCACTTTGCCATCTAGTTCCATTACATTGAAGAGAAGGCAGATATCTCTGCGGGCAATTGATCTAAACTGATACAAGAATATAGATTACATATTAGTCAGTGTACTTATAAGCTGCACTTATTAAAACCCTTGCACATACCGACAACGCAAAAAAAGACTCCCAACCCCTGGACTGCTTTGCATTCTCACTGACAGGATCTCTGAAGTTCTTCCAGAAGACTTTGAGACCCTGCATAGACTGTGTATAAGAAGTGGACTAGTCATGGTGACGTCACCCGTTGGTTTGTGGACTGCTGTTTTGAAGCCTAGAGTTCGTCGATTTCGCCGTCACCATCTTGGATTGCGGCCGTCGCCATGTTGTTTTTTTCACAACCACTGAACAGAAGTTATCATATTTGGAATGCGGAGGAGTGACGTTAAGACACAGACGGCTCTGGTAGCAGCAGCGACCTGTCAATCAAGGTAAGCCCCGCCCTAAAGCATACCCTGCTTTATGGTCTGTTTGACTCTAAATGGACCATAATTTACTAAATGAACATCAAGCTGTACTGAAGAAGACTTGAAACTAGAGATTGAGACCATAAACTCAACTTTACAATGTTTACTGAGGGAATAAATCAAGAGAGAAGTAGAGTCATTTTCTCATAGACTTCTATACAATCAGAGGAGTCGCCCCCTGATGGACACTAGAGAGAATGCAGGTTTTAAGTCAGTTTTGCATTGGCTTCACTTGGCAGAACCGGAGGTTGCCGCCTACTCTATCATATGAACTATGGTTAGTTTCTACATGAAGCTTCTCAAAAGAAGGTTTGTGGATTATCTGGAGTAACCGGGTAATAATTTCTTGAAAGAAACATTGCTGTTCAGTTTTTCAAATTCATTTTGAGTGCGATCTGGTTCAATTACATTCGTGAGAAGGTCAAAATCTCCACTCTGCTTTTTTTGTGATACGTCAGAAACAAACACAATCAAAGTTGGTTTCCCATAAACTAATTGACAATGCAGTTTTGTTGCGTGGGGACGTAATTCTTTAGGCGACCTGGTTGGTCATTTCTTATTTCACTCTCAAAATAGAAAGCAAATGAGCGTATTCTCAAAGATGTTGAAGTGTTCCTTTCAGGCAACAGTATTGGTTGCATTCTAAAATGATCCTTTTGATGTATTCAAAAGGTTGGATGCCAATACGTTCTCCGTGTGTGCTTTCCTAAAATATGCATTGATGAGGATGTAAACATGCATATTTGATTGCTATTTTTAAGAAGTGCAGGCTGCGACAGAGGTTTCTCCTAGCAAAATGTTTAATTTATGCCTGTGCTCTAAATAATGAAACCAGAGGTTCCTGAGTAGGAGGCTGAGGGAACACCACGGTAACAATGGAGAGAGATGGAGAAAGTAAGTGAAAGGTAATAAAATATGAGGGTGACCACTGTATCCTTTTGTAGCATTAACTCATTCCTTATGTATGTAGTACTGTGTGTGTGTGTGTGTGTGTGTGTGTGTGTGTGTGTGTGTGTGTGTGTGTGTGTGTGTGTGTGTTTAGACTTGCAGACTACAGTATAACAACTTACACTCTCATCTCCCCATAATGCCTCATGGGACTTTACCTCATTTCACAAGAAACAGCTGAAGGAAGCGTGGGAAAAACAAATGTGGGAAATATATTGCACTGCCTTTTAACTTTTCATTATTTCAAATGTTTCAAAGCACAAAGAGAAGCCGTTTCAGCTGGAAAAAAAGAGTGAAGACTTTGAAATGCAATGTACGGGCAGCAGCATGATGGGCAAAAAAGGGAATCCGTGATCGGGAGGAGGAACGGAGGAAAAAGAAAAAATTTGTATTCATAGTGGTGGATTACAGATTGCTCCAGCCTGTACAGGGAGTCTTTCATGTTCTTCAAAAACGCAGAATTTGAACCCTCCCTCTGTCCTTGCTATGACCTCATCCGTTGCACACACGTATACCCACATCCTCATACAGTATGCTCATGTACGCACACACCACAACAGCCATGAAAGGCCCAGTCAGATTGCCAATTATCTCTACTGCGAGTGTCTATTTCTGGTTGAGACACCTTATCAAGGGCCGCGCCCAGATCGCTCCCGCATGACACCATCTCCCCTTGCCTCCGCGTCCCGCCGGGTTTGAAAGAGGCCTCGTAAATACATTCCACTCAAACGGCATTGTGTGTGTGTGTGTGTCTGTTGGTGTACGTGTGTGCACACATGCCCGCAACTGCCTGCTCATTAGCAAGCAATTAGGCTGATGTCTCTTTGAAATGTTACTCAGCGAGAATTTGCTTGACAAGCGAGAGCGGCACGGAAGTATAAACAAGTGTCGGGGGGGGGTTAGAAAATGAGAAGTGGAGGGTGGAGGGTGGAAGGTCTTTGAATTGACCTTTGTTTATTTAAGCCGGCAGACCTCATTCAGAGCAAATTCTCATTCACGGGAGGTGCGTCGTCGGACAATAAACCCCTGAAGATGAAGTGGTGGAGGGTTGTTCATGGCACTAATGTCCCTCCAGTGCAAAGTGTGTGTTTAAACGCTGTGAAATGAATTTCCCCCTCTTGACTCAAGTAAGACTTGAACTCAAGCGGGGGAGACAGGCGTGGAGCGGCGAGGGAGATGGAGTGATACGGGGGGGGGGGGCATTTAAACTGTGTGAAGGGGCTACAGAAGCTGTCGTCGCTTGTGTCCTCAGTGGGATGAACATCAATCAGTCGCGCTAATGAAACCTACAATTCATATTCATAAAACATTTCTATGGAAAAAAAACACATTTTTTTACTGTTTTTCCTTCGTCTCTGTCCTCACTCTGATTTCAGACTCATAAGATAAGATAATATCATCATTGCTACCGGCTACAGCTTAATTCTTTCATGACAAAGCAAGCATGTGAATGTGTACTGTGTACCTGCAGGGTGTGTGTGTGTGCAACAGTGACACAGGCAACTCATCACAGACATGTACAGCAAATTTCAGACAGTGTATAGAATAGAGCGTGTGGGTGCGTGTGGACATGAACCGCGTGTGTTTTCTTTGTTTACAGATACGCCTGTTTGCATCTTGTAATGCCTAAGTTAATTCACACATACTCATGAAACGGGTTGTGCAAACAGCTTGGTGGTGTAGTGACTGCTTGCAGGACTACTGTAGCTGACCAGCTAATGGATAACCTGTAGTATGCCAGGAACATGCTAGTGCTGGTTAGTCACGGTGACATTCCTTGTAATTTC
Source organism: Cebidichthys violaceus (assembly GCF_023349555.1). Taxonomy (NCBI): domain Eukaryota; kingdom Metazoa; phylum Chordata; class Actinopteri; order Perciformes; family Stichaeidae; genus Cebidichthys; species Cebidichthys violaceus. The sequence goes on along the minus strand of NW_027176307.1, from coordinate 9,795,303 downwards.
TCTGTACTGGACTGTTTACTCCTCCTTTGTATTTTTGTCCTCGGGATTGGACATAATATTAATAATTATAGAGACATTGAAGGGGGGAAATGTGCAAGTTCTTTAAGCTTGATCAAGCTAGAAATATCAAAAAGGGAGAAAAAATGTATTGAGTTCATCAGGGTGTATCCACAAATTTTAAGTTAAAGGTGCAATCTGTGAGATCTGGCCCAAATTTTTGTTTAAAACATTTAAAAAATGACATTGTCAACCAATTGACAATTGAAAGAGAGATGAGAGTGTTGACGGTATGTCAAAAGACGTCTAAGTATTGTGCTGCAAAGAAATTTACTGAAATGAGCATGCTAACCAGCTAGCCCCGGCCCGTTCTGTCAGCCTGAGAGTGATGCTAGTGGTATTACACTAGCACCACTCTGCCCATTCTGTCCTCAGTCCAACATGAGAGGACGAACAAGTAGAGCTGACCCGAGGGCTTGTCAATCACTTTTGCGTTTTGATAGTTTGTTCTTTGAAATTAAATCCAGAGTGGCATAAACAAGAGAGCAACAATTATTTTAATTTCCTCGCCCCCACCGCCGAGGGGAGAGCGGAGCGGTGGCTCCGGGTGACAGACATCACGGTTAGCAGTAGCGGGAGTCACAGCGGGCTGGTGGAGCACTGGGGATAACCTGTATAACGGCTGCAACAGAAAGTTTGCCAATCCAGCAGAGAGTCGGCTACTCTAGCGGGATCGGACCCCGGGCACAGAGATCCAGGGGGAGTTGCTCCAGCTAAATGCTTATTGGAGGTATTTCCTGGAGCCGCTGCCCGCCCTCTTTCCCGCAAATTAGAAATTAGTCTTCTGGTGGCGGGGAGGAAGAAATAAAGGTACAAGTTTTCCATATTGTTGCTCTGATATTAGTAGTTGGTTCTATTTTTTTAGAACTGATGTCTGTGAATTTAGATTGTCTGGACTCAGTAGTAGAGGTGAAACGCAACCCCCTATTTGTCTGGAGCACGTTACCAGATCTTAATGTTTAAACTGGTAACGGAATTCCATGTTAGTAAATGATCCTAGGATGGCAGTGCTGGCAATCACACACAAGGATGCAATGAATACATCCAAAAAAAATGAATGAGCACGCAAACTATCAAAGAGTTTTTGAATACATCAACAACCAGATCCTCAGCTCCTCCAACAACAGCGGCCCTCCTTCTCTTGGAATCGACTACGTTTTTGAAGGCAAAAACATCTCTCCAGTGACAGTATTCACTATAATGTATTATTTCCTCTATGCTGGCTGACATAGAATGGAACATGAATGTGTATGTGTTTTTATTCTTGTACTTGCTACATAGTGAGGACCAAAACAAAAGTAAGGACATCCTCGGAAAGTGAGGACATTTTGGCCAGTCTTCACTTCTGCAAAGGCCTGTTTGAGGGTTAAGACTTTGTTTTATGGTTCAGTTTAGAATTAAGTCTAAGACTTGGGGGTTAGGCATTTTGCTGTGATGGTTTATGCTAGGGTAATTGGCTAGGGAATGAATTATGTCAATGAGAGTCCTCACAAAGATGGAAGTACAGGGGATGTGTGTGTTTGTGTGTGTGTGAAGGGTCCGCACAATGCGAGGTCCCTCCCCGAGGGGGCACACTGACACAAACTGCTAATTAAACCGCCTGGTTTCAAGAAAGAGAGACAGCAACAGAAAGAGACCAAGGAGGGAAGGCTGGGTGGGAGACATTATGCAGGAGTAAATGAGAGACGGATCATATGGATCATGTCTGTAAGTGTGTGAGTGTGTGAGAGAGAAGAAAGGAGAATAATGGTTGGTTAATGTATTTTAGGACAAAGTAATCAACTTGTTGGATTAAAGGGAAGAGATGGAAAATGGAAGATAAAGTTGGGATTTAAAAATTCTATTTCAAAACTAAATGCAACTTCAATGAAAGAAACAATGAATGGTAACCGCTGATAAGACTAATGTAAATGTCAAATGTAACAAAGGCAAGAATGTAAAAATGTTGTACAATCAACTACACAAAGACAGACCTAACTTTGCCTCCTGAATAACTGGATGTTCCATTAGATATCTGTATACACTCAGGGCAATGCATTTAACTGAAACTGCATCAGAAATGTCAGCAGTGGTTTAGTTATATTTCCTTACACTTGCAGTGAGGAGAGGTTCTGTTCCACTTTGATCCCCAACTCCAAAATCAGAAATGCAATGGACAAAAGTGTATATGAGAGGTATATATTGAGTTTTCTATTTTATTACCCCAACCTAAGCTCCTTTTGCCTTTAGGGGAACCAGAAAGTTCACAAGATGTATAAAGTGGGAGATATTTTCTCTTAAGCACATGCAGATCAAAAAACACCACAGCAATGACCACTTGAAAGACTGAATAAATGTGCATTTTCTTTCTGTTACTTCAAAATGTTTTGTGAAATGCAAGCACTTAAAGAATAGTTCAACATTTTGGAAAATACGCATATTTTCTGTTTACTGTTTTTAGAGAGAGTGAGATGATTAAAGATGTCATGACGTGGTTAGCCTGGCTTAGCTAGCTGGCCTTGCTTTATACTCCAAGGTAAGAAAACAAGAACAAAAAAACACCTTAACGCCTCTAAAGCTATTGACGTACATCTTATTATTTAATCGACACACAAACAGCTTAAAAATGAGAACTTGTGGGTTTAGAGTAAGTCAAGTGCTACTCGTCTTTGTGCTAAGCTAGGCTAACTGCTTTTTTTCATATCAATGTGTGACTCAAGTAACTTTAATATATCAAAGTACATTTTCGTCAACGGCCATCAAAGAAATTCTATCCATCAATTGTCATCCACACACTTGCGGTAACCCAGCCAAAAACTTTACCCGTCATGAAAACTTTAAGAGCAACAACAGCTTTGAGAATGTTTTTAACTAATGTCTTTGAAAGAGAAATTGTGCATTTTAGGTCCACGTTTTCGTCTGGAATTGGGCAGCAGTGACGCATTCCATGTGAGAAGCAGGAGTCAAAAGGGGAAAGAAAGGGTTAAGGAAACATGGGAGGCTGATAGAAGAAATAAAAATAAAGAGAACATTAGATGGAACCTTTTGTACCCATTCCCCCGCTGGATTCCTTGATACGTTCTGCATTGCATAATGATATGCAAATATGACAAAAATATGAAAGACGTACTGAGTGGGGAAATCTGGTCCAATGCACTGTTTTCATTGTCTTGAAAAAGTCTTTCAAGCTGAAAAATTATTTTCATTTGCCTCTCAAGAAATCCTCATTCAACCGTCTGTCCGTATCCATCTCCAACTCTCCTCTTTCACCCACTTTGCAATGTTTTCATCAATCTGTCCCCCCACCCCCGCTTACTTCTGCTCATGTATGGAAGTCAATACTCCAGAGAAGCCATACAGTCCAGAGCTCTTAAGTCAAAGTCACCTCCAAACTAAATGCTCGTGCTGTGCCGTACCGCCATGCATTATTAAGAGCCAACTGCGTTAGTAAAAGCCCAAAAGACTCGAGGGAAAGGGATTTAGAGGGCTGGAGCAAATCCTAAAACAACTTCACCGGGGGCGTCTTCCCCATGCTGGCCAACGCAAGAGTACTTTTTTTTTCTCCACAACTTCACAACTTCTCCTGATTGCTGCCGTGGCAATTTTGAGAAGTGATGAAGCAGAACACATTTGCCTGTTTCTTCACTGTGAGAATTTTTGAGAGAGACAAAGTAGTGAAAGGAAAAAAAAAGGGGGGGGGGGGGGGGGGGGGTTGGAGGAAAAAAGCTGGCCAAGGCTAAAAGACTCTTGCAGTTTGTCAATGTAGCGCTCACACTGCACTTGCATATATTGCAAGTGCAATACAGCATGATGTTCATATTTATATATTAACATGTATAAAATCCATTAATGCAGATCGTCACAGTTCAAAGCACAGCATTAATTTATGTATTCATCGTCTGCACGTCCGATTTGTTTACCAGACAGCCTAGGAGAGTAAAGGATGTATAATCCAGTGTATTAACCTGTGAATTGACTATTGTTAAGAATTAATATTCAGTAAGCCGAAATAAATAAATGTTCCCCATTTAAATAGCACTCTGGATACACAGAACCACCAAAAGCCTAAATCCCTGCATTAACCTGAAAAAGCCTTTAAATAGGGATAAACTGAAGTGAACACTATGAGCTGTTGGCACCCTGCTCTCCTAATGATAACGTTGCAATCCAACGAAACTGTATGACGTTTCGTGGGAAAAGTATTTTCTTCCACATGACGTTTGTTTTTGACATAGCACAAATATGTTTCTTTCGTGTTAAACTAAATCAAACTTAAATAACGTAACAAACTTTTTTTAAGTCAAACCATGATGTTTTTACTCAACATAACCAAGTAGTTTTGTTGCATTTTTGTTTTGTAATGTTTCTATTCACAACATTGACAACGTGTTTAAAACTGCGAAGAAGCTATTTTTTTTAAGAGACAAGCTTTAAGAATATATTTTTCTAGAACTGATTGTAGAAATAAAGTTGTGATGGTTGAGATGGTTCGGTTTCAGGAGAACGTTAGAAACGGCTGGCTTTGGGACCGATAACTATTTGTAGATTCCATGTTTATCTTCGGATGTGGCTTGTTGCTTTTATTTTATTCATATTTGGATTCAGGAATTTGTTTGTTAAAAAGATGATCATTCATACTTGATGGTTTGGCCCCAAGTCCTACGATAAGAGTCTGCTTTTGAGCCAGGAAGTGAGGAGAGGAGGGCGTACGGAACTGATATGTTGCCAACTTGCTTGATTAAAAGTTAATGGAGAAAGAGAGGAGAGGGAATAGAGACAGGAAAAGACAGAGAGTGAGAGATCATAAATGACGACGATGATGATGATAAAATAATATAAAGAACATTTTTACAGAAGGGAGAGCAAACCTACCGCATGAAGTGGATTGCCCTGATCAATCGGCACCTTGAAGTCAGTCTGGAGCTCATCGAAAGCCGTTATCTGAGAGGCAGAGAGGGAAAGACGTGAACACTGTAATCAGTAAAATAGAGGCACAGTACAGAATGAAATGTCTCACTCTGAAAGCACCACATCATCATTATCATCATCATCATCACCAGCCTCCTGTGTGTCACACGACCAGCAACGCAGCATTGAGAATGCATGCAGGGCTGCATGTTATTACAGTTATCTCTACCCAACCCCTTCTCTAAGAAATTACATTCCATACAACTTAACTGCATTCTCAATTGTATATTTTCTTTCCGATTACGGTCAAATTGTAAATTGAAATGCAACAAAACCACTTGGTTAGGATTTAAATAAAAGATATTGGTTTGGCTTAAAATAAGTACGCCATGTGCTGTAAATGACGGACGTAGGTAAAAAATAAGTCAGCATTTTGGTTTTACTTGTATTACTTAGTATTATTATATAATACTCTATATTTGTGACCCATCACTGAATCTTTGGTAGGAACCAATGCGTTTTGGTTGGAGTAGAAAAGTCAGGAAGCAGTGAGAGAGAGCGCTCACACAGGTTTTGGTCTTTTTGGGGGATTTGTTGACAATGTATGATCTATGATCCATGTTCTATGCGTGCATGTGGATTGTGAGGCTGGCACGTGTTTTGTGTGATGCAGCGGCTTGGAGCCCGAGACAAATTTCCTTGCAGGGCGATAAAGTATAACTTATCTTATCTTAAGATGGCAGCCGTATCCTTTAATGTTGTACAGACAGATTGATGGAACATTCCAGTTCTTGTTATTTAACTGTTTCCTCCAATCTGTTGCCCTGTGCCTTCAGGTTCAACATATCTCAATTTGACTGCAGTGTTATTACGTCGTTAAAACATTAAAAGTCTACCTTTTTTCATTTGTTGAAAAAAAGGTAGACCAATCATTTTCAAAATGCACAACAAGTTCTTATCGAACGAAATATGTATTCTTTCTTGGCGTTTAGACTTTCAAACAAGCCGGTCTTTGTCAACAATTTTCCGAAAGGAATGCAGATAATAAAGAATATTTGGAGCGCTGCGGAACGTACAGCTCTGTGAGCGAGGGGCGTAAAGTCTAGCCGCACCACTCCGCTCACTTGCCCTGGTAACAGTATATCAGCAGCGTCTGCTGAATAAACCAATCCACACGCTGCACTGTCAGGAAGAAGAAAAAACAGCCCATGATGTGGACATACGTAGCTGGAGATTTCTCTAAGTTGCTCTGTACCCACACCCTCCATTTTAGAATCAGCTCCTCACCCTCGTCGTCATTAACATGATCCGCTCCAATTAAAATGTTGGACGAAATCTGCCCAGAGGCACAACATTTGCATGCAAGAGACTTCGAAATCACAACCTCTTGAATTGGCTGTCATTTGATCCTGCCGCCCACCCACTGCTGCATTGTGGGACAGCTCTAAGCAATAACAACGGCGAAGTAATGATGAACAGTGGATAGAATACGCAACAGTTCCATTGGTGTTGCAATGGAGGCAATTGCACTACAAAGACAGCTGTCATTGCTTGACTAGTTAGGCCTCATGAGGGAAATGTGTGTGCGTGTGTGTGTGTGTGTGTGTGTGTGTGTGTGTGTGCGCGTGTGTGTGTGTGTGTGTGCGTGTGTGTGAGTGAGACTGCACGAAGAGATACAAGTGTATCAGTCAGTGCAGCCGCATATGAGCTACGCTGTGTGTCTCTAGTATGTGTGCACCATGGGGGAACTGTACAATGTGAGAGCAGCATGAGGATATCACTGTGTGTATGTGTGTGTGTGTGTGTGTGTGTGTGTGTGTGTGTGTGTGTGTGTGTGTGCTCAAAGTAAGAAAAATGGATTATTGTTTGAGTGGTACAAAAATGTTATCCATGCATTGTGTGCTATGTGAGGTAGAAACAGAGGAGGCAGTGGCATATGCGTTAGTACATTTGAATGTGTGTGTTAGCCCCAGTGTGGGGAATAAACATCAGAGAGACGGCAGAGGTTCGCACCAATCCCGGGTTATTTCCCTGGGCTCGCCCCCACACTGACAGGCAGCTCTTTACATGTTATTTCCCAATGGATCGTAACAGTGATCCTGGCTCATTGCCTCGCTCTGTTACAGTGTGTTAGCCTCCCTCGGGCTGCTCCTCATGGGCGGTGGGAGCACACACACACACACACACACACACACACACACACACACACACACACACACACACACACACCACACACACACACACACACACACACACACACACACACAAAAACACAAAAAGTCTTCATGGGTGCATAAATCCTAGCAAAGGCTATACTCATGCACAGGAACACACTCCATAGAGACACGCGCACATAAAGGTGCAGTAGAAATACTCCACCTATACATCCTTATGTGCAGCCCACGAGAATAACATTATAGACTGGATATCAAAGCTTAAAGGATCATTCAAATGAGTATGACTGGTGCTTTAGTCTTTTTCAGTTCCCTCACTTACAGTATGATAGTGCTCAAAAGTAACTGTGTCTTCTCTGTGTCATAATTGCTGAGTAGGCATGGGACGATAGGAAAATATCATGTCACCATTATCCTGGCCAAAAAAATCATCAAATAGGACATACCTTTTTTTACTGAACACCCTATTTATTGAAAAACTGAAAATCAATCAATCTTAAATAAGGTAATTACAAATCACATGGTCCCCGCCTAAATAAAGAATATAAAAATAGCCATATTCCATGGGTCTGTTCTTTCTTACATGATAATTATTGTATTGTTTTCTCTAATTTTCACCTGTCTGCCACAATAGAGAGATAGACAGCTGTTTCAAGTCACTCATGTGACAACATTCATAATTACCAAGAAAGTCACCACGATCGGCCTATTGTGCTTGTTATAAACGCTCTTCGTGGTGATATCCTAAATTATCTCTACTGCTGAGCTGTGAAAACATGACAAAATTACAAAAATAAAGTTTGATGACGCAATAAACAATGAGTGCTAAGACAATATGACCGGTTGTAACAGTTTATCCAAATAACATAAACTACCTCATTCATTCATCAGCCCATCCTTTTTCCGCTTCTTACCCGGGACTCCATCGAACAGGCAGCAGATTAAGCATGTTAGACCAAACATACTTCTACATCCACTAGCTTTTCCCGGGACCAGAGGCCAGTTTACGACTCCACCCTTTTTCTGGGTCGACCATGGGTTCTTGTCCCAGTTATGCTCATATTCAGAGTACCTCCAGGAGGTAACATAATCAGATGTCTGAATTGCCTCAACTGGCGAACTTGAGGAAGAAGAAACAGTGGTCGTACCCCTAGATCCTTGTCTGAGGGTGAGCCCAGGCATCCTGCGAAGGAAACTAATTTCAGCCCATTATCTGTGATCTCATTCTTTCATTCACAGTCCAAAGCCACTGGCCATGGATAAGCGTTGGGATGTTGATTGACTTGTTCATTTGGAACTTCACTTGTAGGCCCTACTTCGAAGATTCACAACCTTATCAGAGGGGAGGGCTCAGAACAAGAGTAATCAAGGAACCTGTAAGTGGAAACTACATAATGAAACCAGCTTGCTTCTCCTAAAACCAGGGCCAGAAAGGGAACTCGTCCTAGGCAAAATGATCCTGGGAAACGGCTCAGAACAAGAGTGACTTAAGAACCCTATCAGAGTGGGAACTTCTGAATGAAATCACTTTGCTTTGATTAGGAAACTGGGTTCTCCTAAAGCCGGGGTCGATAAAGGAACTCGTCCAAAGGCAAATTGGAACCTGGGAAGTGGTCAAATAGGAGTTATGCAAGAACGCCTATGGAGTGGAAACTTCAAAATAAAGTTTACTGTCTTGGATAAGGGAAAGTCAGGACCATCTCCTGAAGCACGGCATGGGAGGGCTGCTCAGGCATACCCATGGGGCTCTGGCTACAAAAGCTAGCTAAATAAACCTGATAATGGCAAAAGTGGGTAAACATCTCTCATTGCACAGGAAAACAACAGTAAGTTGAATCACCAACATTCGGTTGAAAGTTTAACCATGAAGTCGGTATTCTTTATTCCCTGTTCCAAATATGAGCAACCAGTTCAATGTTTTTATTACCAATTGATGGCTAAAATGACGAAAATAATCTTTCCTAAACAGAATGTAATCCTGTTGATATTTGGCAGTTAAGTCAGTCATGATCAGAAGCAATATTTTGCTGACCAGGGGCCCAAAACTCAAATCTGTGACGCGCTCAGAGGGTGATTCCTGCTGCAGATCTGCTGGCAATGACTATGGGTTCTGTTTTTGCAAATCCAGTTCTATTTTGATGTGGCAGTTCCCTTTAACAGACTGCTTTGAAATCAAGGTTGGCTGGAAGCAACAGCAAACCAACTGGCACCCTCTGCTCCTCGCTTGGAATGCCAAATTCAGCACAAACAGTGTGTTTTAATGCAGACTGTGGCTGCTGGAGGACTGACACCTTGCTGTGTGTGTGTGTGTCTGTAAGGGAAAGAGAGATGGATGTAGCCTAATTAGTTGGGTTTCATGTTGATGTGAATATGCGCTCATTGTCACCGTCTTTCAGTCAGTTGAAGCTATGACCAACCAAAAACATGCTTTTCCCTCCATGCAGCCTTCAAGACATTCATATGGAAATAACCAGATTGAAAACAACGGCAGCAATCAGAGGAACCTACACTCTAATGTGAAAGACTACAAGGTCCACTTTAATTATTTAAAATCTTGTTTCAATTATTCATTGGTATTTTAAACCCACTCACCATGGGTTGATTTTCGGAACAACCATTCCTCATCAACCTCTTATACACACGGCACCAAACCCTCCGCCTAAAATACAGGCAGCCTATTAAGATGTGAACAATGCTGGACTTCATGCAATCTGTCGGTTTCCCTGCATTAACCAACAGACAATTATATAATTTTAGTAATCAATATTTAACCATTTGAAAATAAACTGCGGGAGATCATTGTTTGCATTAAAATAAAAACCATAATAGCAGCAACATTCATTCATTATTTGCATTGGAAAGCCTAGATAGTAATCTTATTTACAAAAACGTCAAAAACTTTTTTTTTCATTAATTATCGTGATTCTTTGACTTACAGAAGATAAGATAAGATAAAATAATCCTTTATTAGTCCTGCAGTGGGGACTGATCCTTTTAGCTTAGGTTGTAGGCCACAGATTTTAGGGATATGAGGCATTTAAAGAAATGACATAACAATAAGCAAAAGTAAAAATGCTTAAGGGGTGAATAATCATATGTTAGGGACACAAAAAAATCGAAACGGCTATAGTTTGGATACCTTACAGACAAATCCATATGCAAGGATTCTCGCTCAGGTACGGATTGCTTGCTTCAGATACATTATTTTAGGAAGAGCTCAAGGGAAACCTCAGTTTCTAGGAACAGTTCCATTGTTGACTGTAAAACAACACTGCACATACTAAACTTCTCTGTCTCTGCATTTTATTATCCGTTTTATCCATCTAAGACTTTATAAGGAGAATCTAAATATCCTCTATTGCATACTGCCCATACTACTGGCTCTCATGCACTGAGAATTGGCTTGTGTTTTAATCGCTAACATGCTCTAGTCAGTGTCGGCCTGTATCTGTGCTGAACACCTTGGCAGGGGGAGACAGCTGGAGAGGGCACTTTCCCCGATGCTAATAAACACTGCCGGCACCGTTAACCCCTTCCTTCGCTGTGCTGGGATCAAATGAAACAAATCTCTTCCTTCCAGAAAATTCTGTTCGCACAAATTCCGCTGTCAGGACTTTCTGTGAGGCACCGATGCCGAATGATAAGCACGTGTGCCGCCACAGTGATGTTAAATATTTGACAGAATATCAACTGAGCATCAAAACATAGTCCAAAAACATTATGCTGCAGTGACATTACAGCAGGACAGAAACATTGATTCCAACCTCAGAGGCAATGTTGTGAAGGTCCATATTCCATGGTCCATGTTCATACCTACAAACTGGAGGTCACCAAAGGACAGTAAGCATAACAAACTTAAAGGGCCGGTGTGCAGCATTTCAGGGGATCTATTTGCAGAAATGGAATACAATATGAATATATTATATAATAATATATAATATTATATAATTTTATAATATTATAATTTTAATTCCATTTTATTTGAAATTTTGTAATTTTTAGGCAGCCTTCGAACATCTGGCTGGGGACAGCAGATGACAACTAGCCTCTCTGGCTAACTCTGGCTCACCTACAGTTTCACTGTCGATTGGTGTGCATTGTCCCTGCAAAATAAATAAACAAATAAATAAATAAATAAATAATAATATAATCATAACTATGTTTTCATTGGTGTATAATTGGCTGAAACTAAGAATCTTTGTGTTTTTGTTCGCTTAGAATGTATATATATCTACATAAGGAGTGGGTCCTCGTTATGGAGTCCACCATGTGCAGATTTAGTCATTAATTGATATTACATCATGTAAGGAAGTGGCACTCAACGTCAGCTATCAGAGGCTTAATTTAGGATGCAGTCCAAAACTTAATATTAATAGATAAACTGTTACTATCTCAGGGTAGCTACGGAGTTCTTGTCATAGTGTACAGCGAATGATCATTTCAATTCAAGTTTTTTATAATTGTAATATGTATTGATCCATTAATTAACAATCCATCACACTAAACTATTAAACAGACCCATAAATGGATACATGAGGAATAGAATGAAGTGAATAAGGATGAATGAATGAGGAGAATGAATTAGGATGAAATGACAAGGATGATGTGAGCAGGTTGAATCAGTGTCTCATATCATTGATGAATGTTAGACAATTAAATTTGTCCTTTGACGTTTTTCAATTCAGATAAGCAGTTTACCGGTAAGCAGTTATAGTTAATCAAGCACCGGGAAGATTGTGAAAAAATGTCATCTCAATTTGAATTTAAGGGAGATTTACTCCCTTAGACTACATTCGGTCTAAAGCGTATTGATCTATTTATTAATTTCTGGATTAATCTGGCCTCTAGTTTCTGAAGTTAACTTATTAACTGACATAACTTATTAGCTGAGATCAAATTTATTTAGGTTTAGTAACATCAATGGTTGCAATTTCTCTTCGGGCATCTCGTCATTTTCTATCTGGCTGGGTTTATTTGGATCGTACTCTTCCATCTCTTTTCCTCTAAACTCTGTCCATTTTTTCATTTCACCTTATTTTTAATAATTAATACTAATTAACTTACAGTACAAATCACTTGGCTGAGAAACAGATGGGAGTTTAAAGGCACCGCTCCTCCCTCGTGGAACCTCTGTGAGCCGCTAGAGGCCACCAAATTCTCCACACCGTTCCTTTAAGTGACAAACCAATGAACTAGTGAAAGCAATTCAACCATTACATGGCTATTCCTACCTTGGTATCATGACTAGAGTATGAACATACAAGGTCGAAAATAGATCGAAAGAATAAATGCTTTCACAACTTAGATCTATATATTCCTGCTTATTTACACCGACCTGCTTATGATCAGTGCTGCTATTCCTTTGGCACAACCGTATATGAAAAGGAGACTATGGATTTCTCCAGCAGTCTTTACATGGAAGTAAAATCAATGCAAATCCAGTTGATTCTAAATCCATGAATCCTCAAAGACTTTACCTTGTCAATTGTGATCACTTGGCCCAGAAACCAAACATACCCACAAAGAAAAAGCTGGAATAGCGATTTGTCTGATGTTGCAAGCAATGTGAAGAGCTAGTGAGGTGACAGTTGATGTAAGAAGAAAGAAGAGGGAAAAGCAGGGATGACGACGATCTATCGCACAACCCTACAGTGTACGCACCGTGCCGCGGAACAACAGAAAACAGTGGAGTCAGAATGATGGATGAGGAGCCAGCGGAGGTTAATGAACATGTGGATCGATGCAGAGCCAACCGAGCTATACACTGAACGCCACCTCTATTACAGCCTCCAGTGCCTGGTGCCAGAAAGCCCTGTTGACTGTTTGCTTCATTGAGATTACGATCAATTTGTATCACCTATGCATTTCTTCCCCCTGATGTCTTACTAGGGCACATTGGGCCCCAGCTACTTCCTCATTTGTACAGTTCAGGGAGCGAGGTGGAAAATCACTGTGGCTCTGCATGTTAAGTGCTAGCTGAAACCCAGAGGGCATGAATTCACCTCTTTTTGTATTGTCGTTAACAGGCGTGTCTTCACCTTTTAGCTCACATCTTTTACTTTATACTCTCTTGGGTTTTCTCTTATGCTGACACTGTGCGTTAAGGTGCTCAGAATTAAGCTTTTGGGCTTTTATTAAACATCATTACCGCTTTCCCTCACATCGTTCCTGTCCTTTCAAAATAACATTTAACAGACATTATGGCATTTTCAAAGCCACAGAGGTGCTTTTTTCAAAGTAATGCAAGAAGTACTCTTTAATTCATTACATTACAGTCATTTAGCAGACTCTTCTATCCAAAGTGACTTACATTTCAGTTTCTATCTACACACTGTAGATGCAGCTATGGAAGACATTTTGGGGTTAAGTGTCTTGCTCAAGGACACATTGACATGAGACTAGGGGATTTGAACCGCCAACCCTCTGATTGAAAGGCGGCCCTGCTCTCCACTTGGCCACGGCCACCCTATTTGGAATGCAAAGCAAACTTTATGCTGGGCCCGACTACACACAAGAGATTGAGACCATAAACTCATGTTTACAGGGTTTACTGAGGTAATAAATCAAGAGAGAAGTAGAGTCATTTTTTCATAGACTTCTAAACAACCAGAGGAGTCGCCCCCTGATGGACACTAGAGAGAATGCAGGTTTAAGCCACTTCTGCATTGGCATCACTTTTCAAACCTGGAGGTTGCTGCCTGTCTGACACACTATATGATTCTCTCCATTGAATTTCCCCTTTAGTGTTTAGTAAATATTGAATGAGTGACTTATTTTGGATACAGCCAGAAACAGTAACAATAACAAGTGGAAAGCTCAATGTACTTCATCTTTATTTCGTTGCTGTTATTAAAACATGAATTATCCAGATGAAGATAGTACAAACTTTGAGTGCCCTCCCCACATGAAAAGCATTACTCGCTGTGACTGAAGTGGTCTGTTCTTCTGTCTCCAGTTAATTATTTCACTCTTGATCTCTTTATCTATTTTTGCGTTCGCATCCCATGCTGTCAACCTTGTCTCCTAGAAAAGCTTGATCCACCTCAGGTTGTTTCTCTCACCCTAGCAGGAAACTTCAGCCCCTCTACACACAACTTTAATTTTCCTTTTATCGCTCCTGTCGTCCTTTGATCTCTCCATCTGTATTGCTGGCCAGTTCCGCATCTGCCTTTTCCTTCCTTTTCATGTCTGATCATCATTTTGTATTCTACTCCAGTCATCCATCCAGCAGTCCAATCTGCCCTGGTCTGAACTCCCAATAAGCAAAATCCGTAGTCTTTCTGGTCCTTCCCCCCTTTTCCTCCCCATCATACCAAAACTTCTCCTGCAGCAGACACTGCCTCGTCCCTCTTACATCTATTTCCCTGTGACTTTGACTTGACCAGTCTATCCCCAGCGGACCTCCACAGTAGATGTCTGAGGCGTTGCAGATCCTGAGAACAAGCTCCGGCCTCCGGGCACACTGAGGAAAGTAGCACAGAGCATGCTTGGCTAAATACCTCTCTTGGATTCAATCTTTCTTCCACACTATCACATCTGTGTCTGAAGCCAAATCAACCTTTTGAAATATGATCCCTCACACTTCATCTCCTTTATAAATGCATTGCTTCAAAGTCCGTCTCCACTGTCCCACACCCTCCCTCCTGCACATAGCAACCCATGCTCCATCACCAGAACACCATGGCGACAGTAACAGACGACGGACAGTGACGGTTGTTGAGCGTGAATGATTATTTGCACGACACCTCCGTTGAACCCGGGAATGCCCTGTACTTGTCAAAATCTCAGTCTGATGCAAAGTCCCCGAATCCATCCTGAACCACGCGTGAAACCCTCATGTGCGATGTCGCCTCAGCTCTTGCTTTGTGAGTTAATTCTTTGTGGATAAAGGGAACACAGGTAGAAGGGACAGGGTGAAGAGAAAAGAGGAATAACAGCATTCCTCCCTCGCTGCCAGGGCCATACAGAGGATCCAGTTGGCCTCCAAAATCTATATATGTATCCTGTTGCCTTAAAGTGACAATTGGCAATGGTGGAGGAAGTATTCAAATCATTTACTCAATGATAAGGTTCGTAATTTTCTTCAATATAATTTTTGTTATATTTGGTAAAATTCTTACATCCCGACAGCAATCAATGATTCAAACGCTCTGACAAAAAAAAGAAACAAATCTGGTATTTCTGGCTGTCGCAGGACTGCAATAAGCCCAGGTCTTCCTGCCTAGCTGTCAACGGATTGCACTCTGACCGTCCACTCATTGCTCGCCACCGGTTCTTCTGAAAGCCTTTCTATTGCTAACAATAGCCATGTTCGTTTTTTACGTTCATAGTGATGTAATTTGGAGAAGTGACTTTGGAGGGAGGCCTGAAGGGACGGTCTGTCAGTTTTGCCACTTTCTCACTTGATTTAGCAGCTTTTGGAGCTAGTGCTGCTAGCTGCCTTCATTGCAAACGAGTTGGCAACATTGGACTTGGTTTTACAGTTGAGTCATTTTTTTATTTTTTTTTTATCTAGCGTACTCTTGCAAGTTTGTCAAGATAACCAACCCTACCTTTAAGTAAACATAGAGATACTACTACTGAAAAAATATATAGAGAATTTCTTTTTTTTTTTTAAAAGGTGGTACCATCGAAACTAATCAAATTACTACAAACCAGACCCCTTAGTGGTCCTGGTGGTTCGGGAATACTGGGGACGTAGCCCACTTTGCTTTCTGCTTTGTGGGGAATTCAGTCGTACTTGTTGCTTCATCCGTGTGGAATAAGCTTTCACACCTCACCGCACCTTACATGTACTAAATACCACTGGCACATTACAATGGAAACCCCGACTGGGAGTGTAAATGATACTTTGACATCCTGCCCTCTGTCCCACTGCCAGGACAGACCTCTGCATCATATCTGCACCACGGGGCTTTCCCATCTGTCAGAGGAGCGCCGGAGGAGTGTGTGGCTGGCTCCCGGCTTTAATGACACTTAGAGCACATTAGGGGCTGTGGTTACATGGGAGGAGAGGCGCTGAGCCGTAGAGCTCGGGGGGGAGGTCACAGTTCACAATGTATGTTAATTAAAATGGCTTCGTAATCGCTTACGTGAGCTCTCCCACGGGTGACTGATTTTATGTTATGAACAGAAAAATTATGCCAATCGCTGCAGCTTGTGTGAAGCGAACCGTCAACCATCATTGTGCTTATCATCAATAATACATTTATCGTCTATAATGGACATGTATGTCTTGCACAGTCACTTAAGGAGTTACAGCCTTAAACCTGTCAGATGGATGGATGGATGTAAGGAAAGAAAGAAAGTATAACATATTAATGCTCACATTTGAATTCATACAATCAGGGGTTTAGCTCCTACAGGTTCACTTGGTCTGGTATGACCATTAGCTCATGTTGGCTAATGTTCATACCACGACCGTACTTGAAAGTTGGGTGGTATAGTGACGGTATTGAAAGGGGTCAAGCAAACATAACTTTCATCATGGAGTCGGCTGTTAGTGTCCTGTGTGAAACCAAAGTCATCGTTGACTTGAGGCAAGTTACACGTTACTTAAGAAAGTCTGCTAAGGGCGGTTATTTATTTACACTAGTTACGTTCTTACGTTATATTTTTGTGTTACATCGTTCCGTTATGTCGCTGCATTACGTTATTGCATTACGTTATTGCATTACGTTGTTGCATTACGTTATTGCATTACGTTGTTGCATTACGTTATTGCATTACGTCGTTGCATAACGTTATTGCATTACGTCGTTGCATAACGTTACTGCATTACGTCGTTGCATTACGTTATTGCCTTACGTTGTTGCCTTACGTTGTTGCATTACGTTATCAAGTTACGCTGTTATATTATGTTGTTACGTTACTTTGCCACGTTAAGTAACTGTTAATTGTTGTCTAAACCTAACCAATCGTTTTACAACGTTAACCACGTGGCATTGTGTGTTTCTGGAAGTGTGATACAAGACTGCTATGAAACATGCATTTTTGTTTCAGAAACCTCGACTTTCAGCGTATCCTGTGCTTTGCAGAAATATACATTGTCAAAATTTTTACGGTTTATGGGTTGCTCGTCAAATGTGCATGTCGTTCCACCTATTCACCTCAGAGATACATTATATAATCTTAATTCATTTGTAAACCTATGGACTTAAATAGTTCATTTGTGTTTCATCAAAATTTCTGCTCTTGTTCAAATCTTTCTGCACATTCAAAATACAACCCACACACTTCTCTGAGAAGTCATAATATTTTGAGGAATCTGTAATGTTATGACAATAATGTCAGAATAAAAAAGAAGAAAAAGATCCAAGTGGATCTTTGAGACGTAGCCTCTGCAAGGGCCTGTCAGAATTAGCTAACAAATGACTTCACTCCAAAGATAATGCAAACGAGTTCGCTCAAATATTGGTAGGCACAACTCTGTCTTCCCAAAATATCCACATGCAAATATACGTCCTTGGTTCCCCCCTCATTACCCGACCTGTTCTTACTTCACACCTTAGCCCGCCATGAGTCCAGGGATGGTCAGAGAGAAAACAGATTCACTATAATAGATATTCCAAAGAAAGCCAACACGTCGTCCCTTTATTTACAAGAGTCTTAACTGAATGGCCTCACAAACAAGTGGAACAGAAGAGGAATCAGTTACATCCTTCAAAACAAGTTAAACAAGAAATGTATTTGCTCCTTAAAATGGGTGGAGTAGTAGATAATGAGCTAATTAACTTGGCAGTATATGGTTTGATTTATTATGTCCAATTAGTGACAGAAGTCCTTCTGTGTGCAGTCATTTCTCATTCCCTGACTTGGATGACTCAGGCGCTGGTGCTACCTGCTGACAGGTCTGGCAATATGTTTGAGTCAGAGCAGTCCATTATTCATTTTCTCCCATCATCTTTTCTCTGTGGCCTGGCTGTTTCATAGCCTCATTCATTTTATGTTTATTTACACTTAGTCACTTTATTTATAGCTTGATTTTTTACCCTGGGTAGTTTAGCTCAGCACACTTGTTCACCGACCAGCAGCTGGTCGGTGCGTTGCAATGTAACCTTTTAGGTCAAGTGGCCGCTGTGGCAGCAGGGTTCAGTGGTTTCAGCAGTTCTTTGAAACAAGAGTTCTTGGAATTCAAGAAACTAAAATTACCGCTTTGTCAGTTGTTTGCCTCCGCCAACCAGTGGAGTTGCAGTTTACGTCCATGTTTGTGCAAAATGTCTTTATTTCATCTATAAGACATTTGTGTGAAATTGAGTTATGGACAACAATTAGTTTTGTGCGTTTACATGACCGTGACCTTCAACCACCAAATTCAAAACAGTTTTTTAGACCTTTGACCCAAGTTTGAAAAAATTCCCTCAAGGAGTTTCTGGTATATTGCAATCACGTACAGAAACCTTGCACACTTTGACACGTTTTATAATTTTTTTTGTAGTAAAATTCCGCAATACGAATTAAAACAAAATAACTAACAATACGTGGGTGGAGTGGATAGCGCTAGTTGCAAATGGGGCTAATGGATGAATGACGTTAGCAACGAGCTATCGTTTAGCTGCCTAGAGCACATCACTACTGTCTAATCTTTACTACATCCTTTTCTTTTGCGACCGTCTCCGATTCCAAGCTCTTCTTCAATCACCTGCCACAATATACCTTTAAGTTCCACGTCTCTGTATCGTTTATACTTTGTCGCAAAGTGCTTTGTGCCTGGAGACAAATTAACGAAGTGAATCAGCTCATCAGATCCCATTATACATGATGACGTTTGCATGTACAGTAGCTCTGAGTGGTCAAACGACTCTTGATGGTTGGCGATCGAAGAAATCGAACCTTGTTCCGAAATCTTTAATGGCGGTCGAAAGTCGTTGTGTAACCGTGATTGACACATTTTGGATGAAAAATAAGAATTTTGTGTGCAGACATCTTTACAGTGCAGCCTCGGCTCCGCCGAACGCTTCCACCTGCTCCACACATTCCCACCTCAGCCGTCTCCGTAGTCATGTCTCCTCACAGCGAGGAGCTGCCGGCTTATTGCAGCACGTCTACGCGTCGCCTCGAACCGGGAATCAGTGGAGGAGGCATCTCTGCCGTTTCTGCCGTCTTAAGCAGAATGCAAAATGAAGCCTGGTGCGATGGATGTGTGGATTATTGCTGAAGCTACAGAAATAGCGTGTTTCTGTTGTGATCCTTCCAACCGGCGCTGAATACATCACAGACTGAACTGAAGGCGCCGTCGTGGTTTCTGTTCCTCTATAGTATCTTTCCGTATCAGCTTAGTAGTAGCTAGCATCATAAAGGTGCTTTCATTTGGCCTTTTTGGCTTTTTTTTTTTTTTGCATGCCCACTACAGTTTTAACTACACTATCACGGGTGTCTGCACTCTCACTGCCCTGGTCTCTTTATTTCTGCCCTGCGAGCAGGCACATGGGTCCACTCTCTGACGGACGGGCAGACCCGACTGTTGGGCGTAATTGCCGGAGGATCAGTCATCCCAAGTGCATCAGGTCTGTCGCTGTTCCCATGCAAAAAGGCATATTCGGGACAATAGGCTGGAAGACCTGACCCAAATCTGTCTTTACATAAGGCCCCTTTCTGCATGATGGAGATGTGGCTCAGGGAGCAAATAATTAGATTATTCAAATATAATAACACAGTCGGTCACATTGGACGCTGGTGTGTATCGCTGAGCAGTGGGTTGATTAAAGGCAGAGGAAGCAGAGCAGGGTGGATGCGAGAAGGGGGGGTCACTACAATATATTCCCTAATTGATGTGGAAGGAAGGCCATTTAATTCATCTAGGATGCTGCGCAGGGTTGCAAGCGTTTCTGCATATAGCGAATTAGGTCAGCAAAGTATAGCCACATATTAGGGAAGTGGTGAAGACGATGGACGCATGCATGAAGGTACAGGTGCGCACCTGTCGTATCATTGAGGGAAACGTCTTCCAAATAAATCCTGCCAGTGTTTACCAGCGTGAAATCCAAAAAAAAAATACACACTTGAAGAGGAAAGGGGCTGTGGGGCTTTTCTGACTCCGTTACGCACAAATGTCACACCTGCGCGTTCAATAAGGAAGCGATGATCGGATCCATCCGCGGGTTATTAAACACAGAAAAAAGCCATATGATGCTCATTCTGAGGTACTTACGTGCCATATTGCGAAGAAGATCAGGGACACACAGAGGACCAGAGACAGCATGTAGCAGAAGGCAGCAAAAGTGAACATAATTGAAAGGGGAAACGGCGGATAATTTCCCAAAGAAGCACGATCCCGCTGGCAAACATCTAAAACAACAACAACAAAAAGAGAGGAGGAAAATAAAGGAGGAGGAAGGGGAGGGAGAGACAGGAAGAAAGTTCTCACGGTGCCATGAGACGCCGATGCGTTGCCGGCACCATGACTTCGTCCCCCTTTTGCAACGTTTGCAACAAATTGTTGCAGGAAAAAACAAACCCTCCTCTCCAGACGGATCGTTCCGCGCGTCCAGGCGGCGGCGGCGGCGATGTGACTTCGGAGTCAGAGCTGGTCTCAAATCAGTGAGCTCGGCACGATCGGCGTCGTTGAGGTGTAATCATAGAAAGAAAAAAAGAAAAGGCTCGCGCTCTTCTCCGAGATGGAGGTTATTAATGTGAGGAGGTTTGTGCGCAAAGCCGTGCAGGTAATCCATTCAGCAAGCAGCAGCTCTGTGCTCTGTGTCTGTGCTGTGGTGATGGTGTGATGAGGAGAACTCCCCCCGCCACCTCGTGCGTAAAAAAAAATAAAAAATATAGTGTTTTCTCTCCCTGACAAACCTATCAGCAGCAGCGGGGGGGGGGGGGGGGGGGGGGGGGGCGTGAACAGGTGGATTTAAAAGCGCCGCAAACCCCGGTGCGCTCGCGTGCGTGTGCTCGTGTAGCTGATGCGTGCTGTGGTTATAATCCACTGTGACTTTCATCATTTCTGAGCGTTTGGAACTGAATTGCGCATGTTTCTGGGTTGAGTGATGGATGCACCCTGTTAGAAAGACAGCCCTCTCTTTTTTATTTTTGTGACTTTAACCTGATCAATACCACGTGATTTGCAATGTACAACATTATTAGATTGGCCACTTCATGCATTGTACTGTGCATGCCTCAGAGGGAAAGCAGACAGTCCAGAATTACTACACACAAAATGATCCACACCACAAGAAACACAGTTTCATTAATGATTTCAAAGAAACAGAACCCTCTGCTTGGATTAAAGCATGCATTTTTTCTGAACTGTGAAGCTGGCGCCATCGCCTGACGCTTTTGTAAATTGCAAGTGCAGTAGAGCAATGGTTTAAATTTCACAGAGGCATAATGCTGCGTCGAGACACGTGGGGAACGTGAGTGCCTGCTCTGCAAAATCAATAACACCCTTTGAGTTTATCATATCCTTGTGAGCTGCAGTGTCTTCACAGTATTACTGTTACAGTGTGTGTATAGTGAGGGTTGAAAGCAGCTGACTTCAGAAGTAAGTTAAGAGATGGATAAGTGACACAGGTAGAGAACTAGAAAATGCATTTCCTGCAGAAAATGCATGTGAATCCTGACAGATGACGTTAATTGCAAGGCGCTGTTGAGAATACTTTAATAAATTAAAGCGCAAAGCATTGCACTGTCCTGTTGATATACGTAATTGTAATACTGCCCAGGGTGAAATGAATGAACGTAATATACAGAAAGGTTGGAATAAACCCTCAAAACTATGAGTTGTTAGACAAAAAGCAATATTTGGCTAAAATAAACGTCAGACAGTCGTCAGACAGAAAGTATAGTATTTGAGTGGAATGAACCTTTAAATCTATAAGTTGTTGGACCAATGCAGCCAATGAAGGGAAGCTAAAATGGTTGGAAAAAGGCCCTTTCACAGCAGTTATTCAAACACATGTCGTTTTAGGGTAAACACAGGTGTGATTAATGACATTAATTATGGCATTATGGCACATGTTAGTTCACAGGAATGACTGTGACACACAAATACGTATGGGACCATCATTCATTTCATCAATCACGCCTGTGTTTACCCTGCTGGAACATGCCAAAATGTGCTGGGATTCTCGCTGCAGCGTTCTGCACCATTTGAAGTCTTTTAGTACTTTTGCTGGCTTTTTATATTGTAAAAAAAATATGTGGAATATTGCAGTATTTTTTCTAACGACATCGATAAGCAGAGAAAAGCGGGAAATTGGACGAGTCCTGATTGCTCCGAGTGTGATCCGGCCCATCTCTCATACCCCAGGGGAAATTTTTTTTAACTCCTATCAATTAAATCTTTTTCACGTGAGGAGTGAGGACCCTCTGTTGAATATATTGTGTGGAAATGTTTGTGTGAATTGTCAAAAAAATGTATCATGTGACAAGGTTAGAAAACTTGTACCGTTTGTTTTCCTCAAAGTCGGCATATATGCTTTGACTTGAGCGTAGATGGTTTCAAGAGCTCAACGTGTTGTTTTTGAGATCGTCTGCACATGTTGGTCAAAGAGGCAATGTGTTCCGAAAGACTGCGGCTCAGCGGTAGAGCAGGATCATCCTTCAATCTGACATAAGCTCATGTTGAGACAGTAAAAAAATGCATTTATTGTTTGTCATGGATACAGTGCAAACGCACTAGATTAGAGAACAAGACAACATATCTTTTGTTCTATATATCAACCAGCTGACCCCCTGTCATCCACAAGGTTATCTACACAAGTCTTGCTGTTTAAGTAAACAGCAGATGGTCCGAGGTGTGTAGACAGGAACGATGCCCAGTTACCGCTTCGCTCTCCTGGGCAAGCTATGCAGGATGAGGGTGGTACCCTACCTGGGAGGCACTCAACCAAGAAGTGGTGCACATGGGGTTCCGTGGAGTTCATGTGCGAAGACTGACCCTTCTGTAGCTGTCTTGGGCGTCAGATGGACGACCTGATGATACCTTTGAGCGAGGGAACTCCTCCTGTTGCTGACAGGTTGAAACTGAGCGAATGCCTCTCTCCCCAGTATATACAGTAAATACAATGTGTCTGGAGCTGCAAAAGCTATTTGATATTACAGCTTATAAAGTTGTATACATAGTTATATTATAGAAACAAAAACTATAGTTTGTTGTATTCATGAAATTATAGAACAAAAATAAAGACAGTTATTGACATCTTTTTGCTATTTTACCTGTTATAACAATATCAAACTCTGATGAAGAGGAGAGTTTGCTGCAGCAGTTGAGAAATCGCTCTTTTTCGCTCATCTCCAGCGTGATACTTTTCAGTAAATGCTGTGTTTGTTCTAGAAGTGTCTTTCAACATTACATTTTTTGTTGTTTGTAAATTTCTCGCCACATATCAATCATACAGTCCATGCAGAATTAAACAATCTATTTTCCTCCGTGACTTTTCTTTTTTTTGGATTTATCCATTGATAGTTTACCGAGGGCGGGGGTCTGCAATCATGATTAGCCACCTGCAGGGAAAGGGGCTCGACAGGCGTTATAGGATGTGACGCACATTTTAGCTGACAAAATATAAAAATAATATATATGTTCAGTGACACAGTATCACCTCAAACTCCAAGACAAGAGGTCTTCCCTTTGAAAGATTGTCCACTGTGCAAAAAATAAAATAAAAATAACTGTTATTTATTTCCATGTTCTTTTTTGTCAAAGCCTGAGGCCATGTCCACACGACTACGTTTACACTGAGCGTCCACACTACGCCGGAGTTTTTTCGAGCACCGAAAACGGAGGAGTTTGAAAACGGAGGGGTTACCTCTTTGTGTGGATGGTTGAAAACGTCTAGAAGTTTAGAAACGATGACGTAGACGCCCGCGTTCACTACTTGATTGGTTCTTAGCAGTCACGACGTGTCCTTCCCTGATTCGTCACACCCCTATCATGTGACCCTTACCCGGAAGCTCACAAACGACAACAGCATTGATTACCGATCGACTACCAGGACAACGTGGACAACTGATTACAGGTGTTGCTGACCTTGTTGTCTTTACTAGCAGCTGTTGTGCAGTAAAAGTCTGCATGTTTGTGGAGGAAGCAGCTGTTAATGGAGCGATTAGTGAGCGGCGTGTCCAGCGGAGCGAACGTCTGAAGTCAAGGTTAGCAGCTTTGAGGACGACGGACACCAAACCGAGGACTTTCCTTTTCTTAATAATACTTATTTTGTTCTGCACAACTATTGTGAAGTCCACAGATAAAATGTAAAGGAACAAAAGCAGTAAATGCTCTCCAGTAGGACAGATAGTTAAGCCTCCAGCAGAGCTACGAGTGAGAACAGACGACAACGAAACCGAGAGGGAACGACTGAGAGACGAGTGTTGACCACATTTATGGATCATAATCTAGTAAACTTTTATGTGTAAGTGTTGATTTTAAAGTAAATATTTGATGTGTGTGTGAGAGAGAGAGAGAGAGAGAGAGAGAGAGAGAGAGAGAGAGCAAGACCTGCAGCACTATAACTAAGTCTGAAAAATAAAACTTTCCATGAAATGTCTGTTTGAGTTTATAGAGGAAGATTTTAGAGAAGATCTTAAGTATCAAAGACAACCTTTCATTATTAAAGACTACTTTATTACTCTGTCATATTTTTTTAACTCACCAACCAATCTACTTCCTGTTAACATCGTCACCATCATGCCCAGTGTACGTGAATAGTCACATGATATTGGTTTTCAGATGTAGTTTGGACGGCGATCATTTCTAAAACGATGCTGAAACGCTGTGTGGACGGAGATCGTTTTTGTTTGTTAAAACTCTGTTTTAAAACAAAAACGTATTAGTGTGGATGTAGACTCAGGGAGCCGCAATAGAGGGTCTGTAGAGCCGCACGCAGCTCCGGAGCCGCAGGTTGTCGACCCCTGGTTTAGAACATTATGGTCCATTTGGATCAGGGGTCACCAACCTTTTTGAAACTGAGAGCTACTTCAAGGGTACTGAGTAGTACGAAGGGCTACTTGTTTGATACAAACTTCCTGAATAACAAAGTTGCACAGATCACCTTTTAATATTAATAATATATGTGAAGAGACCGTCTGATCACATGTCAATTATTCCTCAAAATAATTAATAATTCCACAACAATGATGGTAGGAAACACAGATATATTTAAACATGCAGCATTTATTTCTGTTAATCTGTTTCAACATTTGAAAGTCAGAGGTATCACATCTCTGATATTTTTGTAAATATCTTTACATATACACATTTGTAGCATTTGGTTCAAAATCACACCTGTTATATATTTGTACAAATTAACACTTTTATTAGTGAATAATTATCATTAACTGTCATATCTTCAAATCATGTCTTGTTTGTACAAACCACTTTTGTAACATTTTTGAACAAATCATGAACTCTGTCCCATGTTTATACAAATGATCAGTTATGAATGTCCTGTGTTGTTTGGCTTTGGAGCGGATGTCATTTATGATCTTCACGGCAGGAGTCATCCCATGATCAAACCCGGTTACTTTTGCACATAGCGCCTGCTGGTGAATGACGCAGTGGTAATGTGGAAGTCTTGTCACGGAGGGAACTCTTGATGAGGACTCGGACGCAGGGTTGAGGTTCAACTGAACTCAAGGAGCAGTAAAGTTAAAACAGCAAAAGCCAAACCAAAAATCACTTCACAAGGAAGGTATAAAACTACAAATAAAAAAGCTCTGATTCAACTCAGAGCTGAATGATCAAAATGGCAAAATGCAAAACAAAATCGCTCTTACAGAGGAAACAAGAAACAAGAACGGGACAGACAATACTATGGCTTGGACTTGCTGATAGCATAAGGCGGGTGTGCAAGGCGAAAGGACATGACACACTGGCACAGGACAAGGGGAGACGCAGACTATAAGTACACATGAGGGAAGTGGGGGAACAGGTGGAGACAATCAGGAATCAGGGAAGACAATCAGACTGGTGACACATGAGGAAGGGCAAGGAACCTGAAATGAGAGGAGAGTTAATTTCCAAAATAAAACAGGAAGTCACAAAACAAACGTGGAGACAGGACAAAAACCCAACTTGACATACAGGTGTGACATTAACCCCCCCCCCCCCAAGGCCGAATACCAGACGGCCTTGGAATGTCCGGGTGATCTCTATAAAAGTCCCGAATGAGATCCGGGTCGACTATGAGGCTAGGAGAAACCCATTGTAGTTCCTCTGGGCCGTATCCCTCCCAGTCCACGAGGAACTGCCTGCCCCGGCCCCGCTTACGTACTGCCAACAATTTCTTCACCGTGTAGACAGCCCCCCCTTCGATCATTCGAGGGGGCGGGGGTGGCTTGGGGTTCGCATCATGGCGCTCTCCCTGACTGGCTTGATCTTGCTGACGTGAAATGTGGGATGTACCCTGAGGGACCGGGGCAGGCGGAGGCGCACAGCTGCTGGGTTGATGATCCTCGAGATGGGGAACGGGCCGACAAAACGTGGAGCCAGCTTCCGTGATTCTACCTGTAAGGGTAGTTCCTTGGCCGCGAGCCATACTCGCTGGCCGGGCTGATATGCAGGCGCCTGTCTCCTCCTGCGGTCTGCTGCTCTCTTTACTCTGTCCCCCTGTCGGATTAGTGTCTGGCGTGCTGCTGCCCAGATGCGGCGGCAGCAGCGACGGACTAAGGCATGGGCGGAGGGCACAGACACCTCTGGTTCGGACTCGGGAAAAACAGGGGGTTGGTAACCAAACACACAATGGAAGGGAGACATACCAGTGGCGAAGGTGGGAAGGGAGTTATGGGCATACTCGACCCATGTCAGGTGTTGGCTCCATGACGCAGGATTCTGGGCCACCAGGCACCGAAGGCCGGTTTCCAGCTGTTGATTGAGGCGCTCCGTCTGGCCGTTAGCCTCAGGATGGTACCCAGATGTGAGGCTAGCGGTGGCTCCAATGAGCTTACAGAACTCCTTCCAGAACCGTGAGACGAATTGGGGCCCCCGATCCGACACAATGTCTTGGGGGAATCCGTGGATCCTAAACACATTGTTCATCATAATATCAGCCGTCTCTTTAGCTGACGGCAACTTGGGCAAGGCTAGAAAATGTGCCATTTTAGAGAATCTGTCCACCACGGTCAAAACCGTGGTGTTACCCTTGGAGATCGGGAGCCCCGTGACAAAGTCCATAGAGATTTCTGCCCACGGCCGGGACGGAATGGGCAGCGGCTGCAGCAAGCCTACACGGGTTCTGGAGGAGTTCTTGTTCCTGGCGCAGACAGAACATGCCTCAACGTACTCCCGGACCTCCGGCTCCATGGACGGCCACCAGAACCTCTGCGTGAAGGCGAACATGGTCCGACGCACGCCCGGATGGCAGGTGAGCAAAGACGAGTGAGCCCAGTGGATCACCTGTGGGCGCAGATTAACGGGGACAAACAGACGATTATCTGGGCACCCACGAGGTGGAGGGGTCTCACCGTTAGCCTGCTTCACCTCAGTTTCTATAGGCCAGGTAACCGCTCCAACCACACAGTTAAGTGGAAGGATGGGCTCAGGTTCCATGGCCACAGGCTCGGGGCTGAAAAGACGGGACAGGGCGTCAGGCTTGGTATTCTTTGACCCCGGTCTGTAGGATAGGGAAAAATCAAAACGATTAAAAAACAAAGACCAGCGGGCTTGACGGGAATTTAAACGTTTAGCTTTCTTAATATACTGCAGGTTCTTGTGGTCTGTCCAAACCAGAAATGGGTGCTGTGCCCCCTCAAGCCAGTGCCGCCACTCCTCCAGCGCCACCTTCACCGCCAGCAGCTCACGATCTCCCACATCGTAGTTCCGTTCCGCTGCCGTCAGTCGTCGTGATAAGAAAGCACAGGGGTGAAGCTTGTTATCCAACTCTGCTCGCTGGGAGAGAATGGCCCCGATCCCGTCATTAGAGGCGTCCACCTCCACCACGAACTGGCGAGCGGGATCAGGGAGCGTGAGGATGGGTGCTGTGGTGAACCGCCGCTTAAGCTCTCGGAAGGCTGCGTCCGCGTCGGCGGACCAGTGAAACGGTACCTGCGGAGAAGTGAGAGCATGGAGCGGAGCTGCTGTCGCACTGAAGCCTCTGATAAACCGCCTGTAAAAGTTGGCAAAACCGAGGAATTGCTGCACTTTTTTGCGGTTATCAGGTGTTGGCCATTCGGCTACAGCGCTTACTTTAGCCGGGTCCATCTGAACCCTTCCAGGGGCTACGATAAAGCCCAGGAAGGAGACAGTATTGGCATGAAATTCACTCTTTTCTGCTTTAACGTATAACCCATGGTCTAGGAGACGTTGCAAGACGAGTTCAACATGATTTTTATGAGTGTCTAGGTTGGGGGAATAAATCAGAATGTCATCAATATAAACATATACAAAATGATCTAAGAATTCTCTCAACACGTCGTTTATCATCGTCTGGAAAACTGCTGGGGCGTTGGTGAGACCAAAAGGCATGACCAGATATTCATAATGTCCAGATGGCGTGTTGAATCCTGTCTTCCACTCATCTCCTTCCCTAATGCGAACCAGATGATAAGCGTTGCGCAAGTCCAGTTTGGTGAAAATCTGTGCCTGTTGAAGCTGGTCGAATACTGTAGACATGAGGGGAAGGGGATATCTGTTCTTAACTGTGATTTCGTTGAGTGGGCTATAGTCAATGCAGGGGCGAAGAGTTCCATCCTTTTTTCCCACAAAGAAGAAACCAGCCCCTGCTGGGGATGAGGAAGGTCGGATCAAACCTGCTCTCAGAGACGACTCGATATAGTCTTTCATGGCCTGCCTCTCAAGCCCAGAAACCGAATAAAGACGGCCCTTCGGGATGGTGGAACCGGGCAGGAGATCAATGGCGCAGTCAAATGCGCGATGAGGCGGTAGGGCTGTGGCTTTGCTTTTACTAAAAACCTCTGCGAGATGATGGTAGCAGCTTGGAACCTTGGTCAGATCGGTGGTCTCCGAGTCTGTGATAGAGTGAGTGAAAACACTGTTAAGAGTAGGGTTCTTCTCTTGGGGCTGTGATTCCCGACATTGGTTCCTACAACTCTCCCCCCACGCCAGAATGTCCCCGGTGAGCCAATCTATGTGTGGGTTGTGGCGAATTAGCCACGGAAACCCGAGGATGAGATGGTGCAGAGGTGAGTGTATAAGGTACAGCCTTATGCGCTCCCAATGATCGGCGATGCGAAGATCTACTGGTTCGGTAACATGTGTTATAGTGAACAATGCGCTTCCATTGAGCGCGCTCGCCTTAACAGGCTTACTCAGTGGGTTAACCCGAAGCCTCAGTCTCCGCGCTAAACCCCAGTCGATTAGACTCTCATCTGCCCCTGAGTCAATCAGTGCTCCCAGCTCGAGGTCTTTATTGTGGTGTTTAATCTTCACTGTGGTTAATCGTCGTGGGGTGAGAGTAACTGTTGTGACATGACTCACCAACAGGTTGGCCTTCACTGGGCAAGCGGTGATGAGGTGGCCATGTTCGCCACAGTAAAAGCACCTGCCCTCCTGATAGCGCCGCTGCCGCTCCTCCTGAGAGAGCCGGGCCCTTCCCATCTGCATGGGCTCCTCTTCTCCTCCGGCGGGAGGTCGTGAACGTTGCTCAGGAGAGGTCCGACGTGATGCGGCGTGCCAGAGAGCCGCTGAAGAATCAGGTGCCGTGGCTGTCGACCTGGACCCGCGCTGCCGCCTCCGTTCCCACAGCCGGTTGTCTGTGCGGATGGCGAGGGCGATGAGGGAATCGAGGTCCGGAGGGAGGTCCAATGGGACCAAAAGGTCCTGGATCGGATCTGAAAGTCCTTTCAGAAAAACATCGTATAGGGCCGTGGTGTTCCACCCGCTCTCCGTCGCCAGGGTGCGAAAGCGAATGGCGTAATCACAAACAGGCTCGCCTCCCTGTTTTATCCGGCTGAGCTCCCGAGCCCTTTCTCGGTCTGTCGCCACAGGGTCAAAGACGAGTTTGAGAGCGTCGGCAAACCTCTTAGGCGAAGCACAGATTGCCGAATTCCTGGCCCACTCAGCGGTGGCCCACGCCTTGGCCCTTCCCGTGAGATGAGACATCATGAAGGCGACCTTGGATCTTTCTGTGTGAAAGTGAAGAGGAGAGTGCTCAAAGTGCATTTTGCATTCAATAATGAATGACCTACTTTGTCCGATGGTCCCAGAGTATCGTTCCGGGGGTGCCAGCCTGGTGCATGCATCAGCATGTGTGGCTACGGGGGAGGGCTCAGAAGGCGTGGGAGGTTGCTCGGGAGCAGCGGCTGGGTTTGTGGAGAGGAGGGTGAGGATCTGTTCCACACGGGTGCTGAGAAGTCCCACCTGCGTGGTTATGGTGGCCTTAAACCCCTCCTGGCTTTGAGCTAGTCCCCTGACTCCTCGATCGAGGCCAGCCACCAGATCCTCATGCTGCGCCAGCCTTGAGGCTTGAGTGCGCAGCGCCGCAGTCAGCTGGTCCTTATCTGCCGAGTCCATTCTGGCCAGTGTGTACTGTCACGGAGGGAACTCTTGGTGAGGACTCGGACGCAGGGTTGAGGTTCAACTGACAATCTTTTATATCCAACAAAAAGGCTCAGGGAAATCCCTGGAAACAAAACCTCTTTTAGCGAGGCAGGAAAAAAAAAATAACAAAGCAGAACTAAAAACTCTGATTTAACTCAAGGAGCAGTAAAGTTAAAACGGCAAAAGCCAAACCAAAAATCACTTCGCAAGGAAGGTATAAAACTACAAATAAAAAAGCTCTGATTCAACTCAAAGAGCTGAATGATCAAAATGGCAAAATGCAAAACAAAATCGCTCTTACAGAGGAAACAAGAAACAAGAACGGGACAGACAATACTATGGCTTGGACTTGCTGATAGCATAAGGCGGGTGTGCAAGGCGAAAGGACATGACACACTGGCACAGGACAAGGGGAGACGCAGACTATAAGTACACATGAGGGAAGTGGGGGAACAGGTGGAGACAATCAGGAATCAGGGAAGACAATCAGACTGGTGACACATGAGGAAGGGCAAGGAACCTGAAACGAGAGGAGAGTTAATTTCCAAAATAAAACAGGAAGTCACAAAACAAACGTGGAGACAGGACAAAAACCCAACTTGACATACAGGTGTGACAAGTCTGGGTCACATTGCGCAATGAAGCCTGCATGCCGGCCCGTCATGGCAGGAGCCCCGTCTGTTGTCACCGACACCAGCTTGTCTAGTGGAACCTTTTTCTCCACGAAGAAACTAGTAAAAAGTCTCGTCTATAACCGAGGGGGGGGATCCAACCCTCCGAGGCACGCAAGCGCGAGCTAGTCTGGGCCTTTTCGGTCGGACTGCGTTGCCTCACCTCTACCCCCGCAACCCACGAGTTGTTGCCCCGCGGCCTGTTCCGAGGACTGACGGACCTGACAACGAGGTGCGCTCGCGGCGTGCGTCCAGCAGAACCTGAAAACCTAGTGCGGTGTGGCGGCCTCGTCCTGGCTGTGCGCCTCCGGGTACCCAACTCTCTTATGACAAGAAAGATTGTCATTTTAAAATCTACATTAATGCAAGCATTTTTGATTCAAAATTAACAGCAACTAAAATGTTTAGGCGGAGCTCCATGGTGACTAGTGCTATTTTTAGAACATGCCTTGCGGGCGACTCACATGGTCCCTGCGGGCAACCAGGTGCCCGCGGGCTACCCGTTGGCTACCTCTGATTTAGAGTCAAATAGACTATAAAACAGAGTATGCTTTAGGGCCGGCTTACTGTGATTGACAGGTCGCTGCCGAGATGGCATAGCGAAATAGCCGAACTCAAGGCTTCAAAACATCAGTTCACAAACCAATGGGGGACGTCACGATAATTACGCCCACTTCTTATATACGGTCTATGGTTGCACACATGTATTAATAAAAAGAGTATAATGTATCACAACTATGGTAATTATAATAAAATGTAATCCGTGCAAAAAAAAAGCAATTATGATACTGGACCTAAAAATATATGCATGATTATAACACATTGTAATTGTTTATATTAATTATGTTTCCATTTATTGTTTCGGCAGGTTACACTTCTTGGAATGACACAATATGTGGCACTGTCTACTACTCCATCCATCATTGGGCGAGGTAGGCAGGTACTACTGTACTAATAATAAAAATGATTATAATTCATTAAAGTTGCACATTTCTAGAAGCAGCAAAATATAGACAGTGACAGTATATAATGCCCTTTAAAACAACAGATGGTAGAAAGAGCAGCACGCAGTCTTTAGGAGCCACTTAACGTGGCCTATGTAGTAACGATTGTTAGCTCCTCTGAGACAGATATGCCATTATAGGTTGTTATGCCGGTAATTTACTAAAAGAAAGTTCAGAATGAGGCTTGTTTTTCACCTAAATACTATACTTTTAGTTCTTCGCTTTCATTTCCACCTCTTTCACCGTGTCTTCAGTCGTACCGCTGCCACATTTTCAAACCGCAAATTAATTTTCTTGATTTCTCATCTGTCACATTATTTTGAAACTGGCTTCCTGGTCACACTGAGCAAACACAATCGTGAACATGGTAGCGTAGTTTACGGCAGTCGATAGATGCGTTAAAAACAAGAATATTGAATATAAAGTGTGGATTATAAAACTTGCATTTACCTTTTTTTATTGCATTTATTGTAGTAGAATTATTTTAGGAATTGTGCATGACTGATACTTTTTTAATTAACTTTTTAATATTCTCACATACTGTACCTCTTGCAGTATTCCCACAAGGGTACTGGTACCCCCATTTGAGACCAGAGGTTCCACTGACGCTGTCTGACCCCAAATTCCTGCAGCACTGAAAGTATGCTCAGCCCAGTAAGGCGAATGAAGGAACGTTCATTCTGAAAGAACTTGTCGGGTTTGTGCCCACACCGGTGTTTGTGAGCAGTGGACCGTGAGTATCAGCTGCCGTGGGGACTCATGTTTAGCACTGACAAGTTATATGTGTCAGAGTTGGCCTTTTTTCAGGTCTTTTGTGAAAACAGCATTGCCAGAAATTGGCATGGGCACTGATTTCTTTTTTTTTTGTTGGGAACGGGGCCAAGGCCATAATGTACTCAATTCCCAGCAAGCATTTTACAAATGGTGTTGCGTAGCAACTAATAATCCTTTTTTTAAATCCAATCAAGAAGTGTTGTTTTTCTCCTGTTTTTTAATGGTTATTCATCCGAGGGAGACCATTAGTCCACAGGAGCAGCCGTCTGATATGCACTTACAGAAGGTTCTAGCCACACCTGGGAGCTCTTCAGTAAAAGTGTGTGATTTGAACATCTCCTAGGTCAGTTCAGAGTAGGCTTACCCCTTTAGTTACGAGCAGTTTGGGTGTACATGGATTATATTACTTGCCCACTGCCGTTCAAATGTTTTTAAATATAGAAATAAAAAAGAATTTAGTTCATTTTTGGCGTATCAGCAACCATTTTCAACAATTAAAATAACTATTTTGTAAAACACTATGGGTGTTATCAATGCATAGTCGGACAACGGATGCTGCATCATAAACTGAGAGCATCTCCTCCATACAGCAGCAGTGTCACAGCACGGAGTAGCAAGAGAGAGATTTTGGCTATTACACTGCGAGAGTAAAGGATTTGATGACAAAGCGAAAAACAAAAGCGCCTGTATTTCAGCGCCCAATGTTAATGACGTTAATTAGAGTGCTTGGGTGGCCACAAAGACTGTATATAAAAAAGGTGGACGACATGACGGCACCCCAAAATTTAAGCCAAAACATCTCTAGTCTATTTCTGGTCACTGATCCAGGTGGAACCGGCCACAGAGGATGGTTGAGAGGATCTGTCGCGTGGTCCAGGACGGCCTGTACATCGACTTTAGTGAGAGGACCTGGAGCTCACCCCCCAGTTCCTGGGAGCCAACACAGACACCACGCTGCTGGAGGCTTAGGCCGTATTGTTGACTGTCAGATCCTGCTGCAGTAAAACAAGGGGTTTTCTAAAGGGAGTTTGGCATCTGCAGATCTTTCCGACACCAGTAGATTGTTTCCTATAGCCAGTGACCGTGAAGTTAGGAGACAGAACAGGAAATGGAACAAACATAATGTGAAGCACTATGTCAAGTTTATGATATTAGGTCATGTGGCAGCAATATGTATATGGAGGGACCAAAGTGGCTCTCAGTCCCTGTGTGCCCTTTGTAAACCCAGTAGGAGTAAAAACCCCACACCAGAACGATATTGTGCAATTGTTACAAGATGAATTGAAGACATTTGGCCAGCAGATGGTGCCACTTTCCTTTTAGTTTTTTGCATTGAAGTGGAGACGAGCTGAAGGAAAGGGTGTAACATCACATATGACATGAGTGTTAAGTGACAGTTTCACACGCAAACTACTTAGACTGAACTGATCCTTTTTTGTCCAGCACAATGTCACATATCAAGGCGGATAACTTCATCGCTCTGCAGCCTATACATTTGCTCATTTGTCCCATATTGTGCAACTAAACTAAGGTTTTGGTGGCTGTTCTTGTATTTGTACATTGTTTTTGCATTTAAATATACTTACAATCTTAAGATAACAATTCAACATTTTGGGAAACATGCTTATTCACTTTATTTCCAAGGTCCACCAGGAAATTTAAATTCCTGCTTTCTGGTGAATGTTTATGAAGCAATTTATGGTGGAAATGTTTTTATTCATATAGAGTAAAACACAACATTTGGGCTAAAGGTGACATTCAAAATATAAAAAAAATAATGGAATATAATAAGTAAGTAAGGCTCTGTAGTAAGTAATATTTCTTTTCTCCTGTACATCAAGTTTTCTCATTTAATGTTATCTCTGCTGAGTCAGCTCACATGCAGGCATGATTTACTCCTCCATCCTCTTTTATGTCTTTAACCTCTTTCAATGTTCACGTGGTACCTATTCACTTCAATGATACATAAATTAATTTTAATTAATTTAGTAGCTCATACAGGATTCTGCGAGATCTCTGCTCACGTTCAACACTTTCTGCACATTCAAAACATTTAATAATTGTGTCTTCTCTGAGGAGTCAAGAATAAAATCTTAATATTTACGAGAAAATTGTCATTTAATGAGAATAAAGTGGCAATAATTACAAAAATAAAGTTGTAATTGAATGAGTATAAAAGTCATAATACTTTTGAGAAAATAGTCGAACCAGTTCCAGTTAATTCACAATATAAGAGTTCAACAAACCACTAAGATATTCAAGGGTATATTTAGAGAAGCATACAGATAAAAACAAAATGCTGAATACAGAATACAACCTATATCCAATTAATTAATGTTTCATTTTGAGCGTGGGAGGAAACCAAATGTATGTAATATATATATATATATATATATATATATATATATATATATATATATATATATATATATATATATATATATTACAGTGGTGGGCCATCAGGGCCAGCTAAGCCTTCTCTGCTGGCCTAAACAGAATCAAAAAGTTATAGCTATTTAATAATTTAATAGTTTTTCACAAATACACTACAAGTATTATACTTTTTTTCCCCATGAGCTTATTTTGTCATTTCACACCTACTGTCTTCCTCAGTTGCTCTGCAGCACTGCTTCCAGTGCAGGTTGTTTTAAGTAGAGCTTTTTTCCAATTAGATTCAGCCTCTATGTCTCTATGTAAGGAGAGAGGCCCTAGGTCCTCTAGGTAGACTTTGCAGATTAAAGTATATAGGAACGATATTGTTGATTGTCAATCAACAACATGAACAAAGCAGTTTGACATGTCTTTAGTTTGACATGTTGGGCGTATTCTTTGACGTGACACTGCTACCCAGGTAGCCTGCTAAGTACGTCAGCATTAAGGTGCGCCGTGATTGGTCAGTGGGCCAGCGTGACTTTTGTCAAACAGAAAGCTAGCTAGCAGATCTTAATGTTTAGTAAGAGTTCAAGTTGAAACATATGTAAGAAGTTATGACATTGACATATTGACACATTTTGAGCGTTTTTAAATT
Source organism: Cebidichthys violaceus (assembly GCF_023349555.1). NCBI lineage: Eukaryota > Metazoa > Chordata > Actinopteri > Perciformes > Stichaeidae > Cebidichthys > Cebidichthys violaceus. The sequence continues at coordinate 9,759,277 of NW_027176307.1, read as the reverse complement.
AATTTCTGGAGAAGGACATTTCCAGAAAAACTGGACATCATATCAAAGGGTCAAGCCCACAGCTAGCAGCCCTGACCCAGCATGGAAAAGGATTTGTATGAACGGTATTTCTAGCTGACAGCGGCGGGGAAGCGTTGCACATTTTATGGCTAAGAATGCGTTTCATTTGCAACTGAGCTCTTGGTGTTTGGAGCTGTTTGGAGCTGTTTGGAGCTACGCTACGCTAACCAAGGCAGCTACACGACAGGACACACACAAGCTACGTGCTTTTGAAAACTTATGGAGAGACCTGAGTGGACTTTTAAAGTGAAGAGCAGCTGTGGTAAGTTAACTGATTTTGCGTCTTTACATCTGCAGTAGTGTTTCTACTGTGTTCGTTTGTCTATCTTGTCGTTTTTATGAATAATATGAATGGCTCGTGCTCTAGCGCTGCAGTGTTGCTAGATTGATTTGTTGCTTTGTTGTCATATAAATGTCATATAAATATATGTGACTGGTTCTTGTGAGTTTTTCTTGTCATTGTGTTAATTACATTGATTTGGACTATATGCATTGTCCGTTAATTACGAAGCATCCTGTCATGCGCGGGGTTACTGTCCGGACAATTGAATCCGTTTGGGCTGTTGTTTCCCCGCTAAGCTAGTTAGCTTAACCCCCCTGAAGACTGACCTTATAGTCAGTACAGAGGAGGGCAACCGGCCTCCAGTTCCTGAGTAACGCCAGGTATAGGTTTCTTTGGCAGCAGGGAAAGCACCGTTCACTGACAGGAGACAGGAAGAGATCCTGTTCCGAAACACTCCAAAAGAACACTATGCAAGTCATGTCCAAGGGTATTCCAGAAGTGTTTGTAAAGTTGAGTCGAGACTTCAGATATTAAAGCCCGTTTTTGACGATCTCTTCCACCGTTAATGCGACCCTATTTTGAGGCTTTGCATTGAATGGTCAGAGAAGAGAAACAGTGGTGGTGTCACTGAGGTAATCGCTTACTTTGACCGATTTTTTTAAAAGTTTGATCTAGAAATTAGTTTATTTCTTCCAGCGAGTATAGATCTGTGTTTCTACTGGGGGTTCCACTAACAGATTTTGTATGACTTGTCATAATCCATGTCCTCTCCACATGACACTTGACTATTAACACTATGTTCTTCATTTCTGCCTGTAACACAGAAGCCTGTTGATCCTCAGGTTGGCTCTGCTCTTTCTTATCCTTGTCCTTATTTTTGAACTGTGAGCCAGCGGTATCAGCCGACGTGCCCGCAATACCGCAATTTTCTACCAGCCACGGGTCAGGTCCGCCGGCCGTAGATTCGAACACAGGTCCGTCGTCCGCGGGAGTAGAGCCCGCGCCGGTAACTGTGTCAGCAGAGCCGGCCTGCTTTCTATGCGGACAGGCAAGATGTTTGTGTCCCACATCTTCACACTCAAAACATTTGAGCTGTCCTGAGCTGGCATACACCACGAAAGAGCCGTCACCGTGCTTCACTCTGAAGGACACCTCCAGTGTTTGAGTCGGTGAGTCCAGAAGCATGAACAGCTGCCGCCTCAGAGACTGAACGTGCTTCAGTTTTGGATCTTTACATCCCAAACTCACTGTTTTTAATCCACTGGCAAATTTCCCAAACTTTCTCTAACAACCGGACATGGTGATCCGCGTGGAGGGAGCTGACAGCGGGGAGACCTTCTTTCAGGAACACCACCACTGCTTTGTTCATTCTCGATGCAAAGGAGAGTTTATTGTGTCCTACCTGCTCACCGACAGCCAACAAAACCTCCTCCATGGTGACGCTATTATCCGGCGGGACTATCCTCACTCCCTGCCGGAGAGAGACAGAGGTGGCGTCTCGGAAGATGCCATTCCTCCCGAAAACACCTCGACAAAGCTTTGATCACTCAACACACAAACTAATAAAACAGTTAAAGAGACTTACCTGATCAAGCACATAAACAGATGTTGAAACACAGTTAATGACCCGAAGATCAGGGACAGAAAACAATTCAAACTCAGCGCCACTCGCACCTCCACCGTCTCATGCAGAGACAGAGATAGTTCTGGCGTCATAATTGTTCAGAGCCATTCCTTTTAATTAAACAATCAGCTAAATACTAATTTAAGTCAGCTAAATACAATTGAAGTCCCCCTTTCATAATATGTGGTCACAGTAATAGTTCCAGCTGAGTGCTGTGCTGGTTGTTTTCTGTGATCCGGACTGATCAATGTTGTGATAATGACTTAATCGATAAGCCCCAAAGCTCTCAACCAAGCAAATAAAACATAATTACCGGCTTCTGTCTTGGACACCATGCTGCTGCTTGTACTGTTACCTCCCACGAGTCAGCGGGTTTTTGCTGGTTTGGTTAAATGTCCATTAGGATTTTAATTAAACGCTTAAAGGGCCTACAGATAAAAGCCATAACTCGAATAGTGTGCGCCTCTTCCACCCATTCTTTTCTCTACTTTGCATTCAAACGGATGGGACTTTTTTCAGCAAACCTTGGTTTTTGAAATTTGAGATCGAGCCAAAGTCAAGCAGTAGTTCAACAAGCATGACAAAGAATCATCCTGCCACTCCCGTCTGCCCCTCAATCACCTCATTGCCCTTACCTGAGCTACCTCGCCCATCTTTGCACCTGCGACTAGGGATGGGAATCGTTTGGATTTTTTCCGATACCGGTGCTAAAACGATACTTTTAAAACGATATCGGTGCCTAAATGGTGCCTGAACCGATACTTAAAAAAAAAAAAAAAAAAAAGGACAAAACGACGTTTGACGACATTAAAGAAAGGCTTTTTTTATTGTTTTCCTCAAATTTAATATATTAACTGTTTAAAGCATACTATAAATAAATACTAAACACTTCAAACTACAGCTTCAAACTTTTTAACTTCAAACTATGAACAATATATTAACTGTTAACAACAGAATGCTATTTATCTCGTCTGCCACCACCAGGCCTGTCTGTGACTCATACACAGCTTTGGTGTTTAGCACCTTCTGCTTAATATGGCCATGACTGGTGCAGTGTACAGTAACTGTTAAATAGTGGTCCTGTGCCACACTGGTCCACCCATCACATGTAATAGCAGCCTTATTAACTTGTGCTAACTCCTGAATAACATTTTGTTTCTCAACAGAGTACCATGCAGGAATTAATGTATTGGACAGATCATCCCTGGATTTATACAAATATTGTTTAAACGCCTAATTTATCATTTGTTATTAGGCCTACTTTTATAAATGCAAGATTTGCAATCAACGTTACATTACTAACCTGAGGTAAGGCTGCTGTTGTCATCATCGGTCTCCACTTTTTCAGGGTTGGGACCAGTCTCCCCATCGCCGGGGCCAGGGAGGCCCACACTGCCCACTGATGTGCTTGGCATGGGCTCACGCAGGCAGTCGTGAGTGGCTGTTATGCGTTGCCAGATGTTTCATGAGATTTGATGTGTTACCCCCTTTACACGGGATTGTTTTTGTTGCATTTGCTGCAAGTTGCGTTGTTTGAATCTTTTTGTGTGAAATACAGCCACACTTTTGACCGTTTACCTTTCGGCATTTTCTCTGTTAAAAGGTTGATGGCTAGCTAGCTACTGTAGCTATACAACGGTAGGCTATCGCTACCTGCTGCCAGGACAGAGTCATCAGAGTAGGGTAACGTTAACTAGCACAAGTGAGGTGATGCTTATGTTGGCTGTAACGTCCGTGTTAGGCCACCAGTGGCAGTATTTCAATCGGCTCAGGCACCGAAAGGAAGCACCGAAAGGAAGCACCGAAATCTGCGTTGCGTTTCGGTCCGGTAGGCATATTGGCACCGGTTTTCGGTACCCAACCCTAGTTGTAGCTGCAACGTTTAGTCGATCAAAAGAAGAAAAAAATTATCGGCAATGATTTTAATTTGTATCCATCGTCTGTGTAATGTCAATCAAATGTCAATCAAATATGGCAAATATTCACTTGTTATGGCTTCCCGAATGTGAATCTCTTCTAGTTTTCTTAGTCTTTGACAAAAGATCATTGAATATCTTTGACTTTTGGGCTGAAGATCATTGAATAACAAGTCATTTCATGACACCATTTTGGCTTCTGGGATCTTGCGATGGGCTTTTTTTTGCACGGCAGCCAGAATCTCGCAATATCACGATAACACTGTGAGGAGCTACTGGCAGCTAGGGGCGTGGCTTATGTCTGTGGCGGGAAGACACAGAGAGGTTTGTTCTAAACAGCAATGGCGGCTCCTGAAGAAGTTAGTGTACGTGCAATAGCATCAGTTCTATCAGAACTGGAGAGCATTTCATTTAAAGAAGAGCAAAGAACGGGGGTGAAGGCTTTTCTCCATGGAAAAGATGTTTTCACTCTTCTCCCGACTGGCTTTGACAACACTTTGATTGACAGATGGTTCAACCAATCACCTGCAAAGTTAGTCACAGCTCTATAAAGACATATTTATATCTATTTCTCTGCTTCATAACACACCTGTAAAATGTTTGCATATATGTATTTTTTAGATGCCATTACACACATTTCAGCAGGTGTCTGCTAGTCAACTATGAAACACAATCCACTGAGGGAAGCAATTAATCCTGCACAGAAAAAGCAGGTGGATCACAATCAACAAAAGCATTTGCACACAGAGAGAACAAGCGACTCAAACAGGAGGCGGACTCAAACACTTACCAGTTTATGTGGAAACAATTCCCCCCCAACCTGCCCATGGCTATTGTTCCAGAGCAAGAACTATTACCACAAAATAACTGCTTTTCTGCCTCCACATACAATGGAAGAGGCGGATTCACCATGTGGAAAGTGATATGCAGATTACATAGTGTGGTGTATATTGCCAGAGCAAATCAAAGCCACCATATCCTATCTTGAATAATGATTTCGCTGCGGTCCGATAACAATGAAATTGCAAGTGCAGTCCTTTAAAATTGCATTGCACATAAAGGTGCTGACGGTGCTTAGTTTTTTAGAGTGTTGCCCGCAGAGTGGAGTGAAACCTGAGAGGAAGATCTGTTTTTTTATTCAGGCTTAACTTTATTAACTTTATGTCCCTTTCCGGCCAAAGGATTCCCCGAAAAGCTACACACTGTTACTTTAATAGTTGATGTCATAGTGATGAAAGAGATGAATGAGGCATACACTACTTTTAGTGAATTTCTGAATTATACATACACAAATAAATCTATGAGTCCCATTTGTTTATAACATTGCAATTTTGGACATATAATTCAGATTGTTTTCATCCCAAAAAAAACAAGGTAAAAACAAAGTTAGCAACTAGCCACAGACATGACAACAAGAGGGCGTTCAAGCATTTGTATGAAAGTGAATCCAACAAAAATATTTCATATTAGAATTGTAGTAATTTCATGCAAAATCGACCCCAGAGTGACCTCATGCAGATTAACTTACTCAGCAGCTGGATTTCTGGCTATGTCACAGGATCACATATCACATGAAAAGCCATCTTATCAGGCTTCAAGTGACGCGTTTGGGCCCAGCGAGCATGAGCACGGACCAATCGGTGTCCCGTGAGGAGCTGCTGGCAGCTACGGACATAGCTTAGGTGTGCGTGTGTGTGAGACGAGGAGACTGTACCTTTAAAACAACAATGGCGGCTCCCAAAGAGGTTAGCGTGAACGCTATTGCAGCATTTGCGCTAACCTCTTCCATCAGAACTGGAAATCATTTCTTCATTAAATAGAAAGAAGGCTTTTCGCCAATGAAATTTTTTTTTTTTTTCGCTTTTTTCCCCCGACTGGCTTTGGGCAAGAGTTTGATTGACAGATGGTTCATCCAATCACCTGCCAAGTCCTTTTTTAAAGTGCCTGACCATTTTTCAAACGTCCATTTTTCCATTGACGTCCATGCTTCAAAGAGAAAAGTTTGGCTCTACTGGCCAATTTTGGAACATTTAGCTAACCTACATGTCAGCCAAGAGTATAAATGTTAGCGCTGTGGCTGTGTGGGTGTTATGTTATGGCTCAATATTGTTTTCCGTAAAAACGAGCAAGGGAGGATATTGACAGTGATGCGGAAAGAATGTCACAACATCATGGAGTAAACAACGAGAATCTTTCTGCTAAACTTCACCCGGCAAATCGCCACATTGCTTTAACACATGACCGCTCATGCCGACCATATCCGTTATTTCCCCTCAAGAGGTCTTGGCTCCAATTTGTTTCGCCATCCATCCCAGGTAGCACGTCAATACATATCACCAGGATAAATTAGGTGTCTAGTATTCTGCGATTTCATTTTTTGGGGCACCAAAAAAGCAGATTTGCTTGCTGAAAAAAAAGGTACTTCTGTAACTGATCTCCGTTCTACTCAGACCCTGGTCCTTATAACATGTTGGAGTTTATTTGTGATGGAGGATTGATCATTGAGTTTGAGTATATTTCCATTTTATTGCAACCCAAGTTGTAATCTTGTCACAGCCTCTTGGCTTTTTTTTACTTGCTTATAAAGTATTATTAACATTATATAACCCATTTCTTAAAACATATAATATAAGAAATAGCGTAAGCGATTGCAAATCAACATTTAGTTACTATTCCCAGTATTGCTCCATTATATAAATGTCTGCTTGTTTGTAAGCTCTCCCAGACTTTGGGTGGTTTAGTTGATATCCACTTCATCTTTGTGTGGTTTTCTTTGTGATCTTATGTGGCTTGTTAGGAATTCCGGCATTTCAGGTTCAGTGTTTTAATGCACGGGTGGAAAACTAAAATAAGTTGGGAAAATTAACATCCGACTTGCCAAACTATTGTTGCACAAAGCGTAACACTACCATGTCTTCTAGTGTAATTTCTGTCCTAATTTCATCACCACAAGTGAATAAAATGTTACATGAGAGGTAGTGGCAGACCCAACCCAACTTAATGTACCCTAAAGTGATCAGCAACCTGTTTAATTTCACTGATTATAATTATCCAAAGTGATTGTTACTTAGCAAAGCAACTGTATGAATCTGCTGATTTGCAGTTTAAAAAGCGTTGACTGCTTTTTATACTGTTCATTTTTCTTTGTCTTATCATTTCTGTGTCTTTCTCTGCCTCCTAAATGCAGCATTTAATCCTGACAAAGCTAAAAAGAGAAGTTTGAACACGTAAAAAGTAACCCAGCCAACATTTTGCTCTCCATCCAGTTAGTGTTCACTAAAGTTCATGTCATGTCATTCCAAGAGGTAATTTCCCAGCATCACCACTAGATGACAGTCTTTAATTTCCTTTCTCTCGTGGATTTATCATAACGTTTTGTTCTCTCAGCATGCTGCCTCCTTCACAAGCATGTTCAGCTGTCCAGCATAGAGGATGAAAAACTGACCACTTATTACTGATGCAGAGCATGTGTGCGCATTCGTGCTGCACGGCGCCACAACAAAGCACATGTTGCACAAAAAGCCCACACAGGATTCCTTGACACTGTATGTTTAAGATGAATCACAGATTGATGCACCGCTGTGCAAACATCCTGTTTGGCTCTTACTCCCCGTGTAAAAATGATGGCCTACGGTTCCCACGCTGCTGTAGAGCAGTGACCTTTGACCAAGTTTTTCCCTTTCAGTTTATTTTAGACTCTGCCTGTAACAAAACAAGAAATGAATAAATTCCATCTGATGATGTAGGCCACCAAACGTGGGTAAAAGCTCCAGAAGAAATGTATTTACAGCTTGTAAATAATGGTAATTAATGGTCAGGGTAATTACAAAATCACTACTGTGTGAAGCAAAAAAGCAGAAGACGCAAAGACGTACCACGCCGAGCATGTAAATGACTCTTTGCACCATGTAATTCCAGTGCATCCCCGTATCTCCGGTGTATCACCCGCAGCATCGCTTGTTTGTACACATCGTGACAGACTATAGAGAACTCGATTAGGGCCCTGGCAGAGGGGAGCAGTGATCTGCCGAAAGCGTCGCCTGGGCGAGCGAGCTTTGCTGCAAAGTCACAGCATCCCCCCTCTCTCTTCAGCAGAGCGAATCAGAGAGAGGCACAGAGACAACGCGCCACAATTTGTTGCATCCATCCGAATATATCCATCAGTTTAGCTCTTCAGAGCTCTGCTGTATTTCTCATCAAGCACTGCTACAGTTTTTTATGGCTGCGAGTGTGCGAGGTTGCAGCGTGACAAAGACGAGGCGTAGCACATGGTGCCTTCCTGAATGTGCCGGGGCCTATCTGTGGTAGGGCACAGACTGCTGGATCAGCATTTTGCTCAAAGAGATTGAGAGGGAAAACTCTATTCTCGGGTTATGTGGCTCGTGAGGGGCCGAAGGGAGCTGGGGGCTATATGCTATAGCATGCTACATCTCTCCCCTTTGGGATTTAGTTTTTCTTTCCTCATTTCATTTTGTCTGTTTTTTGTCATTGTATTCTCTACTTTCCCCATTACACTGATGGTAGCGGCTACCATGCAAGGTGTCACCTGCCCATCAGGACTACATCTAATACACAATCACATTCAGATGCTGATGGAACAGCTTTAAGGAGTGATTTGGGATTAATTGTTTTGCTCAAGGACACATCAACATGGACTGGAGGAGGGATCGAACGGAAGACGACCCACTCGACCTATCCGCCCCCTAAAGCAGGTCTGGGTGCTATTTCAACACTATATAAATATGCATCATAACGCTCAATCAAGAGAGAAATGCACTGATAATGAATATTGACCTATTTTTTGCAAGACTCATATCTTCCGAACATTCCGTCACTGAATTGGGTCCGTCGCTGAATTTGTAAAAAAAAAATTTGTAAATGCTAAATATGACTGTTAGCTGTGAGAATAGCTAATGTTAGCAAAATAAAATAGAAAGACATTACGCAAATATAACCCAAACTTCTTTCCTCTACGCTCACGATGTTCATAAAACTTCCAAACGAGGGGTGGGGGGTACGAACGCATCAAAACCGCGCCCACTTAGGAGACAGGAAGTGTTTACCATTTTGAACCCTCATCTCTGTTATAGAGCATCTCTGGGGCTGCCAAACTCCGTTTAGTGCAGATGTGGAAGCCAAGGAAAAACCTGATCAATCAGAGCAGAATGGGCTTCTTAGGAAGGGGGGGGGCTTAAAGGGACAGGCGCTAAAATCTGAGCGTTTCAGACAGGTGAATTCAGTCGGCTATGTGCTTTAATGTTAAAAAAAACACAGTTTTTAATCATACCATGTTCCAGTAGAAACCCAAAAACTCAAGTATGAACTTGAAAACGGGCATAATATGTCGCCTTTAAGATGGCAGCAAAGTCAACTCCCTTTTCCATCAGCGTGTAAGATACAGCCCCCTGAGCCTGCGCCGTGTCCAGAAAGACCCACTTCAACATGGCTTGAAACTTCTCCAAGAGTTCACCTTCATTTAAATGTGCAGCTGATCAATACGCAACATTAAAGCAGCAATAATTGGCTTGGCGAATTGCCCCTTCAAAATGCACACTGGGGAATTGGGTTAATTTATTTAAGAGCTCCCCCGCCGCCTGTCTTTCAGTCTTGTCATGGGAAAAAAAAGAAAGTTTGCATTTTCTTTTCTCTGTCTTTCCGTCCCCTTTTTCCCTCTATCCCACCCCCCCACCCCCCAGCCACTACCCTCGTCCCCCGGAACAGCGCCTTTTTTTTCGGACTAATTTGTTCAGGCCGGTATCTTCCCTACAGGCGAGTGATGCCGACTTTGACTTTCACTCCCCTCGGTTCCTTTGTGAAGCGGTATCAGGGGTGTTTGTTCAGCTTCTGAGACTGCAAACACCGAGCTAAAGGGCAAAAGAACACCGGTCACTCAGGACCTATTCTGCTAATGGAGGTAGATTAGTTGAGCAACGATGTCCACAAGCACACAAATACACATCACTTTTATTGACTGTTTGAAGGAAATGCATGTGGATTACTTTGAGTGGAGAGATCACATGGTTCATTCTCCATATGAAGGACTTGGAGGGAGACTTTTTAGACTCACATATGCCGTCCTCTCTTCTACATGAGTGAGCTGTGACATGATTCCAATTTCCCGCGATCATTTTGTTTTCCCTTTTTCTGGGTTCAACTTGGGCAGGAGATGAAACAAGCCGACTTTTCCTTCTCGAGGATGTGCGGTATAGTTATGTTAACCGGATCTCGCTTCCCTTCTCTCTGATTCATCTGACCTCATTATCAAGCATTTTAGCCTTAAGGGAAGATTGCCTCAAGCTAAATAAGAGAAAAAGCTGTCTTACAAGTGTGCTCGTGCAAAAAGAAACAGGGACTTCTAACCAGGTAACCGCAACAACGCAGAGCAAAGAAATAATAATTAGAATTAAAGACAATGACAGAATTAAAGACAATGACACTTAGATACTTGTTCACTTTACTCTGGTCTCTTGAGTTAATTTGTATTAGCTCCCTACCAATCTGGCATCAGAACAGATCATGTCTCTGCTACTATAGTTTAGACCATTTTTAGCCTTTTACAGCCGCAGAACTTTAAATAACTCTTCTGAAAGAATTGATCACATCAATCTCAAATTTGGTCAGTACAATCTGAAGACCTATGCAATGAAAATGTGTCAAACTTCTGCAATTTCATGCAACATTGTTGCCATGGCATGGCGGTTAAAATGTGCATTCCGCCTTATGACAGGAAGTTGTTGTAACTTCAGCATACAATTCCAATATGTCAGAAATCTGATTTTAACACTAGTTTCAGGTCACCTATATATAATGTACTTATCTTCAACATTCCATCCTGGTACAATGTTCTCACTACCAAGCCCAAAACTCCCTATAACCAATTGGGCCAGCAAAATAAACGGTTCACCCTTTCTGAACTGTACACCCGGTCAGTGATGCCGAGAGCCTCTCGCCCCTCCATCAAACCTTCCAGTTACTGCCCTAAATATTTTATACCCTCTGCGATCATTACCCTGAACACATATGACAACCAACATGTAACACCCCTCCCCGCCCAGCTCCATTGCTAAGATATATAGACATATATGCAAAATATATCGTTGCTTAATTTTCCTTGGACAGATATGGTGCTATTACGGCGTGTTATGTCTGGGAGCGTAGCAATGATTTGAGGGGAATGCTACCGCTCTAGTCACATCACACCTCGGTGGTGCTCTCTCACAGAGAAACCTCCCATCTCAGGCATAAAACGTGTCAACGGAACAATGAATAAAATATTAACCGAGCTATTTTGCAACAGTCTGTTCTTCTTTTGCCGGCAGCTTAGTGCTACGCTGCTGAGCTGTACTCCGGTCGCTGACTCAGAAGAAATGACGGTACTGTATGTGCCACCTCTGACTGTGTATAGGTTTATTGATTTGAATGGAAATCACTTCATTCATTCACCTGAAATCAGCAGTTTTTTTCTCCTGAACAAATTCCCTACCGTGAGTTCACATTTTTACCTTTGTGCTCACACATAAATGCATCATTAATGTTTGATGCTGACACTTTTTTACTTCTACTCAAGTATAATTTTGAATGCAGGACTTTTTACTTGAAACAGAATGTTTACTCTCTGGTATTGGTATTTTACTATAATATATGAGTACTGCTTCCACCGCTGCATTGGTATTGAAGAGGACATTTTATGAATTTTATTTATGCACAGAAATGTGTGTATCTGGAGTGCCTACCAACCAAAAAAACTGTGCGATAAGACGACCCAGTCCATTTTTTGTGGGCTGTCTAGATTATAAAACGTGATTTAACAAGCCAATCAGATGCTGCTTCCCTTACTATGTCACATGCAGGTTCATTAGAATAAACCGCCCCCTCTCAATTTGAGCATCTCTACCCACGCTTTGAGAACTACCTTTGCAAAGGTGCTTTATATTTATCTCATAAGCCAATCAGAGCAGATTGGGCTTTTTTGGAAGGCGGGCTTAAAGAGACTGTCTGAATGAGAGTTTCAGACAGAGATTATGAGGAAACATATGCTAACTGTACTTCATTATGGATGACAGACTTGGGGGGCAGTGAGCCTTTTTTTTTAGTCACTGTGTCATCCTCTCCTTGCCTTGTAAAACATTAAGCTCCTCACTATGCAGTCAGCCACACCCCAGAGACGATCAGCACAGCAGGGGAGCCGCAACAAAAGGAAAGACAGAGGCAGCGCGATGGAATGAGTCAAAAGTTGGAAAAACAATATCTTGAAGGAAACATCCATCTTGTCTTTGCTCTGCTTGAATAGAAGCGTTAGTGCTAGAGTTAAAAGGAATGTTTGGTAAAAGAATGGCTTTGTGATGTTCATAACCAATGTCCGATCAAATAATGGATAGATCTGAGTCCTACTCTCTTCATAAAGGATTCATTTAGATTGGGTTTGCTCTGAAATTTGAACTAGAAGGCTACTGGGATAGTACTACATACATCTATTGGCTATTTGCTCAAACAAAATAGCTCTGCTTTCTTGTTGAAATTCATCAATGAAATTAATAAATGTGGCACAACAGAGTCCACAGCCGCGCTAGCAGCTCGAAGGCATGATCGTCTCTTGAGGGAATGTTACAACCTTCGAGACAAGGGCACACTTGCTAACCCTTTCCGATTTCCCCAGAAGACTCCTGTTTTTCATTGCCCTCTCCCGGTTTCCTCCCGGGGTCACAATTCTGAGGATTTTCTTTCTTCAGACTCTTTTTAACACATTTTTTATTAGTTTTCACTATCGCAATATTGTTTCTACAGTACAGCTATACCAAACGTTGTTTGCATGAACTTGATGCAGAAGATAGCTGCTCGTCAAGCCACTGGAATTGGAATCACTCTAATTTGGTTTTAGAGTGCAGTGGTATGGAATTGGAGAGCAGGCTACTAAAGGTAAGAAATACTTAAGCAAGGCAAAAAATATGAAGGAATGGATGAATGAAAACTGATTAATATTAGTTAATGCCAGAAATTCATGCAAGTTCATACCAGAAGGCAAATTAATTTGAATTATTTCCTGAGATTAAAAAAAAAAAATGCTGTAAAAGTCACCAGAATGCCCCCACTCTGGTTACAAATTCTGCCCTATTTGTGAGGTCTCAAGAATGCAGCTGAAAAGAACAAGCATCTCTGTTACATGACCATCAGCTCACAGGCTGTAGCAGTTGGCTAGATTGAGAGTCTTAAGTCACAGTGATGCTTCAAGCTATATGCTAATGTAGCGAATATACGTGCTGCAGGGATAAGTCCTGAAACCTAAAAATGAGTCAACCTTTTTACACTTCCTGTTCCCTCCTCTCAAAGTTAATGGGTTTTTGGGTAGATGGCTGAAATAAAGTCTGTGGTTAACATGTAGATTTTATATAAGAATGATATGATCTGAGATTGAGACCATAAACTCATGTTTACAATGTATACTGAGGTAATAAATCAAGTGAGAAGTAGTGTCCTTCTCTCATAGACGTCTATACAATCAGACTTATTTTTGCAGCGAAAGGAGTTGCCCACTGATGACCAGAGGAGAGAATACAAGTTAAAGGCACTTGGCTTCACTTCTCAGAACCTATTAAGAGATTTTAACATTGTTGTTCTACGACATAAAACAAGTCTGTAAACACGCCATGATTTATTTATGCTTTTACGTGTCTTAAAAAAGCTAAATTAGACTTCACATTAACTTTTTACTTCTGCCGATTGCATTCACCTTTCAAAAAGTATGAAAAGCATTTGTTGGCAAAGCTAAAGGGAACCAGTGCGATGCTAACTTTCTGGGTTGGCCTACGATCCCTGCACTACTCATAGGTGACTTAAATTTTACATTCTGATCTTAACTCTGATCCCTGCCCTTCACCCTGGATCACAATCATTCACCCAAGGTCCTTAAGGTCATACATTGTGTGGGAACCACGGATGTATGTACAAAATGTAATTATAGTCCATCTAATATTTATTGAGTCATTTCCATAGTCACACTGTGAGGTGGAAAATAGTGCTACGTCTGTCGGCCTTCTTATTTGTTGTCCCTAAACCCACATGAGCAGCACAAATAAAAAGGTCTGTGTACTTTACCAGGATGACCTTAACAGAGCAGCAGCTTGTGATTTTGTTTTGATGAACTGCCAAAGGAAGCCAATGTCTATCTCATCTCTGCAGCCCTGCTGAATTAAAACATCTCTCCTTCTTCCTCTGCTCTTTTTTTTACCTCGTATCCACAAAGGGAATCTCAGCCCTCCCTGCTTCTCTTTCATCTCTGGATAACAGTGTGGGTGGAAGCTTGGCGATACCGCATATTCCAGCCGTTGGTGGAGTTAATATATATTCTCTAAATTTCCCCCTTAATTCACCTAAATTCAGCTCCTTTTTTTTAATGAACTGCGCCATCTGGTAAGCGGTGCTCCGCGGGAGCCTCGGGAGAAGCTGTTTGTTGCCACAGGAAACCTCAGCTTGACCCCCAACTTGGGAGAGGTCTCAGACAATATGGTGGCCGAGTCCAGGATCGATAACCATGAAATTCCCAAGTGAAGCTTTAACTCTTGTGTCATGCATCTATCAATTTGTCCCCGTGGTAAACTGCACGCATACAAGCCAGGGAGTGGTTCTGTTGTCGATATAAAAACATAACCACAGGCTCACATTATTGTGAGCTGGTGTGTAACTCACCAGACAAAAGTGCTGCGAAATTATATCATGATATCATACTCATATCATGATCAGCTGTTAATTCGGCTCTGGGGTGATTCATATTTGATGTCTTTTTCTATACATATGTTTTAGCCTCACAGCTCAGAGCTACTTTCCGTCCCCCTTCACCTTGATTGACACCATTTATTCATGTTCTGTTACAAAGCGGCTTTCTCTCGAGGCAGGTTTCCATTACCTTTGTAGTAGGTTTGTATCACAGCAGACTATTCGACTTGTTATAGTAAGGTGTTACTAATAACATTGATGAGGGCTCTGTTGTATTCAATGGTAGTGAGCCAGTATGTACAACACCAGGAGCCTGAAACGGAAGCAGCCGTCATTCATTTCATAACACCTCTGCTTTTCCTACTATGACGTGTCAAAATATCTTATGTGTGAGGAAAAGGTCTTTATGGGTCCTAGCAATGTATGAACAACATTTTTAACCAAAGCAATACGATGGCCACAAACTTCCAATTTCAGGAACTCTGCAGTACGATGGGGTAATAGGGCCATTGTAGGTTAAAAAATTATAATTATGGAGCTGAGGGAGAGGTTAATATTCTCAGAAAAAAATCTTAAAATGTCTAAGATTAAAGTCGTAACTTTACGACCAACAACTCAAACATTTACGACAAGATAAATAGTGGAGTGCAAAACTGTGGTAATGCCAGTAGCAGTCCTAAAGTAGTGTTTCCATGGAAAGGATGGCCCTTGAGTGAGGCGGCAACCTCTGGCTCTGAAAAGTGAGGCCAATGCAGAAGTGTCTTAAACCTGGATTATTTCTAGTGTCCATCAGGGGGCGACTCTTCTGGTTGTATAGAAGTCTATGAGAAAATGACTCTACTTCTCTCTTGATTTATTACCTCAGTAAACATTGTAAACATGAGTTTATGGTCTCAATCTCTAGTTTCAAGTCTTCTTCAATACAGCATGATGTTCATATAGTAAATTATGGTCCATTTAGAGTCAAATAGACTTACTCCTCCGCAGCCCAAATATGGTCCCTTCCACTCACTCGTTGCCGAAACACAGGATGGCAACGTTCAAAATCTAAGATGGCGACAGCCAAACTGCAGAACTCAAGGCTTTAAAACAGCAGTCCACAAACCAATTGATGACGTCACAGTGACTATGTCCAAATCCTCTATACAGTCTATATTCTGAGAGTGGCAAAGGTCCTGAAAGACACATATATGTGTTCTTTTTTTAACATAATGCATTGTTCTTTATCCATTCTGTTCTTTATCATGTAAGACCTGTTGAACATCTTTTTTGGCTATGGGGTTATCAGCAGTGGTGTATAGTAACGAAGTAGAAATACTTCATTACTGTACTTAAGTCGTTTTTTTGGATGTCTGTACTTTACTTTACTATTTAAATTTCTCACTACATTTTGCAAAGAAAACTGATACTTTGACTCCGATACATTTCCCCCGAAACCTTCGTTACTCGCTACAAAATCAAATCTATCTTTAGAATCATGAGACCAACGTCGGGGACTGTGGTGGAACACAGACTGCAAGCAAGCAGGTTTGGCGAATCAGTGGTCCTAGTTTGCAAGTTAAATCATTGGTTAATAACGTTAATGCGCAATTGCAAACAAGTGCTCTCAAAGCCGCGTTTTTTGGATTCCCAGTGATGCCCAGGATGCTAGTTAGCGAGCGACTATGAGTAGAATTCCACTCTACAATTTCATGATGGAAGCAGAAACGGAAGCACCTGCTACTCCTACAACAAACGACGGTGGTGATGAAGACCAACACCCGTGGCCATATTTGCGAGAAATGTTTTTTTATGTTGGAGTGAAATCCTTCCCAGCTGTGCTCAAGCTGTCTGTGAAGCTGAACACACCTCTACCTGCCTCAGCGGCCTGTGAAAGGCTATTTAGCATCGCAGGACTAGTCTTCAGACCAAGAAGAGCGAGACTGAATTCTCGCAATTTTGAAAAACAACTTATTTTGAAGATGAACGGGACATTTTTCAGTTTCAAGTAATGACTGGGTTGTTACTTCCGGTGCTGCTTTAGTATTGATCATGTTTTGATATTTGAGTCATTTTGTGGATGATCAGATCGAGTTATGATGGTAGCAGTTGCCCAATTGCAGATTCAGCTTGAGTAAAACCTTTGCCTATTGTGTTCAAAGCAGGCCCATAGGAGTTTTCTCAAAACACTGACCTGATCCTCTAGTCGGAATGTGTATACTTATAAACACACTGTTACAACTCCTTCATAGTGTCATATTGCTTTTCGGAGAATTATGATGATAAGTTCATAGTAGATGCAAAAGTATACTTATGTACAATATATTATGTTGAACATTGTTGCTCCTGGATGGATCACAGCCAACCCAATTATTTTCAACACAACTCCTTGTCCTTGGTCAACTTCATAATTCTCAAAATTTGGACCCTTTGCTTTTTTATTAACAGCATTTACTTGTGCTTTTACTTTCAACACTTAAGTACATTTAATATCAGAAAATTACTTTTGATACTTAAGTACAGTAAATATCAGATACTTTAAGACTTTTACTCAAGCATTCTAATTGGTGACTTTCACTTTTACTGGAGTCATTTTCCAGTAAGGTATCTTTACTTTTACTCAAGTATGGCTTTTGGGTACTTTATACACCACTGGTTATCAGATAAATTCTAAAGATTGCCCTTTCCGATGTCCTCTAAGACGGACAGGCAGAGGTCCTTATAGATACTTACACACGTTTTCTTTCAAGTTAATTCTGTGTTCTTTTATTAAATTGAAAATATACTAATATAATACATCTTTTTTGCACTCTAGCTCACGTTGTAAATTTACTTTTGTCTCAGAAAATCCCCATGTTTTTTTGGGATTTTTTTTAACCTTTTTTTTTACCCTAATACACCGTCATACTTAAGGGAACTGCCTGCAGTTTTCAAAAGAATTATTGATTAAATTTCCAACAACAGTTTGATTAGATTAGCATGGAGCTGTTTTTGCCCCTTTTTTAAAGCATCTTCCATATTTATTTTTTAGTTATATCAGCTTTGACTGTCCATCACCTCATGGCTTTAATTCTTGCTGAAGTAATCAAGTTAACATGGGCGGTTATTTATACAAACCTATCAGCAACAAGCCATAAAGGGACCAACCCAGATATATAATGTATGCTTCCACCTTAGTCAGAAACATTATACTGGGCCCTGGGGAAATATTCAAGAGGAAATGCTGTAGTTACAGTCTTAGTGTTTAAGAATGCTTGTGTGTGTACATTTGCATGTGTGTGTTTGTGCTGTGGGGGTGGTTCCTCTGGTGGATGACTAATGACTTTGTGTGTGTGTGTGTGTGTGAGAGGTGGGGGTGGGTGGATTGCTGGTATGCGTGCCTTCAGAGATGGAGAGTGATTTCCCTTATTTACTCAGACTTATTTACCAGGAGACGGACGTGCTCGTGTATGTTAATGCGCACGTCAACGTGTTCAAATTACCTGTTAAAACGGTCACTTTATCTGCAGAGGCAGGTTGAGGAGAACTGATGGTGGCATGGATAGCGTTGGTTTGTCTGAACCTGTTAACCTGTAACCTTGAATCCTCCACCTAAACACCTGCAGCTGGACTGTGATGTGCGACCCCCCCCCCCCCCCCACACACACACACACACACACACACACACACACACACCCACACACACACACACACACACACCCGGTCATCCCACCAAGTGGTGCATGGTGCATTAACATCTGTCAACGTCAAATATGGAATTTCCACAGCAGTCAAAGTAAATTGCCCAGCCTCCCAACAGCACTTTTTTAATAATTTACAAATCACGATGCGGGGGAAAAAATAGGTACACGAATGCCCCGGTGTGTGTTTGGGCCGTGGCGCGTGTCATTTGTCAGCACGGCTCCCTTGCAAAGATCGATTCCTGTAAAACAAATTTGCACACCAGGTTGGAAAATGTAGCTGTGAGTCAATATGTGTTAATAAACGCATGTGTTTTTCTTTTTTTTTTCTTTTCTTGTGGCATAGTACGTGAGTGGGCTTTACATTTGCCTTTGCCTATGTGTGCAATGAAAAACTCAGTGTTAAACTGTGATTTAATGCAACAGTTGGCAGAAACTGCACGTAGGCAGTGTAGCGTCCACCATATTTCTTTCTGATTGGATGGAAGGTGTTAGTTAAAAATGCATAACGGGACATGTCACACAAAATATTTTAGCCGCCGTTGAAAGTCATTGTTCTAGGTAAATGAAACTGCCGGCTACAGCTCCGAGCTACTTTATCAGTTAATTCTCAGACCTCACCAGAGCTAACTGACCACACATAAACAGGTTTAAGAATGGGTGTTCATTTGAACGTTCTGTTTTTTGCCCGCGGTAACAACCTCTTCTCACTCCCATCTCGTCAAGTACAGACTTTCCCTGAACGCCCTGTGGTAGGCCCCCTTTGAGAATTGCTAGGTTAGGCAATGATTCAGACAGAACCATAGACTGTATGTAGGAAGTGAACATAGTTGTCGTGACGTCGCCCACTGGTTTATGGACAACTGTTTTGAAGCCTTGAGTTCGGCATTTTGACCATTGCCATCTTGAAATTTGGCTGCCACCATCTTGGTTTTTTGCAACCAGTGAGCGCAAGTGGCCAGGATTGAGGTAGAGACCACCTGTCAATCACAAGATAGCCCACGTTAAAGCATACCCTGCTATATGGTCTATTTAACTCTAAATGGTACCACATTTACTAAATGAACAAGACTTGCCTCCTGTACAGAACATGATAAACATCTATGTAAGCACTGGAAATAAGTATAGTATCATTATTATTATCTTAACTGTGGTGTAAACCAGAACCAGTTGGTAGTGGCGTTGGAAACCAGGACTTGGGACACCAAGCTTGAAACCGAGCTCCTCCCGGACAAACCGGGACAATCCTGAACAAACCTGGACATCACTGTACCTATACATTATTAGCCCACTAGGTATTGTCAGCAATAAGCTAGCATGTTAACTGTTTGAGCAGCTGAACACAGGTTCATCCCGAACCCTTACACATCGTTGTCAAAAGTAACATTATATAAAAAGTAATGGTGAAAGTAGAAAATGATCCTGAAACTCAACGTGGTCTCCCTACTAGCATTTCTTTCATCATTCAATTTCACTTCAACTCTCTATAGATGCAACTCTACACGAGTTGCAAGGGTTTATGAACAACCAACATGACCAATGCAACAGTTTGTCAATGTAAAGCAGTGAGGTGTACTTCTCCTTGAGATACTCTAGGTTGTCCTTCAAACTCACCCAGGCTCAGTTCTGAGCTGCACACACAGCACCAGCTGTCTTGGCCACGTTTCTAAGCTGTTGGTTGGGATATTTGGCAGCCGGTTGGTCACGAACATAAACATGCTGCTTGAGGATTACAGATTGAAAAAACAATTTGGAGAAGCCTGTCTAGTCTCGACCGTGTTATCTTTAAACACCTGTAATACTCGCTTCAAGTGTTCTTTTTAAGGCTGTAACAGGATAACTTGAGGCTGAGTTTTATCTTATACATCTTTCAAATATGTCATGAGTTTTCAGCAAATAAAAGACATTTCCATTTTTGTTAATTAGATTTAGACTTGGCAAAACTCAAAATGTGATCTTGCGTTTCTTCCCAGAAATTGGTTTCCTCTTCTAGTTATTTAAAAGCCACGTCACCAATCATGTTGACATCCGGTTCAGTCAAGTCTGTAGTTTCTATAGAACTGAACACTTAATACGCAGCTGGCAGAAGCACCCTAAAAATACCTGGAGTGAAACCTTCTGTTTGGTAGTTTATGATTGCAGTAACCCACTAACCCCCCCCCCCCCCCCCCCTCTCTGCAGCAGGCTTAGTTTAGAGCTAGAGTGGAGGTACTGGTATCTGGGGTGAGGCTTCATGTTGGGGAAGGGAAAAACTGGTGTTGCCAATCTCTAATATCTAAGTGAAACTGGGTTCTATGGGTACCCACAAAGTATACATGTTATTTTCACCTATTCTAGTGAATTTCTTTCCCTATTCTATTATTGTCTCTACATACTGGGAAGAGCTGAGACTCTTGTGGATCCAATGAGCCCAAATGTATTCATGTGTGATGATGTTAATCCTCATAGTAGCCATTTTAACTGTAGTGCGACAAACTTTTGAAACTTGACTATACTGTATCAAAATGACCTCATCAAACTTTACAACCAGAAATAAGAGACCTTGTGCAGATGATGTATGGTTTGTCTAGGTATATTGACAATACAGGCAGTTTCCAGAACACAAGTGCTTGCCATCCAATCGCAGAAATTTTTTTGCAGAAGTCTTCAAATGTCTCCAAAGTGTTTGATACAAAATACAGCATGACTTTGGTGTTCTTCTATAAGACATAATTGAGCATGGAAATGGCCATCATAAATTTCCATCATAATGTTCTGAGCTTTTTTACACTCTTAACGTACAACTTTTGAATAGCCGCCTATGCAAAACACAATATCTGTTACAGATCTTTAATCAGAAAAAAACCTTGTGCTTCGGGTTCACAGCTTTCAAATTATGTGCACCCATTCTATGTGGCGTATACTGTTGACCTGCTATGACAAGCTCGGCAGTTAGTTTACAGTAAAATCAAAGCTTTTTTTTTTTTTTTGCAGCTTGAGACTGGAAATGAGGTGAAATGGAAAAGCAGTGAGCTAAAAATGCTAAAACGCTCCATAGAGCGGAGGGGAACTGCGGTCAGGTAATAATTCTTCGTAGGATTGTCACTATGAGCGACCCCTTTCACATAACCCATTGTCATATGATCTATTGTTAATATTAAAAACATGAATAGTCAAGCTTTAACAATAAAAATAAAACGGGAAAAAATTAATTCCCCTCTGTTTCCCTACTGGAGAGTGTTTGAAATAAGAAAAGAGTGTCCATGTTATTATTTATTTAATCAGATTTCAGTTTAAAAAAATCCACAGTCATCATTTTAAGTGACTCATCCCATTAATCTACCGTATTGTTAAGTGATACAGGGCCTTTTACTTTGAATTCCCAGGCCTGTGCTCGGTGAGTAATGATGGACTGTTGTCTGCTGTCTCTCTCCCGGGGGAAGCATCTTGAATAAACCTCTCACCGAACTCCATTAGTTGAAAAAGCTCTCTGCTTAGTGTCGGCTCAGTTATATACGGCTCGGATTTGTTTTATGTTTGTACTTAATCGATGAGTGTAGTTTTATGTGACGTCTCCCTTTTTTTATCAAACACTAGCCCGGCCTCTCAGGGAGATTAAACTTTGTGATTGTTTGGCTGATTCTTGTCAGCGGAGTACTGGCCGTTTGAGCAGGAATGCCATTCACATTTTGTGTGCTTTAAGATTTTGTTACAGAGCAGAGTGCATGTTTGACGGACGGGCCAAAGTATTCGGAGTAGGGTTGAACCGTTGCTATGGAGGATTTAAAAATGGAGAACAATCGCATGCTTACTTTAATGCTGAAATGTCATCCAAAATGATGCGTTACTCCCAATGTTCTCTGTTTGTGCTGCACAAAAACACATACAAAATGCATCACAAAGGTCTGTCATTGGGACCGCTAAAATATTGATCAGCACAAATGTGCTCAGATGCTGCATGTTGATCCAGAAAATCTCTTCAGGCTGCACCATTACCAGCGTCACACCCTCTCAAACAAATCCACCTGCACTTCTGTGTGTCCACAACTCAATTTCAGGGGACATCTCTCATAATTTACGTCACCCAAAACGACACCAGGGTCCCTCGCATTCTCATATGTCCCTGATGGATTCTAGAATGTGACACCAAGCTTTATAAATGGCCACGGAAATTGTCCACTGGCGTTGCTATGACAAAAATTCTGATTGGAAAAGTTATTCTCTTCATTTTGTGTATGAGTGGGTTGGGAAGGAAAGCTACAGAGGGACAAGTGGAGGGAAAGCGATGGTGAAGCTTCACTGTAGGTAATGCGTGGATTTATTTATCGCTCTGTTCCACTGGGCTCATTCCTTCCCTCCCTTCGTCCACCACCTTTTTCTTCCACATCCATGCTTTATGTACACAATCAATTATTCAACATGCAGCTTTCACAAGCTGTACCTCCCACTCTGCCAACTGCACGCCTTGTTGTAGCCTCAGATAAACACAGCTACTGTAGGCTGCAGACAGCAGCAGAGCTATGGCCTGCTCCTCTCATTCTGAGGACCCTGTAAGGCGTTTGCCAGGGTTGTATACTGTCTGCGAGGCCTCGGTGGATTTATCGATTGGAACTACTCTTGTCCACTGATGCTTTAAGAAAACAATGCTGAGAGATCACCCGTATAAATCAGGGAAATTCCTCTTACACCAGAAATGGGTCTGAATTTTACAAAAAATGACTGATAGAGACTACTTACTGTGACTTTAGATGTATCAAACATGTATCACTCTGCACTGCTGTCACATTCATACTTTATTTAATACATACTTGAAGGTCCAGTGTTTAGTATTTAGCAAATTTTTATTAGCAAAAATGTTCATTAGTGTATAATCACCTGAAACTAAGAATCTATATTGTATTTTCGCTAGCTTAGAATGAGCCCTTCATGTCCACACAGGGAGTCGGCCCTCTTTATGGAGTCTGCCATGTTTCAATGCCATGTTTCTACTGTAGCCCAGAACGGACACAACCCGTTCTCACTCCCAACTCGTCAAATACCAAAGCTTGGTCACTGCGCTTGGTGTCTGATAACAATGTAAACCCATCTGCTTCAATATTAGATGGGGAGAGCAACTGATGTAGTATAAACAGCGAGAAAATCCACCATATTGAGGTTGGATGGGTCAAACAAACACAGGACTTTCACCCAAGAGACCTCTGTCCGTGTGAAAACATGTTTTTTCCGTCACCCTACCCAAGTAGTTTTGTTGCGAAAAAAAGTAAGCTAACGTTGGATGTTTATTTTGAAAAGAGACCTAATGTATGTCACCAGCTGAAACTGACACGGCATCTCTGCTACGTCCAAAACTGACGCTCGAGGGTCTACCTGCGTCACAGTCTTAAGTGTAGGGCGAGTTAGCAATGAGAATTTGTTGTAAGGCCACCGTAGCTCTCTGACAAGCCTGGAAGGGGTGAGCGGAGGAGTTTTTAGTTGGTTGCAATCTGCAACTTCACTACAAGATGCCACTAAGTCCTACACACTGGTCTTTTAAACCTGTATACGTGACCAAGAGGGAAGAGACGTTTGTAACTCAACGATTATGTGCTGTATCCAGTTCTCTTCATACATCAAAAATGTCTCCCTGGAGAAATCTATTTGGGGAATTTTGGTTTGTAACTTATTCTGACTGTGGAAACAAGGTGTTTCATTCAGCTTCTTATAGACAGCCAGTCACTGCCATCACTGCATATCTGGCTGGCCGTGTAATAGACTTTGTCTCTCACCACTGGGATATGATCCAGCCCCCTGTGAAGAACAAGTGATATAAAGACCAATCAAATAATTTGCATGAAATGAAGATGTGAGCATTCTTTGACCATCCCTCCTACACCTGATTCTTTTTGTTGTCTCTAGACGCAGGATTTGACATTCACATGAGATGATGCAGGACAGGACACAGACTGTTTAGCTGTTTGTGCTGTAAGTTTAAAACTGGATCCTTTTTTGGAAACAGTAACAAAAAACCCACTAACAATTACTCTGAAAATACACATTATCCATGCAACGAACAGAAGCACATGGCTAATCCTTATGCGAAGTTATGTCATCAAACCCTTTTTCCTTCTGGTGAAGGCATGACCCACCGCTCTGACTCTTATTACCCGTTGCAGTCGTTGGTTGGGCTAGTTAGGTTTAGGCATGGGGAATAAGATTAGTTAGGATTTGGGGTCAGAATATAGGGGTAAGCCCAACAGAGGCAAAGTAAGGCGGGTCCTGCCTTTGACATGGTAGGAACAACAACACCATGACTGGGAAGGTGGGACATAAGTTTGGATAATAATCAGCCATGTATGTCATCTCCTTACACAAAAAGTTTTTATTTATGGAGCAATAGGCCTTCGTAACAAGGCTAAAATGTGCCTTTTCTGTGGCCATATGAGTAGAGTGAAATATTGGTACATTTGTCAGAGTGCTTAGCTGGAGCTTTCAGTTGTACAAAAGGCTAATTTCAAATGGCAGAGGTTAACAGCACTAATGCAGCCGATCCAGACCGGTATAAGAAAACAATGCCAAACACCATTATCTCATCTCACGCTCCTGTTTTGCATCAGTCTGCAATTCTGCACTCTGCACTGTTCAAATGAGGGGAAGTAAAAATAACTGCAGGAAGATGACAGAGGGAAGGATGTGGGTAAAAATGGAATACAAGAGACGTGCCTCAAATCCCTGAAATAGAATAGAGTGGAAATAATAATAATGATCAAAGGCCTCCGTCTGCCTTGACGCACAGTTACCTGTGGTGACGGCTGTACATATTGAGACCAACTAGAAAGGTGCATTCAGTAAAGTTCTCTGCCAGGTGTGTCTGCAACGACCACTGCTGTATTGTGTGATTGAAAGAATACAACCCACAATTGGCAAGCCCCCTGACACTAATCCTAAAACACACTTCATTCAAACTCAAATCCAGCGGCGATGTATGCAAGCAACTGGCTCAAAGTCATTGTCTAAGACATTTTAAATAGTCTTGCCAAAAACTGAATTAAACTCAACAAGCTGTCTGCCCGCACAGCACCGGCTGAGTAGCGGCGATGTACTCAGCAGTTCTGGTTGTTCTGTTAGCTGTTAGCAGTTAGCCAAACACACCGCCCACACTGTGTCTCTGGCAGCAAAGTAGCAGCTGGAGGTCGCCGATGCACTCAGCTGTGTTGTAACAGGCGGCCCCTCGAGTGTTAAGTGAGGAGTCAGCAAGCAGTCTAAAGCAGGCGATAAATATTATGCAGTTTGCTGCAGCAGAATGTGAGGTTAGCCGTGGACAGACACTGAGGTGGACGCACTCACACGCGCGACCGATCGCATGATCCTCCAGTTGGAGGTTGCTGGATCAACAGCACTAACTTCAACTCACTTCAACCAGTTGTATTTCTTGTCAGTGTATAATACATATGTCTGCACTGTGGGACTTGATGAGTTCACTGCTTGCACACCAGGTTCTCTCCTGTCTTGTGAGACCCTTTACGACGTAATAAACCCTAACGATATACAGAATGAAATGGTATGCCAAACCATGCATCTGAAATGAGAACCACTAAGGTTACAATGCGTAATGTGTCACATCGACAATAAAACGTTCCTCCCGAACTAATTAGCCATTCCATGCACGCTGGTCAAAGGCAGTTATCTCCGTGAGGCCTCCCAT